>NC_134376.1:18167500-18467500 GCF_035582795.1 Mycteria americana
AAAGGTGGCTAGGACCTTGTGCATATATATTGTGAAAGTTTGTTTTCTACCTATTCCTGTTAGTCTTTTGCGTGGGTGTTTATCTGATCTAAACTCATTTACATATACATTTCTTAGTTACCTTCAAAATATTTCTATGTCCTTGTACTTTGCATACATTTTGCTTATCCTGTTAAGGCTAAATAGGGGATACATGTATAGGGTCACCCCAGGCATAAAGCTGACCTTGATGACTACCAGTTTCTCTTGTGCCTTGATGTAACACAGGTCGTTGTTACATTCAGCTCACCCAAGCATTGTCCAGCAGATTGTGGTGCCTTTGTTCTTGCTTCTTGGAAAACAAAGCGAGAAGAAATACCATGATGCAGTGAAATCAATGTGTTGTCTGATCTTGGCTCTGTCTGCTTTTAACAAGGAAGAAGAAGGGCTTAGGCTCTGGAAACCTGTAATACCTGGTTTTACCTGCATAGGGAGAAGGTGAAACACTTGTGGATCCAATATTTCTTTCTCCAGGGTCATACTGATATCGAGTTGTGCTTGGTGCAGTGTGTTCTGTGAGTTAACGCAGTTGTATCATGCACCTGTGTCTCACTCGTCTTTGGGACCTTAAACAGTTAATTGAGAGTTGTAGATCACTTCCTTGTGGCCAGATTGCCCTAGTCAGCTTAAGACAGCTGCCTGTGATAAGCTTTTGTTAATGTTTTGGTTAGTGTTAAAACTTTCAAGTTTAAGTTTGAGTTGGAGCAGAATTTCAAGTGCTGCTTTCCTGTAGAAGAGCTTAAGACACTTTCATGTTTATATACGAAACAAACTTAAATGGGAAGAAATATTTCCTTAGTTTTAGGTGGGGGGTGGATTTTGCTGCAGCTAGCACAAGTTTGGGGGGAAAAAAATGGATATTAACAGAAAAGAACAAAACTTGTAGTATCACTTGGCAAGAGTGAACGTGCTGCTTGGAGAGGGCAGGAGTGCCGGCTTCACCCACCCTGGCAGCAAGAGCCTCAGTACTCTGGTGTGACATTGAGCAAGACTGGGGTCTTCCACGGTAAAAAGCTGATTTATGTTAGTATCAACTGTTGGTAGCAAGTGCCTCCGTGGCCAAGAATGATGCTGTGTTTGTACAAAACAGCTTGAATTGCTCGGTGAGCCCAGGTGCACACTAGCAGATGCTGGTTAATGCCGGCACATCCGAGGACATGCCTGCAGCAGGGGGTACTGCACCGGGAACAGCAGGTTCCAGAATTATCCTGGAAAAAACTAACACTGGTTTGTTCTGAGGTGCTAGCAGCTTAAACTGATACAACCCAGAAAATCTCTGTTTTGTTGTCTAGAGTTGTAATAAAAAAAATGACCAGTGGAACAAATTCTGGGCTGATTGTCAGTGGAAGCCTGTTTGAGATGTCCTCTCAGTTCCTTGGTGAGTTGCTGGATGGTGCTTGTGCTGAGGCAGCTTTTCATCCACCTCTGTATTCACCTCATGACTTTAGATCATATTTCTCAAAGTGAAAGTATGCTGCATTTCTGTTCTGGGTCTTTCCTTTCTCCGCTTTCAGGGAAAACAAACAAACTTCTTACACAGCATATTTTCAAGATAATTGCTAGTAATTAAGACTACACTGACACTTCCTTTAGAAGTTCAGGCTTAATTTCATTGGGTCCTGCCTGTGCAAACTTGTTTATATGAAACTTGCTCTGGTTTTTTTTTTCTGTGCTCTGCCTTAACTACTCTCTCCATGTTAAAACTGGTTGTGCTTCAAGTTCTTGACGTCGAAAAGGAAGAGCACTGAGTGCTTCCCTCTTGACCACTGCTTGCTCACTTTCTGTGTTTTGTGAAGGACTCTTTTCTTTACTTTCTTTATTAAGCGCATGTCCCTTGGGTCACAATTTGGCGGTACGATCGGCCGAAAGATTCACAGAATGGAGTAAGAGCACTGATGGGGTTGCTAACGTAGAGAACCTATGGGGCTTAAAGCTGGACACGCAAGTCAGTAGCAGTGAGTGGCAGTCTGGGCATTGCACATCTACCGGTCTTTGTTTGCAGGCAGAGGCGAATGCATGATTGGAAGGTGAACTATGGGACAAACACGGGTTTAGTGAAACTCTGCCATTAAATTCTGCACTGGAGATGTTAATTGTTTCTCTGTCCTTAAAATTTGTGAAATCTGTAAGCCGACTAAACCTTTTTACCCACATATTGTTATATTTGAGTCTCATTCATGCATCAAAGTATTCCTGTTTATTGCTGATGCTTAAACTTTTTTGTTGCTTAGATGAGGCCACCACCATTTTTCTCTTTATGTTCAGGTGAAATCAAATGTGTTCCAAAAAGCAAAATAAGCTTCAGAGTCCCTATAAATGTTTAATATCTTCAGTCAGAGCCAAAATCTCTTTAGGAACTTGGAAAACCTATGCTTCCTTTTTTTGTACAGGGAAGCAGAGTGAAATGGTTACTTGCAAGTCTTGCATAGTTTTTAAATAGCACTTGAAGACAATGTTAAACTCGTTTCTCATACCACTTAAGCAAAGGAACTCTGATAATGTCCTATGTTGGGAAACATTTGAGTTATTGCATCAATATAGAATTTACTCAGCAATAATCTCTCAGCCTCCAAATGTTGTCTTTGTGTGATTTATAGCTCTTTACTTGATGAATCCCTTCCTTAGGCATATTCACTCATGTATGGTAAACAAATGAGTAAGAGAAATGTTTGCTGATGCTTACTACTGCGGAACTAGTCTGATCCCAGCCCCTCCCCGAGAGTTTTGTCCTTGTGTCTGAATGCAGTTGGTCCCGTAAACTTATCACCCGTTTGCAAAGACACCAAATAAAGCTCAGAGTTTAAGGGATTTTAAGCTATAGTAATTTAACTGGGTGCAAAGCACTCAGACCAACTGCTGAGAGTTACAGGGACCTAATTTACAGTTTCTGGTGTTGATGGATTAAAAGATGAGAATCTTTGATTCTCATTGATTTTTTTGTGGAGTTTGCTGGACAGGACATTTGAAAGAAGCATGTCTGCTTCTGTAAAAGCACAACGCAAGCAGCTCTTGCCCTGCAGCTTATGTATAGTTGTGAATGTATAGTGTTACCATGGGGGCTGCTTTAGTATTAAGACTAAGTGCAGGGTTATCTAATTCAGCTGAAGTAGCATGATGCCTTAAATTCCTGGAGCAGAGGAGAAAGAAACAGTGATAAGGTATGACAGGGAGTTATGAATTTAGTGATGCAAGACACTGATCTTGATGAAAAATGGGGACGTAAGAGGAATCTGTTCATCATGCATCCTTTTGAGTACTTTGGAAATGGCTCAGTAAATCCCATCTGTTATTTTTGTATTCCTAGTATGTTGGATCATTTCACTTTTAAAAAAAAAAAAAAATTACTCAGATTTTCTGGGGAGAATTTTAAATTCTGTAACGTAGCAAGTGCCTGTGGATTTCTAAAGGTGAGGAGATAATTTGTACTCAAGGAAGAGAAGTGTATTGAATAATCTGGGCAAGGTGAATAGGTTTTCAGCATGTGGTCTGTGGAAGCCTCGGAGTTAGTGAGCAGCTTCTGTGGGAAGGGCAGCCTAGCTAGTGGTGTCTGCTTGGATTTCCATAAAGCTGTCAAGAATGCTTCCTGCTAAAAGCTTTTGAGAAAGCGAAGGCCATCAGAGATAAGGGGAGCCTCTGCATTGTTGAAAAATTGGTTAGGAGGTAAATGGAAATGGTCCCCTCTTGCCATGAGGGGGGAGGTCACCTGTGGAATACTGCTTGGGTCTGTGTTCGTGGACATGCTTGTTAGAGACCTGGGAAAAAGGGCTCAGTAAAGAGACAAGGAGGCTTGCTGACGGCACCAAGACGGTCAGAATAGTGAAAAGGAGGTATGACTGAAGACTTGCAGGAAGATCTTGCACGTCTCCGGGCAAATGGGAGGTGAAATGCAATGCAGATAAGTATAACCTGCGTTTGGGCAAGGAGAGCGATACTCATCTCATGCCAAATCATGGGCTCCAAACTCACCTTCAGTATGCAGGATTAACTTCTGAGCGTTAGGCCAGATCATTCTACAAAAATTTCGATTGGTAGCAGTCAAAACCAGGTAACTGCTATGGTGCTGTATGGAATTAAGGTTCATCTGCGCCTGAATAGTGGCTGCACTTCTGGCCTTCCCGTATCAAGAGGTGTAGAGTACAAACAAAAGCTTTGCAGAAAGGCAGTAAAGAAGATTGAGGGTATTGAATGGCTTCCATGTTAAGTAATAAGAAAAGTAGTACTCTTCATTCTCTCAGGGAAATTGAGAGTGAGGAGCTGCAATAGAAAGCTATTGAGTGACGTGGAGGAAGAGAATGGAAAGAGATTATTTCTTTTCCCTGTTTGGGTACTGGAGGTAGGTAATGAAACTAGCAGCTGCCAGGCCCCAAATGAAAACCATCTTTACACAATGTATAGCTAAGCTGTGGAACGCTGTCACAGGATGTTGCAAATACGAAGTTTATGTGGCTTTAGTTGGAGACTGGATAAATTAATAAATCCTGAGGCTGTGCAGAATTCTTCAAACCCCACCTGGCTCGGGAAGCCTTTGTAATGCGAGTGGTTGGAGGCTGAGGAATGTGATCTGTGCCTAATGGGGGCTTTTGATCACTGAGAAAAGGTGCCGAACCAAGTAGGCTTCTTGGTGTGACTCAGTACATCTGCTTTTACATCATCCACAAGCTGTCACATACAAGCAGAAGCAGCTCTGCCAAGGTTCAGTGTAACATGGATGTGCCAGAGAACTTGTACAAGCTTACATCAAGGATACTCAACTTTGTGAGGGGAGTGAATTTTATAATAAGTTCCTAAAATGCACCCCATGGCATTTCTATTATCGTCTGAACAAAAGTTCAGAAAATTCCACAGTACAAAAACCACTACTTCATCTTGGACAAATCTTTGTACTAACTTGCCGAGTGCCAGAGGCTCTGATGGCCTTTGCTTTATAGCCAGGGCTGGCAGTTACACCATTTGAAGGTCATTACCTTGATTTATAATGCAGATGTGTCCTTTGTTTCCTAGGTGACCTGTTAAGTAGCCTGTTGCAGAGTCCCAGTGCGGCCAAATTATTGAACCAGCCAATCCCCATCCTTGATACAGACAGTGAATATATATGTTCCCTGGCACTGGAGTGCCTGGCACACCTCTTCAGCTGGATCCCTTTGTCTACCAGTATCACCCCATCACTCCTCACCACCATTTTCCACTTTGCTCGCTTTGGCTGCGACACCCGCGTTCGGAAGATGTCTTCTGTCAACGGCAGCAGCCAGAACTCGGTGTTGGGACAGGAGCGTGGCCGACTTGGCGTCTTGGCTATGTCTTGCATCAATGAACTGATGTCTAAGAACTGCGTGCCTATGGAGTTTGAAGAGTATTTGCTACGGATGTTCCAGCAGACTTTCTACCTCCTGCAGAAGATTACCAAGGAGAACAACGCCCATACGGTGAAGAGCCGGCTAGAGGAACTGGATGAAAGGTAAGAG
The DNA here is from genome assembly GCF_035582795.1 of Mycteria americana. Classification (NCBI taxonomy): domain Eukaryota; kingdom Metazoa; phylum Chordata; class Aves; order Ciconiiformes; family Ciconiidae; genus Mycteria; species Mycteria americana. Next base: position 18,173,002 of record NC_134376.1, read on the forward strand.
CAATCAAGCAGCTAAGTAGCTGTGCTAGGGCCTCTTGCTTTCTAAAGGACTGTCTTTATTATTTTGTGGTCATGCATGGTGTGTCTAATCGCCTTTTTTTCAGAGTACTGTGCTGGGGGAGACGGGCAGAAAGGTAGGTGCCCACAGGTAAGGTTCTGGTAAGGGGCTGAGTTTGCTAAGGGACCGTGGTGGCACAGGTTTGTATTCTTTCCTGTCCTCTTCCTCCCCCTTTCCCCCGTTCGTTACTGTTTGACTGCAGGTCTGAGGTGGCACAAGAGCTGAACCTGCCCTTCATTCAGTTGTAACAGAAAACAGAAGAGGCTCAGTGAGGTAAAGGCATTGCAGTATTCCCTTTCCTGGTCGGTATCTGCCTTCTCTGCTTAAACTCAAACATACAAAGAGTGGGTAGATATTCTGCGAGTCATGACTTGAAAGAAAATAGAAGTAGTTTCCTACCCTTCATTGAGATGTGACGATTTCTGATTGCCTTTTTTTTTTTTTTTTAAACACCACCAAAAGACAGCTTGGGCAGCTCCATTCACAGCAGCGGTGAATGGCTCCACCGCAGAGGCTGTCTGGCATGCTTGACTGGAGGCAGCAGGGAAGTGGCAGCATCTTGGGAGGCTGCGTATTGTCATTTTCCAGAAAGTTACTACCATCCTGGTTGCCTAAAACAGCTCGACTCTTATATCAGATATTCCTACTTGTAGGAGAGAAAGTGAGACTTGTCTTGCTGTTGTGTTGAGTGGTTGAATCCATGTGTTGGCAGGGTGGTGGAAGAGGTGACGACTTGATGCTGCCTCTCGTTGCAGGCCCGCTGTGCGAGTGTGTGCCGTGGGACGGCGGGCAGACTGGTGCTAACGTTGGCAAATAGGTTGCAACTGTGTGAATGTGCTCAGTATCTTGCTACGGATACCTGATGATGGAAATAAATTTCTGGTGCTGCTGTATAAAATATTTCTATTCCCAGATGCGGCAGCAAGGCTTTTGAGCTTTTGGGGGGGTTTGTTGTTTTTCTTTGATGTCCACTTGGGAGAAAAAACAAGTTTAGGAAGAAACTGTGGGTCCATTTGTAGAGATGACTTGCACGTTTCTTTTGTAAAATTCCCTTTTTCCATATCTTTAGATACATGTGTAACTTTGGGATAGTAAATCTAGATTAATCATGACTTCTGTTTAACAGTGAATTCTACTTGCTCATTTTTTGACTAACTTACTCTGACTTCAGTATCGCTCACTTCCTAAAAATAAGACGCATTCTAGGACGGTAGAAATCTGCCACCTTTGTGTACAAGATATGTGCCCAGAGAGCCAGGGGTTACACTCTGGATTTCAGAAAAGCTCTCCTGGAAGCCTGCAATCCCTTTTTTAACTTTGTTCTTTCTTTTACGGAAAACATCAGCAAGCAGCCTTCACTGGCAAGGCTGTGGAAGGTCTGTAGCTGTGTTGGCCTTCACAGAGATGGTATTGCTGTATCGTTATGTTCTGCTCCTTAGACGTGTTGTCCACAGAGATTGTTGGTGTCTGTAATTGTGAGACCCCTCTATTCAGTGCTAAGGTCTGAAATAGGGATGGAACTAAGATGTTCTGGAGACTGGGAAAATCTAGCTGGCTTCTGGAGGAGTGGAGCTTTCTCTGAGCTGACTCTGTCCTCTCCATGGAAAAGGATGTGAGGATTTTCCTTTTGTCACTTAAGGGCATAGCTATACTTTTATGTCCAAAACTAAAGAACTTAAAGCATGGAAGTGTCGTCCTGGCTTGGACTAACAAAATCCTAAACAAAATTGGCACTGAAGAAACTACCTTCAGTAGATTGTCATCTTCAGAACCTGCTTGCCCTGGGTCTGTCCTTTCTCTTCCTCTCGTGATGCTGGTTATTTTTGTTCTGTTACAAAATCAGTGTGGTTTTGAATGGTTGGTACTGCCACACTAGTCCAGAAAGAGTAACCTTAAACTGTCTTTTGCTTTATTTGCGTTTGGCTTTAACTTGAAGATCCCAAAATGTGGGAAATGGCTAGTAGGATGCAAGCGATGACACGGTGGTTGCAGAAGGGGCTTTGGGGTAGGAGCCAAGTAAGAATTTAACGGGTCTTGGATCAGAGCCTCTTTATAAAATAAAAATGAAAAAAATTGAAGGCAGTGTTTGGGTCTGGACTCTTATTTTTTGCTAGCTTTACTTTGAAGTGTTTGGTCAGTGATCAGACATTTAGTGATTTCTTGTCGAGTTGGCAGTGCCAAATAAAAAGGAGATGTAATCCTTTTGCGTATTCGAAGTATTGTGTGGTTTTTGGAGGTTTGTAAATAACCAACAGTGCTGCAGCTCTGTTAGCTGGCAACGCGTCTGGTCTCGAGTGTGTTTTCTTTAGAAAGAGTGGGTCCCGTCCCCCGCCCAAAAAAAAAAAAATCAAGAGTTTGCAGAGGGGGAGAGCAAGGCAGCATGGTAAAAACAGACTGCTCAAGGGTGTCTGAAACTTTGCGAAGCCTAACTTTTTATTTAAAAGAAAAACTTGAAGTACTCTGTACTTTAGAGCTCTTGCCATATGGGAAGGATGGGCACACAAACCCGTTGTCACTGGATCACCAGAGCTCTTGCTGTTTGTGTATGATGTTGGAACGTATGAGTCCTGTATACTGATGGAGTCTTTAACACTTTTCTGTATAGATATGAAGATGATTTCTAACCTTGATGAAGCTCATGTTGCGTAGGGCGTGATCTTATTCCACAATAAAAGCTTACTCCACTGTGGTCTTTGTAATTTTTCCCCAGTCGTGTACTCAAGAACCCACCAGTGCTTGCACCGAGGTCGTTGCTCGTGCTGGACTCCCTGAAGTCTTGGTAGCAGGCTCCTTTTTGGATCTTCACTTTGCATGGTTCCAAGCATTGAGTAGTCCCATGCTTTGGTGGAAGATTTGTCTTCGTAGTCTAATTCAGTCACAAAAGCCTGGGCTCAGTTCAGAAACTTTTAGATAGTTGATCTGCACTGCAGAAGAAACCGTCCTTTCCAGCTCTCAACTCCATGGCTCTCCCACTACCTCGTGTAAATTTTTTACATGTGTATTGCTAACTCCTGCATTAACTTCTTGCTTCCAGCTGAATTCCTCAGTGGTACAGTTCATTTCACTAATCCTATCTACATCAGTAAGATGACCCTTGCTATTAAATACTTATTTCTCTGGGGTGGGGGGGGAATTGTGCTTATTTGCAGGTCTGACTGAACTCAGTTATATTTATGTGAATATTAAAGTTGCTTTTGACTAGACTGTCTTTTCTGCTGTTTCAGGTATTAATGGAATGAAGGGTTGCCCGTCCTGTAGGTAATTGTTGCAGGGCTTTATTTTAATTGTTCTACTGGCTGTTAATTGTAACTTCTTAATGAAAGGATTTTGAGCGAATTTTATCACTGTTTCAGTGAAATTGCTTTCCCTTGTGGCATCCTTCGTGTTTTCTCAATTGTGTTTTCTTCTTTCCCTTGTAGCTACATTGAGAAGTTTACGGACTTTCTCCGTCTCTTTGTAAGCGTCCACCTACGAAGAATTGAATCCTACTCCCAGTTCCCCGTGGTTGAATTTCTGGCACTGTTGTTCAAATACACTTTTCATCAGGTACAGCCCTGCGACATTGTTTTTCCTCGGTCTGTTCTTTGTTCTGTTGTCTTGTACAGCAAGGGTTGCTTGTTTTCCCCAGTGAAGTTGATACCTAAATTTAGCCCAGAAAAAAAACAATTAACTTGTCTTGCTGGCACTTCCCCGGTAGTGCTAGGGACTTGGAAATGGCTTAATGTGCTCTTGGATTTAGTTGGAGACAGTGCTGACATGTAGTCACCTTGCAAGAACAAACTTGTCTGGTGTTTAACTTTGCTTCTGCCTTTTTTTTTTTTTTTTTTTTTTTTGCTAGTCCTTGGAAGGGACAATGTTATCTGGAAAAATTTCTCCAGCTTGCTTGTTTTGTGTTTGGGGATGCTTTTCTTTCTCCTGAATCTGCTGCTTTTACTGTATCTGAGGCTTTCCTTGTAACTTTTAGTTTTAGTATTAAAAAAACAACCCTGTGGCTTTTGGTACATGTTACCTTGCCATAGAAGCTGTCACAATGCAACTCAGCCCTTTTTACCACCATATGTCAATAATGACGAGGAAGCAGATTTATAAAATGCTAGAAGCAGCAAGCCATGAGACAGGTTAACGCTGAGACCAGCCTTGTAATTCCTGGGTTCCCACCCTTGTGCTAAAGCGCTTGTTCATCTTCTAACAGCTATAAATCTCTCCAGTGACCTCCTAGAAATTTTTCAATAAAGCAAGAAGTTCTTCTCATGGATTGAAGTGCACGCTAACACATATTTTCATTGTGTGAAAATGATCTTACCATATCTTGCGATATTCATTGTGAATTTTGGTGTATTTCAGCCTACCCATGAAGGTTACTTTTCTTGCTTAGACATCTGGACGCTCTTCTTGGACTATCTGACTAGCAAAATTAAAAGTCGTCTGGCAGACAAAGAAGCAGTACTCAACAGGTAAGCAGTCAGGAAGCTGTCAGGATGTGACAGCTTCAAAGAGACTTCATGATCACCATGGAAGGACTGTGAGAAATAAGCTATTGCCTACTCTAACTTCACATGTGGTTGAGTCCTTTCTTCTTCTAAAATCGTAAAGTATAAAAAGTGTAAACTTCAGTGTTTCACACTCATGCAAAAGAATTCAAACTGAGCAAGTTAGGGTAGAAGAACTGTCACTTACATATGTTGCGTGTGAACCTAGCAGCCAGAGGAAGAAAGCTTTGCAGTCTAAAATAGAACTGTAACACATTTTAGCAAATTTTAGAGCACATTGTAGCATATATTAGAGGAGGAGACCACAGAGTAAGTTGCCTAGTAAGTGTTTACACAGCTCATGCAACTAATTAATGAATTAGGGAAATTTTTTTGTTTAATTAGGATTTTAAAATTGCTGTTTAAATGGAAGATATGTTTCTGAGAAATATTGATGAGACTGTGTTTGGAAGTTAAAAGTTCCACTTGCTTACCTCTGGTGCTAATCGTGTGTATCAATTGCAACAGTGGTTGGCAGCTCTTCCTTTGTAGATGCTGTATCCTGAAATGGGTGGCTCTCTTTTGATAAAAGTCCCTTTGCTGCCATTTTAAAAATCTGGTGAATAGACTGGTACCTTGTTCAAGTTTTGGAGGCTTAAAAGTGCCATGGCTTGTGCCATATTACATTCCGCTAAGGGCAGAAGGAGGCTTCCTTCCCTTGAGCACACTAAAAGTGGTTATGATGCCAGGCTGTCTTTCAAAAACCAACCACAAGGTACAAATGTGGAACTAGCTTGCACCAGACAGCTCTCTTCCTTTCAGCATGGGAACTGTGGGGTTTTTAATTTCTCAAGTAGTAGGTATTTGCATTTGAACTCTGTTATCATTTGTTCCTAATTTGCTGCTCTCTGCCTAATGCTGTTGAACTCTGCCTTGGCGTTCTGCTCCTCTTCTTCATCTGGCTAACGTGAATGTAATGTGCGTTATCTTCGTGTTGAATAGTTTGTTATGGGGAAAATTGAAACTAACAGTATCTGTGTCTCTAGGAGATATGTCAGACTACAAACAAACAAAAAAAATCATAAGTGGTTGAAGCCTGTACTGTTTTGTCAGAACTACCTATCCTTAGTGACAACTTCTATAGCTACAACTTCCTGCGTGCTCTCAGACGTGTAAACGCTGCAGTTTGACAGTCTGGGAGTGGTTACACCACAGGAGCACAGATGAAGTTTCCTGTTCTGTGGTTTATAAACTTTGCATTTTGTACACATTCAACTTTTACTACTGGATAAATTGCCAAATCCAGGGTTATGTCATGTGGTTATGGAAAAGATGGTAATTCAGCCACCTTGCACAGACAGCTTTCAGCTGCTTAGCTAGTGACACAGCTGACAGTCTGACACGTGGATTGCGTCATGCTCTGAAACTCTGTCACTATATGCTAATGCCTAATTTTCCAACCTGATCTCACCTAGAAAAGAGCATGCCTTCTGCATCAGGCCCCAGCTGTTTTGAGAAAGGAGGTTTTTAAAACAATCAAGCAAACCAAAGCCCCTCGAAATCCCCAAACTGTGGCACTGTGTCACCAGGAATGATTGCATGCTCAGGTGCCTCTGTGCTGATTTTGCAGCTTGGCATTATTCTTAGGTGGTCAATGAGAAGAAGGATACTCTGTGCTCTGTACCAGCTGCATAGGTTCTGAGAGGTGAAAAGATATCTTTCAGTGACATGCCTTTAGTGTTACAGTGCAAGTGGGAAAACTGTGGGCTTTGTTTCAGAGGACAAGGGCCTGAATTCATTTACCAACAGTGTTGGGAAAGAGGATAGCAGAACAAATAGCCTTAGGGGAGGTCCCCTTTTGAGGTAGGCAGCAATAACTCTGCCCTGTTTCATCTGTTCCTCATTCGCTGCCCAAAAAGCAGAGCACCAGACAGGCTGCTGAGGAGCAGTTTAGCAACAAGAGGCTGTTGGTGCCTCCTGTTCATGTACATCTGCTATTATTCCTGGCAAGCCACTCCTACCTTTCCTGTTTTGAACTCTTGGGCTGCTTCTATTGCTAACAGTTCTCTCTTTCCCTTTCACAGGTAGAGGGTTATCAGATATTGCCAGGGCTCTCTCCTTGCAGGTAGCTTGTGACCTGAAATGACGTGATACTCTTAATCCCAGGATCTGCTTGGTGTTTCCTCAACAAACCTGTGAAGCTGTGCTTTTGCAGGCTCTTTGCGGTGGCTCGCTTTAAACTGTCATCTGTTTTACATACCTTCTTCGCTGGAAGGCCTGTGGGCGCAGCAGTCTCTGCAGAATTGTTTTATCAAACTCTTGCTCTGTTTTCTCCATGGTCGTAGGTACGAAGATGCTTTGGTTCTGTTGCTGACAGAGGTGTTGAATCGAATCCAGTTCAGGTATAACCAGGCACAGCTGGAGGAGCTGGATGACGAGACACTGGATGATGATGTAAGGAGCAGAGTTGAACAAGGACAGCTGCAGGTCCAGATATTAACTCTTGCACTGGTGACACCTAAAATGGCTTTCCCAGAGCTTGTGCTTTGGAGTACAAGCTAGACAGCTGCTTCTTCACTCCATTCTGTGCGGGGTTTGAGGTTTAAAGCAGCACAAAATGCTTTTAACAAAAATGTACCTAGTCACACTGGAAGGATATGACCTTTGTTTTTAACTTGGTTCTTATGGGGAAAGAATATAGATACTTATGTTCTGATTATCAGAGGCATTAGGTGTCCACGTCTGGTTGCATTGGAATTTAAATGCTGAAACATCTCTGAGACAAAAGCTTTAAGCTTATTTCTCCTAAGTCAGTACTGGTAGACATCATCCCAATACCGATAAATGTAAAAGTGGAGTAGGTGGCCAAAATGGATGAGGCCAGAGCACTGGAAGGGCAGGTTGCTCTGTGTAACGGATGCTTGTCATCTGAGCAGTGCCTGTGCTTTAGGAGTGAACGCTTGTGGCTTATCACTCCAGGGAAACGTGTGTACGTGCCCAAAGCATGGGTTGGCAAAATTATTCTCCATCAGGTGTCTGGCAGCATATGAGAATCATAAGAGCAGTATCTCTTCTGTATCCGTGTGTCTGCAAAAGCCAAGCTCTAGAAAGGAGCTAGCTGGTCCCAAGCATCAATTAAGACCTACTAGTCTACAGAAAGCCATCTGTTTCCCTCTGGAAGTGCTGTGCTTACCTTGGTGTTTCTTCCCATAGCAGCAGACCGAGTGGCAGCGGTACTTGCGCCAGAGCTTGGAAGTGGTTGCAAAAGTCATGGAGCTCTTGCCAACTCATGCCTTCTCCACACTAGTAAGTAGTTATGCAGACCAAAAGTGCAATGTGAAATGAACACCAGCTGCTGGAGTTTGTTACAAGCTGTTTGATAGCGGCCTCGGTGCCAAACAAGTAGGGAGATTTGGTTTTGGATGCAACAACTTGGCAAAGAGGAGACCAGAAATTGAAGGAAAAAGCTTGGGTTTTTGGCTTTGTCAAATTTCTTGGTGTGTTTTAAAGCGGGTACTTCAGTGAGCATCTGAGTCCTACTTGCTGGACACTAAGCTCTTTAGAAATTCCCATCTTTCAAAGTGTAAATATTTGGCAGCAATCCTTCACTGCTGTTTACCTCGGCCTTTATATTAGGAGGCTGCGCTGCGAATTGGGCAGATGAGTGTCATCATTAGGGTTTTAAGGAGAGTGAAATCTTTCTTTAAAAGAACGGCTAGATACAGATGCTGAGAAGAGTGCCTTGGACAATTGGGGATTATCTGATAAACACAGATAAGTGCTTCTCTCCAGCTAGTGCCACTGCTGTTGCTAGAATTGGTGTTGTAAAAGTTGCCTGGGTTTGTAGCACTATAATGGTTTTTGAGGAGGACATCTTGAGGCTGTAAGCCAGTGGATCCCAAAACTCAGAGTAGTTCGTGCCTCTTCTCTGCGTGAGAAGAAAGGCAAGTATAGCAGTGGGGTCTCAAAGCAAGTCTGTTAATTCTGCTGGAGATACCACATACCTCTGAACCGTATTCCCAAGAAGCAGAGAAAATTGAGCTGCTGCAGAGGCAGAAGATCCCTGACCCAAAGATCCCTGCTTTTTTAATTGATATTTTTATTTAAGAAACTTTATGGCTAAGCTAAGCACTAGAAGCATGTTACTAAAACTCTGAAGTAGTGAGCAAAATAGTCCTCATATGAAAATAGACGTTCCTCTGCAGCATGGTGGCATGGCATGAGTCGGCAAGAGGCAAACAAACGGAATAGCTGTTTCGGTGAGCATGTGGGTCATATGGTGAAGAGCATGTGGCTTCCTTAAAAGTGACACATCAATGTGAGGAAGACTATCTGGTTTTTTTAATAGTTCTCCTCCCGCAGTTATATAAAGGTGCTCAACTGTTAATTAGGCACAGCCTGTTAGAAACTTGATAGTGAGTGCTTTCCTTCAGCCCTGTGTTAGCTCATTTTTGTAGACTGGATAATCTGGGAGGTGCTCAAGCAGTGTGTGCTTTTCAGAGCAGTCTGCAGTGCTGTTGAATGCAGTGGCTAGTCTATCAGCAGCAAATAATGAAAACAGTGTACAGCAGCTGCCATTACTCTGCCCCATGCTGCAAAACAAAAGGCTGCACTTCCCTGTGCTGATGAATGAGTGAACTTCCATAAAACCAACCACTTCAAACGTGGAGACTTTGCCAACAGAAATTAAATAGAACTATGCCAGCCTGAAAGGGTTGGAAAATATTCTTTCAGGTGGGATATCTGCAAGGAAAAGGTCAGTATGCAATTTTGTCCTGTATGTATACAAATGCGTTCAGGCACAAGGCAAATAACGCCCTAATAGATACCACTGAAGTACCTTGGCTGGCCGAATGCTGCTTAGAAGGCTGTCTGGTCTCACTTTATAACACACTCCCCTGTGATAGTGTAACCTGTTGCTCAGCTGAAGTATCACCAGGATCAGGCATGTTTGCTGTCGGTCCTGAGCAATGGAGTTAGGCTAACACTCTGTTCCCGGACCAGGATGCGTGACGACTGCGGTGTTTGCTCCCTTGGCTGTTTTCCCCATGGGGCTTCAGCTGTTCTTGGTGCAGCCTGCAGCTTGCTGGCAGAGTGCTGCAGTACTTCCCTTCTGTACTCTGTTAGAGGCACTGAACTCATCTTCTTTGGTTGAATAATATTTTGATAGCTGCATTTTGAGAAGCTGATACTTACGGGTGAGGTGGATGCAGCACAGGCTTCCTGCGCTCCAGGCTCTGCCTTTCCCTGCTCTGTTTGGTCTGGGTTATACATCCATCTGCATATTCATACCGGTGGCATGCTGTGCCATCACTTATACTTGACAGACAATTATCTTGTTAGGCTGATTGCTGGTATTTGTGGGAAAAGGAGAGCTACCACAGAGAAGTGCCGTCAGGGTGATGATCTTTGTTGTTTCCGTGACAACTATCAAGACATGAGAAGCTGTGGCATGCAGGATCAGCCCAGAACCTAGCAACTTGCCTTTTCTCCAAATGTCTTTTTGAAGGCGCTAGGGAGAAATAAGAAAAGTGGGCTCTAACCGAGTAATTAGTAGTTGGGTGTTAACTGTCTGCCAGGCCCCAAAATCATGCTCATTTCTTGTGTCTTCTAGTTTCCAGTTCTGCAGGATAACTTGGAAGTGTATCTGGGACTCCAGCAGTTTGTGGTCACTTCAGGGACAGGTAATAAGCACCGTCCAGCACTGCAGTCCTCACTCTTTGAATAGCTGATTGTAAAAACGCTCTAGACCTGCTTTGGTGTTGCTGCTTCTGTACTCTGTTGAGGATCTGAACACATGTATGGTGTGAAATGGCTCGGTAGTAAAACTCCAATAGCAGACAAATCTTAATGTGATTATTTTTTTTTTTTTTTATTGGTATGGTTCTTCCCTTGTTCTGGTACTTGAAATGAAGATACCGTATGTGTTAAGAACAAGTATGCAATGTCAAATACTACAGTAACATGAAGTTAACATAATCGTTAGTTTTTTCCTCCCACTAAAACTTATTTCAAGAAAGGTTGCACTCCTGTTTGCTTTGGGCTCAAATCTGGTGTGAAGTTGTCCACCATAGGAGCATTTTTATTTAGGCTTGAATTAAAACCATTGTGAGTCAATGAGAAGATGAAGTACTTAGGATGTAGTAGTAGTTCCTGAAGACTTATCTAGCTGGCATTTCAGGAGCTTTCATATATAAAGTAGTTTACAAGGATACCAGTGCTCTCAACTGAATAAAAAGCATGAGCATAGCTTTATTACTCTTTCCTGAGAAATAAGGAGAGTAGCAGTAGTGAGATCTGTATGAGGGAAGATTGTAGCTAAGGTTATACTTAAGTTTTCTGCTATAACCAGTAAAGGAATCTGTTACATATTCATTCTGCCATGTATAGCAGTATTGGCTATTGTTGTATAGACGTTTTGGGAAAAAAATACTTCCAGTTTTAGGATCATTTCAGACCTAGGATAAGCAATGTGTAAGGTTTTAATGCTGTAGCAACAGTGTGTATTAGAAGCTGTCATGTGGACTGGCTGTTTAGATGATGGGTCAGAAGAAGCAGCTCAGATGCAACTGGGGATTCAGAACTGGATGATAGTATGCTGGTGCCAATGGTACAAAATGGCAAGCTTGTTGGTGAAAACTTAATCCAAGATTAAATACGGGCAGTGGAAAGAAAAACAGATTTCCTTTGAAATGTGGTGTTGGAGAACATGTTTGCTTTTTTAGTAAAAGGTCTGGAATGTTGGGAGAGCAGTGCACAACCAATGCACAACCGAGTGGTAGGACAATTGCATAGGTAATAAGACTGGCAAATCTACTTATCAGTGTGTTTCTTGTATCTGAGAAACAGGAAAGTAAATAACCAGACTTCACATCAAAAGCAAATGCAGTCTTGTTCCCAGTGAGCTTCTGCTGCTGGAACGCTTACTGCACTATAGCCAGCAGAGGGAGTCCGGGTAATGACCTTCTCTGCAGACCTGGCGTTGCTTTTTGATGTCAACAGATAACCAGAAGGGCTCCCGCTTATATAGGTATTAGTACCAAATAGAGGAAAATAAATGTGTAAAAGGCTGAAAGGGTTGGTAACATCTGTTTCAGTCTTTAAAGAGGAATTTGAACTGTGGTGGTCGGAACAGTTGAACTTGTCTTACTCAATTTGAGTATTTCAGTCACTTGGCCAGTGCTCCGATTTGAACTGTGACCCACTGCTGAGCTGATTTAAGAAGAATGCTTGTAATGTAATTAGAATAAACTTTGCATTTCCTGTAGCTTTGTAATTAGGTTTCCCATCCCAAAGAGCTGTATTTATTAGTCATGAGGTGACGTGTGTGTTCTTGCATGAGGTTTTTAAAGTATGAGTTTTCAAACTGCTAGGCTCTTAGTAGCTGTTAGCGCAAGTGATTATTTACACTTAGGTCTTTTGGCTTCATTGCTAATGAACCATGATGTCATTCCAGGTCACAGGCTGAACATCACTGCAGAGAATGATTGCCGCCGTTTGCACTGCTCCTTGAGGGACCTGAGCTCCTTGCTGCAGGCTGTTGGTCGTTTAGCAGAATACTTCATTGGGGATGTGTTTGCTGCCAGGTTCAATGATGCTCTTACAGTGGTGGAGAGGTAGGTATAGGAGGGGGAGTTTGCTGTCCCTTCACCAGTACAAGGAACAATTGTCACCACTGCAGTGAGTGTGAAAACCAAGGTTTCTTTCTGCCTGCCCTTGTTATGATTAAACTGATATGCAAAGAACTCAATGGGCAGTACCTTAAGTGTTACATTCATCAGTGCTAAGTTTCCCAGATGGCTCTCTAAACCCTTAACCAAAGAAATAACTAATAGGAGGGATTAAATAAAATCAGTCACTTGAGAAGATTGAGGTACTTGTTTTCCAGCATCTGTGTTTGTGATGCAAGGAAATGGGATGTACAGTCTGATTACTTCAGAGTTGTATATCTCGAAGCTAAATCACCAAAATCTCTTTTCTTAAATGAAAAGCTCTGTGAAAACTGAAAGGCAGACGTCATTTGATTCTTCACATCCAAGAAACTTAACTGGCTCATAGTTGTAAATTACAGAATTTCAGGGCTTTACACAGCTGCCTTGATCATGTATTTTCATTTTCATGCAGGAACATCGTACTTGTTCCATCTTATCACAAACAATGAAATAGGCTCTAAATTATTTTCAACTAAATGGTGTAAATCTTGCCTACGCATTAGCTAAATATTAACACAGACTTGCCAAGAGTTGCATTCAGATAAGATGTTCCAGTGGATTTGTACATGTGTATATCCATCTCAGTCCCTTTATACTACCGTATATGTATTCACTTCCAGGTTGGTAAAAGTAACGCTATATGGATCCCAGATTAAACTATACAACATCGAAACTGCAGTACCATCTGTACTGAAACCTGACCTTATCGATGTGTGAGTATGATAGATACACGTACATATATACACACACACACACACTGCAAATGACTGTATCCAGATTCGGTACCTACGTGGGGTGGTGGAAGCGTTAGACCTCCTAGATCTGGTGGTCTGACCACTTGCTTGGCAAATGTTCTGAAAAGCACATCTCTCCAGTGATTGCTAGCTAACCAGGAGGGCGCTTTCTTTTAACTCTTGAAGGTCAAGGCTGCTGCCAGCATTTTGGACGACTGTTTCCTCCAACTGATGTACTGAGGTTATTTAAAGAAAAATAAAAATGTGATGAGAAGTAAAAATACTAGTTATAATATAAAAATGTGATGAGAAGTAAAAATACTAGTTATATTAGCTCTAAAAGCAAACTGTTATTTTGCCCTGTACTAATGGCTGTAAAAGCTTAGTTCTTCTGCAGTATAATTAAATGGCAAAATAAGTATTACAATAGTGGTATTTTAAGAAATGGATCCACTGTCGGTATGTAGTTCCAGTTTATGGATTTTTTTGCTACCAAAGTCAGATCTGTGGCTCAGGTAAAAGATGTTTTTCCTAGTACAGGGTTTTGAGTCCTTGGCTTCCAAGACAAACATATGCCTTCCAGCTGTGCAAGCCGTTTCTGAAACAAATGCCTTCGATCCAGAAGTTGACATTAAGTGTGAAATCTTGATGCTGCTAGCAATAGAACACCGCTCTGTGACAGCCTTTTAGAGACTTTCCATTCTTAATGGTTGTGTAGGACAAACCTGTTTTCCTGCCAGCTGGCGTTTTGTGAACAGAATTTAAGGTTATCCTTTTGAACGCATCAAGATCGCATGTGTAGCAGCTCCTTGAAAACCCACACTAGATTTTATTGTGTAGGTCCCTGGATTCTCCTAATAATCCCAAGTTACTAGCTCTGAGTTTTGTTCAGATGATGTTCTTTTAATGATCTCTTTCCTTTTCTGTCTTAAAGTAATTTGAGAGGCTTTTTCCATGATCTGTTAGTGAGGGGTTTTCATCCTTTTCTCTGTCCCATGTCCCTGAAGAAACTTGTGATCCATTTTCTAATGCTAGTGTAACAAAGGTACATCACCAAAGATTTGGAGGACACCTGTCTGTGTGATCCCAAAGAAATGTCCTGACTCAAAAATCTTGATACGGTGCTGTGCCAAAAGTATAATTATGAAGTATAATACAATCAGCTGGTAGGTTGACTAAAAAATTGACCTTATCGGTTTATACCTTTGAATTAATACTGTTGCATACTAGATGAGTCCAGTTACAGCACGCCTTTAAATATGTCTCGAATGTACAGGGTCCAGGACAAGGAAAAAAATTTAGGCCACGTAGCTAACATAATCACAAGGAATGCGCCTGTTCTCAGTTAATGGAAGAATGGGGAGAGTTTAGGCAATAAATATACTAAGGGGGGAAGACAAGATATTAAGGCAAAGTGATTAAAAAAAAAACCCCTTCAACCTGCTGTTAAAGGTAAGATTTTTTTTTTTAATAGACTTCCTTATTTTTCCCCACTGTGCATAAACCCGCTGGACTTGCTGGCAGAAGCAGAGGTGTTCAGGAGGTGGTTGATGCAGACGTGGGAGTCGCCTGCTGTAGGCGACTGAGATTAAATGTAGTCACTATGGTGGGGACGTGCATGTGGGAGAACCTTTATTTTTGGAGGGAATATCAGTGTTCACAGACTACTCTTGTCAATAAAATCTGCAGAATAGGGATTAGTTAGATAGCATCCTTGTGATGGGACAATGTGTTTTACAGACTGACAGTGGTGTGCAACTGGATTCCAGAAGAGTTCTATAAGGCAATTACCCTCTGTCCCCCCCTTGCCCGTAATCAAGCGGGCATGTGAAATGAATCTTGTGCTGCAAGACTAGAGAATACTAGAAGTGATTGTCATGGCACTTGCCATCCTGCAGTCTTTCCAACTGTGTGAATTTGGGATTGCTTTCCATCTTTCTGCCTGTTTCTGCGGAGAGCTAAGAAGTCTGCAGAATCAGAATGCCACTATACGTTGCTTTTAGCTTTAATAACAGCACAAGACTTTGAGTCTAAACAGAGATCCCAGACCTCTTCAGGTGCTCAAATACAATGTCAAAGGGTTCCGAAAAGAACGAAGGATGCCATTTTGCAGTCTTTACCTAATGTTCCCTGGCACAACAGTCCTCCCAAGCTAATGTGGTCCAACTTTAAAACTAACTTCTCATCACTGTCAGTGAAACTTGGGTTATGATTAAGTTAGACTACTAAACGATTTCTAAAGAAAAATCTGCCAGCTTTGAGAATACCAGTGTTCTTTCCCAGTATGCTGTTGAAACTACCCACCGTGCTCAGGACTTGTGCCCTTCCGCAGCTGTCCTGCTTGTGTACCTTTTGTCCCGTGTATGTATCTTACTCTCGCTCTGCTCCTCTGCAGCCACGCGCAGTCCCTGGCAGCGCTGCAAGCCTACGCGCACTGGCTCGCGCAGTTCTACAGCGAAGTTCACCGGCAGAACCCGGAGCAGTTCATCTCTCTCGTCTCCACTGCTCTGGAGGCTATCACACCCCTCATCAGCTCTAAGGTACCTTCGTCAGTGCTGGGCTGAAGCTGGGCTTCCACCTAGAGCAGGAGACTGCTGTTGTGTTCAGGTGTTTAACAGTCTGCTCTGGACCACACTGTGGCTCCTGATGTGAACCAGTCTGAGAGCGCTGGATGTCTGTCTTCCAGAGCCACAGCAAATGTCTCATGTAAGGTGAGACCAAGAACAATTCTAAATAATAGCACTGTAGGGCAAGCTAATACGAGAGTAAGCAACTTATAGGCATATACACTCAGTCTAATGGCTTGAAAGTGGGGAAATGTCTCTCTTCCGCAGTATTAAGGGAACTGACCTGTGCTTTGATTGGCAAATAAATACTATAAACTGTCTTGCTTGCAAAAAACCTGGTAGTGGCAGCTTGCTGTGCTGTCTGACACCAGTGTTGCACCGTATGGTTCTGTGTGGTGGCGTTACTGGGCAGCCTGACCGTGTGCCTCCTCTTTTGCAGGTGCAGGAGAAGCTGCTGCTGTCTGCATGCCACCTGCTAGTCTCTTTAGCCACCACAGTGCGACCAGTGTTCTTGATCAGCATCCCAGCAGTACAGAAGGTGTTCAACAGGATCACGGACACTTCTGCTC
The DNA here is from genome assembly GCF_035582795.1 of Mycteria americana. Taxonomy (NCBI): domain Eukaryota; kingdom Metazoa; phylum Chordata; class Aves; order Ciconiiformes; family Ciconiidae; genus Mycteria; species Mycteria americana. The sequence goes on from NC_134376.1 coordinate 18,189,110, forward strand.
AGCGGCTTCCTGATAAGGTAATTTGTCTCAAACATGATGAATGTAGATTAGATGCTTGGGAAGCTGTGCCTCAGTTCTTACTGTAGTGAGGTATAACCTCAAAAGAAAAAAAAAAAAAGAGGGAGTAGGGGGCAGCAGTTATCTCTCTGCTGTGGATATCCAGGAATCCCAGTGATACAGTTTGTCAGTAATGATCTATTTCGAGCAACAGCATAAGGAAAAAAAAAAACATGATTGCAACTCTTATGAGATCTTATTCCTTTCTCATTTGCTGACACAGTCCCTGACTCCGTGTTGTCTTTACAGTACGGGCATGTTGATTCTGACATACAGAAAGAGTTTTCTGTGAAACTTGTGTTAGCATTCCACATACCTCAGTCCAAGTTAGTATTTATGTTACAGAAGTACTGAAAAGCCACAGTGGAGGTTGGGATGCAGTTGTATTGTGTGCTGGCATGGAGGCATAAAGTGCCGTACAAGCACAGAAGCTTAGCGTGTAAACCAGACAAGGAGTAATGAAAGTGGCATCATCTTTGTTTTATGGATATGAAGAATAGAGACTTACTGTTGCAGGGAAGGGCTGACAGAGCTGGGACCTGGTTCCAGCCTTTAAGCGATGGAGCTTTGCTTCTCTCTTACCTTGCAGAGCTGCTAGGTTTCGCTTGGGCTCAACTTGTGCTATTGAACTCTTTCCTCAAATAGTGAGCACTGCTGGATGTCTTGCACAGCTGTAAAATGTCACGCCAGGGTTGCGCTCTAGCATAAAGCGAATAGCAAACACGGTAAAACTTTGCCTCTTTGCTTAATGTCACGTTGCTTCTAGGCCCAGGTGTTGGTGTGCAGAGCGCTGTCGAACGTATTGTTGCTGCCCTGGCCTAATCTTCCAGAGAGCGAACAGCAGTGGGCAGTTCGCTCCACCAACCACGCCAGCCTAATCTCTGCCCTCACGAGAGAATACCGCCAACTAAAATCCAACGCTATCTTGCCACAGAGGAAAGTACAGCTGGAGGACAGTAAGTACCAAGCTTCTCGGTGTGTGCTGTTTTCTGACAGCTGCAGTGCAAACTGCTGATGGGTGTCATTAAGCTGGTTTTCTAATAATTATTTTGGCTGAGAAACTGTGTTTAGCGTATGGGGAGGACAGGAAAGGAGCAATTTGTTTTCTTTCTTTTTTTAAAGACCCTTTTTCTGTGGGTGTGTAAAGGGCACTCTCAGTCCCAGTTGCCTGTAAGCTCTTCCATCAAAGTACTGTCTTCCTCAGTCGTGCAGGGAAGGTGGGACCAAGTTTGTGATAAAACTTTGAGTAGTGGTGATTGCATTAGGAATACTTCACAGCCTAATGCTGGGACTACCACGCTATGGTATTAGAAACATTGACTGGAGGCAGCATTAATGAAGATTATGGTTATAAAAACTTAAGGGGAAAATAAGAATTTCTTCCAGACTTGGGAAGTACTGTAGAGGGTGTATATGTTTAGGGGGAGAGCCCTGAACTGATGGAGCCCAGGGACCTTTGGAAGTTTCCGTGTTATGTTTTGGGATTGCTTTTGGGTGTGTCTTTTTTTTTTTTTTTTTTTTTTTTTGAAAATCACTTTAAAAATTGGTTAGAAGCATGCAGTGTCACAGCTTCTGACAAACCTGACATGGTGGTCAGCTGTGTGCAGGGAGGGAGCATGGGAGAGGGGGGTTTGCTCCTCACAAGAATATCAGCAGACTGCTCACATGGGTTGAACTGAGCCAGTTAAGTTCTCCCAGATTTGGGTTAGCTTCTACAGCGATTGTGTGTCACTCCAGTTATTACTTTCAGAAATAGAAGTCTGTAGTATATTTTGCTGTCATAATGTGCTGCTTTTTTCTTGGCTAGTGTTTCTTTAGCATTAGTATATTGTGAATAATATTGTTTACAGCTCCCCTCAGCCTCTGCACCTGAGTGGTTGAGCAGTGGGTGCATCTGTAGGGCAGTAAACCTGTATAACTTAGTGAGTAGCCACAGTGACCTAATTGAACCTGTTTAAATGTTTAAAATGTGAACGCGCTCTTGGGAACATTTTTTGACTCCAAGCTGGGTTTGGTGTGTATGCCACCTTGTACTTTGTTTTAGTTACAGTGTGTGTGAACTTGACTTCTCTTCATTTCTTGCCTCTGATAGTAGTTTTGACACATGCGGGAAGTATCACCTCTCTTATTTTGCAGCCAAAGTGATCATCCATCAGACACTCAGCGTTTTAGAAGATATTGTAGAAAGTATCTCTGGAGAATCCACCAAGTCTCGACAGATCTGTTATCAGTCGCTGCAAGAATCCGTGCAGGTCTCACTAGCCCTCTTCCCAGCTTTCATTCATCAGTCAGGTATAACCATAGGACAGGCTTTAATGCTGTGAGTAGCTTTATGACCTACTGATAACGTCCAAAGCCCATCAGCGTAGAATCGTGGTGGTGTTCATGTGAAGTGTGTGGGTTTGCTAATTGTAATGTGCCTAAGTGTAATGCGAGTCTGTACTTCTGGGTGGGCCGGGCTAAATCAGAACAGGAAAGGGAGATCTGCTCTGCCATCTAGGATACGGGCATGAAGGTTTGTCACGCTTCCAGAAGATAGAGATGCCTTGTGTTGTGTTCAGCAGTGAAACAAGAATGGAACTGATCCTGAGCACAAAAAAAAGCTTTAAAATACCCTGTCTGGCTATGTTTGCCACTTACATTCTTTCCAGAAGCTTGAAAACAAAGAGTAGATCTCATCGGATTAGGTCAAATGATGGAGCAGGGGTTGTTCCCCTGTAAAGGAAAGGCTCCGGAGGTGTAACCAGGACTGTTGCTTGGCAATCTTATGGCCAGCGACTTACATTTTGTACCACATCAGGGTAGCTCGAATGCCCAGGGCTAGCTTCTCTCATAAAGAGCAAGGCATTCCAGGAAAACTTTTGGAGCTAGGTGGGATTTTGTCAGTGAAGCAGGTGTGGGGGAGGCAAAACAAAGTTGAAGTGCAGAGAGGATCCAAGACAGCAAGCTGATCCTGTGACTCCAGTGAACTGCTGTCTTCAGAACAGGCTAGCAGCCTCATGCAGTTGCTATTTATTGGCTATAAACGGCTGTATGAAGGAGTTGAGCAGCTTCAGTTTATGGTGGTTATTCAATACGGCATGTTGGGACTGATGAAGAATTAGCTGCGGTGCTGATCAGCTAACTGCACAACCATGTGCTGAAAATTACTTCTGAAGTCAGAAGGTTCTCTTCAGTTCCTGCCAAAAAAGTCTGGATTCTGTCTCCTAGCCACCCCAAGCTGTGTAGCTGTTTTGGATTTCCTTGTATTTCCTGTTAACCCTGTACGAGCAGTGGACAACTGGAGATCGGCCCAGACCATCGCCAGAGCCTTCTCCAAGCACTCTGTGTAGGCAGACCAGACTACAGGCCTTGCTGATAGTATCGTATTTGTTCTGAGTTGTTTGGTGCTGCCTGTACTTGTCATCCCTGGCAGTTTTCAGAAGTGGATGAACGTTTTTTAAGCCACGTAGTACCAGCTGTTGGTTTCAGATTCTAATGGCAACCCTGCTGCTAAATTTCCAAGAGTAAATAGGGTTCCCTGTACAGGAGGAGCAAATCTCACATAAAAGACTTACTGATGCATTTGAATGTTACCTTAGCACGTTCTTTTGGCTTTCCTGTTCTTATCTTAGATGTGACAGATGAGATGCTGAGCTTCTTCCTCACCCTGTTTCAAGGGCTGAGGGTGCAGATGGGAGTGCCTTTCACCGAGCAAATCATACAGACCTTCCTAAACATGTTCACCAGGTATTGTCCTGTGTTGGTCACTTCTTTCTTATGCCTCGGGATGATTTATCTTGGTAAGCTGCTCGCACAACGGGTCCCTGCCCCTAAAGAGTGTAGTGTTTCCATCTCCTTTGTGCCCGGACTTTTGTCATGTCCCAGGGCTAAATCTAAGGAAAATGCTTCTGGGTCTGAAGTCACCCAGCCCATGCACGTCAATCAGACAGGCCATCATGCAATTCCAGCTCTCCCACGGGCTTTCTGGAAGTGTGTGGTACTGAATTAGTCTCGCATTGCCTATTAGCTCCTCCCCAAGATCTGAGGGTACCCCAACAATCTCTCAAGCTTTTGTTGGGGAAGGGGGTCTATCAAAACCTAGCTCCCTTCTGTGGCTTAATGGACTTGGTCTGTATTAGCTGAGCGACTTTAGAAGCACTACCTGCTTTCCTTTAAATTAGGTAAACGTGCAGATCTCTGGGAAGGTTCCTTATGCAATGACTTTGTTTTTGTCGTAGGGAGCAGTTGGCAGAGAGCATCCTCCATGAGGGCAGCACTGGCTGTCGGGTGGTGGAGAAGTTTCTGAAAATATTGCAAGTGGTGGTACAAGAGCCAGGCCAAGTATTCAAGCCTTTTCTACCCAGCGTCATCTCACTGTGCATGGAGCAGGTCTACCCCATCATTGCAGAGGTAGGGCTGTTCTCGCACGAGGTGAAGAAAGGGGGAGATGGGAAGGGAAGGCGAGGCATTGCTGGGGGTGTGGGAGCAATGAAGCTTTTTGCTTTTCAAGAGCTGTAAATGTCCAGTCCCTGTGCAGGGAAAAACTGGGTCGCTAGGCAGTGGGAACTGGAAGCAGCGTGGGTGGACGATTTGGTCAGGAATTGTCAAAGAGGCTAAAACTACAGACGTGCTCAAAGCAGGAGGTAAAACTCAAAACTCGGTGATGTGTTCTTAGCATCATCCAACAGTTGCTGAGTTTGGTGCCTTCCTTAGGAGGAAATGCTTTGATGCTCTGGTACCTTGGCTGCAAAGCGCTGCCCTGGGTGGCCACCTGATGTGGTGCTGCTAGAGTGGGATCCAGGGGATGAGTGGGATTCCAGCACAGAGTTTGTTCTCCTCTCCTCCTAGCGCTCATCTCCTGATGTGAAAGCAGAGTTGTTCGAGCTGCTTTTCCGGGTCCTCCACCATAATTGGCGGTACTTCTTCAAATCTAGCGTGTTGGCTAGTGTCCAAAGAGGAGTAGCAGAAGAGCAGATGGAGAACGAAGCACAGTTCAGTGCCATTATGCAGGTAACTCACCTATTCCCGTGGTCGTCCAGAACCCTTTCTGCAATGGAGCATACGCTGCTTGTGGCAGTGCATTAAACACGTGGGTGATGGGGCCAGACCATGTCTTGAGTGGGGTCTTGCCTTCAGGAACTGCTGAAGGTCAAAGTACGTGCAGAGTGGTCTTGCTGATGCGCTCACAAGGCACGGTGCCTCACTGCGCAGGGAAGCAGGCAGTGAGGAAGGAATGTTAATTCCTTTCCATGCTTCATCCTGCATCTGGACCTAAGAATACATTACTGATGCTGACCCACTTACACCTGTTACAAGTCGTGCGGTTAGCGCTAGGACAAATTGTCAGTGCAAGAAAGTTTTCCGGAGACCAAGATGTCTTTTGGTTTATACGGACTTGTTCTGTGCTGTACCATTGGATCTGGTAGGGAAGGGTCAGTGGGGTAATATCCTACAGGCTTCGGCCTGAGGAATAGAGAAGGCGGAGGCAGTGTGCCAGCACGTACACAAAGCCAGCACCAATCTTCTCAGGTTGGGAATTTTGAAATTTTAAGAATAACAGACTGTATTCCACATGTTATTTAAGTCAGAGCTGGCCAAATGAGTCCCTGTGCAGTTCCTAGATGTAAGAACTGTCCCCAAAACAGGTAGTGCAACTTAAAGTAAAATAAAAAAAAAAAAGCCTCCTAATCTGCTATCAGAGTACCTGGTGTGGGGCCCTGCACCTCCAGCCCACGTCAGTGTAAACAGCAGCATGCTTGCACCATGTTCTGCAACCCCAGGGTAGGGCTTGCTCCTCCGAGGGCAGTGAATGCCAGAGCAGAGGGCCATGTGCTTAGGCTTCATTTGGGGGGACTTCTTGCAGAGCTGCCCCATCATGGGGTGCTTCTGGAGACTGGGTCCCTTCTGATACCTCAGTGAAGAGGGAGCTCTTTCACTGACATAAACTGTGTTGGTGTTTCTCTCTGGCCTTCCTTATCTTAGCATCTTTTGATGTGAATGAGGCCAAAACTGGTCCCTATGTAGGGCTGTCCAAGCATCTCTTTTTCACCTGTAGCAGTGTAATGCTTCCAAACTCACCTGAGTGCCTTGTTTTGGAAGATAGGACAAGAGGAAATGGCCTCAAGTTGCACCAGGGGAGGTTTAGATTGGATATTAGGAAAAATTTCTTCACCAAAAGGGTTATCAAGCATTGGAACAGGCTGCCCAGGGAAGTGGTTGAGTCACCATCCTTGGAGGTATTTAAAAGATGTTTGGATGAGGTGCTTAGGAACATGGTGTAGTGGTGTTCTTGGTAGCGTTAGATTTACGGTTGGACTTGATGATCTTAAAGGTCTTTTCCAACCTAAATGATTCTATGATTCTCTGATACTTACATGATAATCTCAGTATTAACTTGAGGCTGGCTGACAATACTGAACTATTTGTTTTACTACTTGGCTCCTGCCAGTTTGATACAAAACTCTTATTTAATGTTCTGTAAATGTTCTCCACACAGCCAGTGTTTTCTGTTAAGGATATTAATAGTTTGCGTGCTGGTTTCCACCAGAGATCCCAGTCCAGAACTGGCTCAGTCTTGAAGGGACTTGGGCTATTTTTGTCCATTTAACAATAAATGGCTGGTATGGGGGAATAAACTCTTCTGTTCATGATGCCTTGAGGCAGCAACTGGTGAAATTCTGCTGCCTATCTCTGTACAGAGCTTACCTCATCTGCCTACATCATCTGTACAGTGTTTCGGAGGAGTTCAAGGTGTAAAAGATGTTTTATCACAGAGTCTGTGCAGGCCTACCAGGCTAGTTCAGCAGGGTCCAGCAAATTTTGTTCCTAGGCTCTTTACTGCTTCTGTAATACCCAGGTCAGCCTCCCAGCTCCCATCGCTAACTTCTTTCTAATTTAGTGCAGTAACACGTTAAACACATCTGCCAGTCACCTTGGTCTTTTGTCTTGGATTGAGAACAAAACCTGTGCGTGCGTTCTGGTTTTGCTCACGCTTGCCATGCTACCTTAGGTAACGTCCCTGAGAAACAGCCAAATCCTTCATGAGCAAACTGCCTGCAAGGGAGCTGTGCTCAGCATCTGTGTTCCTCTTCAGTGCAGGCTTGGCCCACCTCTTCCCAACGGACCCAGCTGAGCAACTGTTCTGCCAGGATTTGACCATGTTTCCACTAAAATTTCTTCATTCCCATTGGTCTGGCAGCAGCGCGGTTGACTTAACCGCCTCTTTTATTAGTTTGCACCAAGAAGCAGCAGAGGCTCCCAGGGGTTTGTTCTGGTGTCAGGGTGAAAATGATGTTGTTCTGCCTGGCAGGTCTGACATTCATTGTGTGCTGGTTTGGCTGGGGTAGAGTTAATTTTCTCCACAGTAGCTGGTACGGGGCTGTGTTTTGGATTTTTGCTGGAAACAGTGTTGATGATAGCACAGGGATGTTTTCATCACTGCTGAGCAGTGCTGACACAGAGTCAAGGCCTTTGCTGCCTCTCACCCCACCCCACCAGCCAGTGGGCTGGGGGGGCACAAGAAGCTGGGAGGGGACACGGCTGGGACAGCTGACCCCAACTGCCCAAAGGCCTCATATACCCCACCCCATATGGCCTCATGCTCAGTATATAAAGCTGGGGAAGAAGGAGGAAGGGGGGGACGTTCGGAGCGATGGCGTTTGTCTTCCCAAGTCACCGTTACATGTGACGGAGCCCTGCTTTCCTGGAGATGGCTGAGCACCTGCCTGCCCATGGGAAGGAGTGAAGGAACTCCTCGTTTTGCTTTGCTTGCATGTGCGTGGCTTTTGCTTTACCTGTGAAACTGTCTTTATCTCAACCCATGAGTTTTCTCACTTTTACCCTTCCGATTCTCTCCCCCATCCCACCGGGGGGGGAGCTTAGTTGCTGGCTGGGGTTAAACCACAACACGTTGTAATACCAGTCCCCTTCCTTCAATTCTGCTTTGTTCGTAGGCATTTGGCCAGTCTTTCCTGCAACCTGACATTCACCTGTTCAAGCAGAATCTCTTCTACTTGGAGACGCTGAACACCAAGCAGAAGCTGTACCACAAGGTGGGTCCTAGTTGACCGTTGTGCGCGCTGTGCATGTTCTGAGACGTGTTTGAAATGGCTCGGGAACTGAAGGTCAGGATCTGGGGGCTTGTATGCCACAGCCTTTGGTTGGTTGCTGTGACCCTGACGGATACGTTGCTGATCAGAGTGCCATTACCACCTCCTTGATACTGCTGCAGTGGGCGCAGGAGGGATCCCAACTCTAGTCAGTCAAAGCAAAGCCTTGATGTGTTGTGACAGTGAGGGAAAGCCAAGGACAGGCGCAGTGACAGTGCGGTTTGTCTGAGGAAGTAGAAACTGGGATCATCCGTGGGACAGTGGCAGAGTCCCTCCATTCCCATCCGGGTCAGCCACAGGGTATCTAGTATTTACAGTCGGTCACTGCCAGGTGCTTGTCTCCATCGCTGTCATGTAGGACCCATCCTCCAGACCCGCTAATTTAGGCCTGTTAGCTGCTGTCAGGAAGGATTAAAGTTGGAATCCAGGGTCCTGCCCTTCTGGTTAGCCTGTGAAAGCAGAGCTTTCAGGTTCGCATCTGTGGTCGCAACTCAAGGACAGCCCATCATGGTAACAGCTGCCTGTGGCAGACTTTCAGGCAGCTAGCCAGATCCCCTGGCTCTTAGGAGCACTGTGCAGGGCTAAAACTGGCTGGAGTTTGAATGGAACTCGATGCTGTTTGCTTGAATGCCAATGCTTAAAACTTGGGTCGGATGCATGAGGTAAGTGTGGCAAAATTCACTGTTAACTTTAAAGCTGATATTAATCTGCTTATTGTAGCCATTTGTGATCTTGGCTTGGCTTGGCAAATTATCTCTGTGCTCGCAAGAGTTTGCAGACCCCGCTGATAGCTCAGAAGCTGCTGGTGTTGAAGTGGCCCTGTGCAGCCACGCTCACTTGCCTGGTCTGACCTCGATGGGTTTGTACTTCTGAAGCAATGTGTTGGCTGCTGTGGTCCCTCTTGTGAGAGGATTGCTGGTGTGAAGACTCCTAACTGTCTGCTTCTCTCACCGTGCAGAAGATCTTCCGGACAACCATGCTGTTCCAGTTTGTGAATGTGCTACTTCAGGTGCTTGTCCACAAGTCGCATGACTTGTTGCAGGAGGAGATCGGCATTGCCACCTACAATATGGCCTCAGTGGACTTTGATGGCTTCTACTCGGCCTTTCTCCCCGAGTTCCTGGCCAGTTGTGATGGTGTGGACTCGAACCAGAAAAACGTGCTGGGAAGGAATTTCAAAATGGACAGGGTAAGAAGGGGAAACGCTGCAGCAGAGTGCCAGTATTCCCGGGATGCGCAGTTTTTCTCCTAGAACACGCTGGCGGGCAGCCGTGAGCTTCTCAGGGCAGTGTTTTGAGGCAGTACCTTTTGTTCCAAACACTTCCATACTCAGCAATGCCTAGCCAAGGATTTTTCACTGTAGGTAGCAGAACTGCCATCTCATCTCTCGGACTGCTGAATGCTGTGGGAGTTTAGGGACTGTTTCCTGGAGGAAGCTTTCATAGGGGTAGACTGACATTTTCTAGAGTGGGACACTCAGATCCTTGCCAAAATCTTGCTCCAGCTGCTGGCCAGATGTCTGAGGGTTACAGTGAAGACAACAGCAGAGTAGCTGCAATGGCTCTCAATTCTTTCAAACCCCTCATATGCGTGTGAAGCAAATGGGGGTCTATAACCTCCCTATGGGGAACATCACGGCAGTGCAGCAGGTTGTGGCTTCCATCTGCTAAAGCTTGCTTGTCCACCGAGTGCTTCCTCTCCCATGGGAGACGATGGGGATTTGAGACCAAGGGTGTAAGGGTAGGAAAGGAGCCTTGAGAGAATCACAGGACTCTAGAAGGCCATTGCTCTTCAGGAAAATTAGCCCTTGTTATGGGGTACGTGGCAGCCCGGAGCCTTGGCAGGAATACAGTGAGCAGTTGCCACTGCAGGTGGCCCTGTCGTGACCAGTTGGGTAGTGCCTGCCTGCACGCCGAGAAGCCGGTGCTGTGAGCAGAGCCCAGATCTCTGTAGTCAGCTCTCTGCATGGAGCAGCTCTGGAGCCGTCTCTGCTCCCTGTACGTGGGCTGCAGAAACTCGGGTTTCCTGGGCTTGGACTCTGGAGGAAGGGGTCTGGTGTTCTCATGTACGAAAATCCACGTGGGTGTTTGGCCCTCTCGGTTCCTTTCTGTTCTCTGCCGTAAGGCAGTGCTTGTAGGTATTATTCTGTTTGCAGTACAATGTGGTGTTTGATCTTTTCCAGGATCTGCCATCGTTTACCCAGAATGTGCACAGACTGGTGAATGACCTGCGTTACTACAGACTCTGCAATGACAGTTTGCCCCCTGGAACTGTGAAACTATAGTTACTGCACTGGACTCGTGTTCTGATCACTGTAGGGAACGGATCCGTGTTTCGTTTTGCCACCACCTTCTCTCCTCCCTGGTTTTGTCAGTACTGCAGGATGCGGTGTCTTGCACATGGGCACATCTTCCTGGATTCACGCACCACGCTTCCTTTTTTTTCTCTCCCAACCCAAAGGCCCCCAGCTGGAGTTGGCACTGTCTGCAGGATGTGTCTTAACGCCCAACCGCCGGGCATCTCAACTGTACGGAAAGTCCTCTCGCTGGGGTTTTGTTCTACTAACGTAGCACTTTGTTGCGTCCAGAAATTTCTGTGGAGTTGTCTTGAGAGATCATGTACGTATCAACCATGAGGCAGAAGCGCCAAAGACTACTTCAGACATTCGTACCTTCGTGTCATTCCACCTTCCTGCCCCTGCCCAGCTCTCGGAGGAGGAGTCTCGTGATGTTGGGACTGTTTTGGCACTTCTGTCACTCCCTTTGTTTTTAAATTGCCTTGAAAACCTCCCTGCTGTTTGTGGGGATTAGAGACTTTTTTGGGTTTTTTTTAAACGTTTTCTCATCATTCCATTGTGATACTAAAACAACATGCTTAATGGAAATAAAGTGCTTACTTGTTGTTTTAAATAACTTGTAACTTGTTTTAGTTCCCTTGTAGGCCTGTCTGTCACCAAGCTGTTCCGCGAGATGAAAATGCATTTTGTGCTGCAGGCAGCCATCTGCAGCCTTTCCCCGTGACGAGGCAAGAGGACAGGCGGCAGGTGTCTGCGTTGCCCGTGCTGCGCCCTGGGTGCAGAAACGCCTTGTCGGGGCTCCGTGCGAGTGGGACGGTGCTCTGGGAGCACTCCAGCAGCCCTTGAAAGGCGCTGTACTGAGCGGGTGCAGATCGGTGTTGACTTCTTTCTCCACTCACTGTGTTTACCGCCTATGTCGCCTGATGTTTTCTGTTACCTGTTGTGGTGATCTGTTCATTCCCTCCAGCAGACTGTTGCCTGAATTTATCAAGAGCTGCCTAACATTCACGGTGTTGCATCATAGGAGACCCGAGCTGAAGGTCAGCCACTGGCCAGAACGACCCGATAGTGGCATCTGAGCATAAGGTTAAAATCCCAGTCCCCGCTCAGACAGGACCAGATGTTGTGGGGCTTGTGAATCTCTGATCATGCAGCTGGGAAGGAATTTTTTTCCCTGAAGTCTCTAGTCAGGTGGCTAGTGTAGAGCATTAAATCAGTCTTAGTTCTCTGCGGTTACAAGGGCAGCTGCAGTAAGGGCTGGGTGGTGGGAACAGGACCTGACACTGTGAAGAGAGCAGGCCTGGAGGAGGTGTTAAGGTTAGCGTGGGTTCTCCCATAAACATTTGTAGACGTGAACTTGAAGTGAAATGGCTGCGTGTGGCCCGCTGGGAGGTATCGGGGTGAGATGGAGTGTAGGGAGCGCTTGCTCCACAGTTCCTTTAGTTATGGCTTTGTAAAAAACCAACCTCCTGCGAAGTGCACGTTTGCTGTTTGGAGATAACGTACGCTGTTTGGATAACCTGTGTACAGACAGAGCCTTGCGTCCAGGGTGTCCGAACTGGGACCAGTTTGATGCTTGGGCTTCATACCCTGCCATGAGCAGCTTGAGTTGGAAGTTGCACGTGAACCAGAGTCCAGCCTGCCCAGGACACGCCTCACCAGGTACAGTCCTTGCAACGGGGGGCTGTGAACCACTGTCTGCAGAGGTCATGGATGCGTGAAGACCAGTGTGAAGGTGGGTGGTGATCTGGCACCAGACTGAGAGCTCTGAGCTCCCCTGAGAGAGAAAGGCACTGAGCTCCCTGCAAGCCAGGACCTGCACCGGGACCATATGGTTCAGAGCAGCCAGCTCTGGAGTAACTCGGTGTCACTGCCTGCACTTGAAACGTTGAGTCCTTGTTTTTCCTGGGAGTTACTAGGTGTGAAAATGCAGTGCAGGGTCCCAACCTGTCCACAGAGCCTCTCCCTGCCACCCCAGGACCTCACAGCAGTTACTCGGGCCACAGGGGGGGACAGTGGTGGCTGGCTGCTGCCACCTCCACCTGGAGGATAAGGCGAAGGTAACACCTCCACCAAGCACCCTGGCTGTGGCTTTCTGCAGAGGTGGGCCAAGGGGACTTCATCTGCTGCTGGCACAGCTCCCCTCCCGCCGTGGCTGCTTCTGTTTCTTGCAAAACATTTAGTTGACAGAGGGTGAAAGGGCATGTTTTTCCCTTGATCAAGGGCAGCAGATGGCAGGTGGCCAAAGCCCAGCTCTTTCTCCTTTGCCAGCCATCACCTAAAGCGTGGGGCTGGCTGCAGCACCCTGGCCCTCTGCCTGAGCAGGGCAGCTCACTGGATAAATATCGAAGGGCACCTGATTTCTATGTATGTGAGTGCCTTCCTCTCCCCCAAAGAAACCCCTGGCGCAGCAGCTGCTGGATCTGTGGGTGGGTGTCACCAGCCCCTGGCCAGCAAAAACTCTGTTGGGCAGGAGCTGGTGCTCTCTCTGCCCCCAGGGCTGAGATGTTTCTGCAGCCATGCTGAGCTCAGCAGCCCCTGGGAGCCCCCATGTGCCCCCCAGGCTGTGGCTAGTGGGAGCCCCTGCACTTTGGGGGGCCAGCAAGGAAATAAGAAAGGAGATGGGGATCAAGGAGCCAAATGCGTGTTCGAGACAGGCTCCAGCCCAGCCTCCCCTCACAGTCCCATTAATGGCTTCGACCCAGTGTGTGTTGGGTGTATTCCTCCCCTCATCATTCGGATTATCACAGGTTTAGAAAAGAGGCTGGGAGGGACCAGGATTTCCCATGAACTTGCAGCTACTTTAATAGCAGTGTTTGTGTCACGCTGCTCTCCCAAGAGGCAGCTTGGGCGGTTGGGATGTATGGGAAGCCCAGTAAAGAGCGATTTCCCAGCCGGGGGTCTGGGATGGGGCCGTCTGTACAAACCAGACCCCGGAGAACCGAGGCCCCCCACACACCTGCCTGCAGGGCTGCCCCTGCCCTTCGGGACCGCCGATTTAATTCAACCCTAAAGCAACCTCGACTCTGAGCCGGAGCGATGCTGTGAAGAGGAGCGTCCCCCTCCCACGCCCGGAGCTCTGCCTGTCGCTGCTTTGCCAACTCCCCGCCTTCTCTGCCTCCTTCGCCACAAGCTGGGGTGAAGGAAGGGGCCCTGGTGGCTCCGTCCCTGTCCCCTCTGCGTGCGCAGGGCTTGTCCCCCTCCCTGCTTCCCCCAGCCTCCCACAGGTGATGCAGAGGGGCTCCCGCCCGGGCACTGCTGCGGGTCGGCAGGGCAGGGGAAGCCTCTGCTCCCCCACGGCCTTGCACCCCTTTCCCCGCACCTGCTGCGGGTGCAGGGCAGCCCCGTGTCCCCCCGAGGGAAGGGCTCGCTCCGTCCCGGGGGGTGCTCCGACCCGGGGTGCTCCGACCCGGGATGCTCCGTGCGGGCGCGGCGGCCGCCCGCTCCCGGCGGCTGCTTTAAGGGGAGGGACGGAAACCCGACCCGTCCCCGGGCTCGGCCGAGCCCTTAAAGCCTCCGCGGGGCGGCCGAGCCCCGCCGCGGCCAGGTCCGACCCGCCGGCCCCGCCATGGGCTCCCTGGGGCGCTGCCTGGCCCAGAGCCTGCTGCGGGGGCAGCCGGGCCCGAGCCGCCTCCCCGGGCCCCGCTGCTACGGCTCCGGTGAGACGCGGCCCCGTCCTGCCCCCGGCCCCTTCCCCGTCCTGTCCCCGGGGGCCCTGTCCCCATCCCCGTCCTGCCCCTGGGCACCCTGTCCCCACCCTCGTCCTGTCCCCATCCCCATCCTGCCCTCAGGGCTCCCGTCCCCATCCTGCCCCCATGCTGCCCCCGGCCCCATCCCCTCCCAGCGCCCCGTCCCTCCGCCCCGGGGGAAGGCCCCCAGGCAGGGGGTCTGCCTCACGGGGTCCTTCACTTCTTCGTGGTGTGGGTCAGTGCTGGGGTCCCATCCCACGTGTCGGGACGGGGCAGAGGCTGGAGCCGGTGGCTGCCCTGGCACCGTCCTGCGGGTCCTCGGGGGCTCGGTGTCCCCAGGGCCGGGATGGGGCAACCCCGCACCGTCCCCAGGGTGGGAGCCACGCGAAGCCAGGCCGCATCCGGCAGCTCCCAGAGAAGCGGGTGGAACTGTGGGGTCTGCCCCCACCGGCACTGGGGCCGGCCCGGCCTCGCAGCCCGGGGCAGGACCCCGGCAGCCTGGGGCTGGCAGCGAAGCGCCCCGGCTTGGCGTCCCCTCCCTCTCCCTTCCTCTCCTTCCTGTCCTGTTCCTCCAGCGGACAGGACGCACTGTCCCGTGGGGGACTTCTGTCACCTCCTGCCAGCGCAGCTCTGGCAGGGCCAGCAGCGGGGTGAGGGGGATGGCGGCGATGCCAGACCCTGCCATCCCTCGGTGCCACCGGTGACAGCAATGCCGGGCCCTGCTGTGCCACGGGTGACAGTGACGCCGGGCCCTGCTGTGCCACGGGTGACAGCGATGCCAGGCCCTGCCATCCCACGGTGCTCGACTTTGCTCTCTGCAGTGGAGGGCTGCGCTCAGGGACCCGCTTTGTGCCAGGGCTGGTGCCCGGCTGCCTCTGGGCAGGGGAAAGCACCCAAGGGCAGGCAGGAGCGATGGCGCACGGGGTGGCACCCGCAGCCCCGGCACCGGGACACGGCAGTGCAGCGCGCTCGGCCGAAACCAGAGCCAGCCTCTCCCACGCTGGGTTACAGGGTGTTTCCCGGCCATGGACGTGTCCCCGACACCCATCAGGGCTTTGCAGCGCGTCCCTTGGGTCCCTGCTGAGACCCCACCAGTCTGTGAGGCACAGCTTGGCCAGGGGACACGGCCCTGGCATGGGGACAGGGATGGGGACAGGGGCGGGGACAGGTTCACCCTGTGGCAGCTGCTGGCCCCTGGGACCAAGCAGCAACTCGTGACGGCCCGGGAGCAGCTTGGGGTCCTGCTGCCACAACCTGTGCCCGCGTCCCGCGTCTGGTGATGACCTGTGTCGCATGCCCGGCGGTGACGCTGGCCCCTCCGTCCCCGCGCAGCCCCCCCGGAGCTGCAGGAGAAGACGCTGGTGCTGGTGAAGCCGGACGCGGTGCAGCGGCGGCTGGTGGGGAACGTCATCCAGCGCTTCGAGCGGCGCGGCTTCAAGCTGGTGGCCATGAAGCTGCTCCAGGTACCCGTCCCCACCGAGCTGCCACCCGTCCCCCCGGGGGACCCTGCTCCCTGCGCCCCGCAGCCGGCTCAGGGGGGTGCCGGGAGGGGGGTGCCAGCGGGGGCCACCGGCCAGGTGTCCCTGCGGTCACCCCGCGCTGCCGTCAGGCAGACCAGGGTCTCCTGGACAAGCACTACCAGCAGCTGCGGCAGAAGCCCTTCTACCCTGCGCTCCTCGCCTACATGACCTCGGGGCCGCTGGTGGCCATGGTGAGGGGCTGGGACGGGGGGTTCGGGGGTCCCGGGGGGGTCCGGGGGGCTCAGGCGTCCCCTGTCCCACAGGTGTGGGAGGGCTACAACGTGGTCAGGTCCACGCGGGCCATGGTGGGGGACACCGACTCGGCGGCGGCGGCGGCGGGCACCATCCGGGGGGACTTCAGCATGCACGTCAGCAGGTAGGGGCGCGGGGCGGGCGGCGGGGCCGGCGGCGGGGCCCCGCAGCCACGGCACCGGCCCCATCCCCACGCAGGAACGTGGTCCACGCCAGCGACTCGGTGGAGACGGCCCGGCGGGAGATCGGCTTCTGGTTCCAGCGGGACGAGCTGGTGGCCTGGGAGAGCGGAGACCGGGACTACACCTACGGGCCCTAGGGTGGCCCCGGCCGGAACGGACCCCCGGCCCCGGGCAGGACCCCCCGACCCCACAATAAACCCCAGTGCCTCCAGCCGTGGCTCCGGCCTCCTCCCTTGGACGCCTCTGGGCAGTGGGGGCACGGGAGGGTACTGGGATGTCCCTAGAGGTCACTGGGGTGGTACTGGGAAGCTCTAGAAGGCACTGGGATGTCACTGTGAAGTGCTGGGGTGTCGTTGGGGAGCACTGGGGTGCCGCCACGGGGCATTGGGACAGTACTGGGAAGCTCCGGGAGGCACTGGGATGTCCATGGGGGGCACTGGGGCGGTACTGGGAAGCTCTGGGAGGCACTGGGATGTCCCTGGGAGGCACTGGGGCGTCCCTGGGAGGCACTGGGGTGGTACTGGAAGCTCTGGGAGGCACTGGGGCGGTACTGGGAAGCTCTGGGAGGCACTGGGATGTCCATGGGAGGCACTGGGGCGGTACTGGGAAGCTCTGGGAGGCACTGGGCTGTCCCTGGGGGGCACTGGGGCGGTACTGGAAGCTCTGGGAGGCACTGGGTCGGCACTGGGAGGCGCTGGGCTGTCCCTGGGGGGCACTGGGGCGGTACTGGAAGCTCTGGGGGGCTCTGGGAGGCGCTGCGGGGCACGGGGCTGTCCCTGGGGGCAGCAGGAGGCTCTGCAGGTCCCTGGCAGAGCCGGGGGGCCCGGGCCGGCGAGGGGCGCTGCGGGGGCTCGGGCTGTCGCCGCGCTGCCCCGGCACCCCCGCTCCTCCCCGGGGACGCTGGGCGGCACTGTGGGCCGCCGCTCCAGCCCCGCGCCGTTGCCGGGCAACGCCTGCCGACGCCTGCGCACGCGCAGGGCGGGCGGTGCCCCGGCGAGGACTACATCTCCCGGCAGGCTGCGCGGGCCGCGCTGTCCCGGCGTGCTCTGCGGCGCGGCCGCAGCGGGTCCCGGTGCCGGCGGGAGATCGCGCCGCCATGGCGGAGTCCGCAGCGGCCTCCCGGCCGCCGCCGGACGTGGACGGCGACGACTGCCTCCGCGAGTACCGCCACCTCTTCAGCCCCGACATCCTGGCGTGAGTGCCGGGGCGCTGAGGGCTCGGGGCGCCGGGTGAAGGGCCGCGGCCTGGGGGGCACGGCCTCTGCCGCCCGCGGCCTGCGCGCTGACCGGGGCCGCCTCGGCCGGGGGCTGTGCCTGGCGCTGGGCTCTGACTGTCCCTTTGTTCCCCAGGGGCCAGGTGGCCTTCATCACCGGCGGCGGCTCGGGCATCGGCTTCCGCATCGCCGAGGTCTTCATGAGGTGGGGGAGCCCGGCGGGGCTGCGGCCCGTGGGGTGGCGGCAGTGCCCGGGGAGCGCTCGCCCGGCCTCCGTGGGCGCCCGTGGGACAGCGGGGGTAGAAGCTTCCCTTGCCTTGAGGCGGCTGTGGTAACAGGGCCTGGAAGAGGTGGGGTGCGAAGGCAACAGAGCCGTCATGAGAGCTGCGGGCAGGAGATGTGGGCAGCCCTGCCTGCTGCAGGCTCTGAGGGCTCATGGGGGTGTGGGAGGCAGGGGCTGGCCCTGTCACAGGGCTGGCATAGGTCTCTAGCGCGCTGTGACTCTCCCCCTCTTTTGAGTCCTGCAAGCCTGCAGGAGCAGCAGTTCCTCCCCTCCGAGGGCGTTGTGCCACCTCGCACCGCTCACCAGCGGAACTCCTGGTAATCCCCAGGAGTCTGAGGTGGCTGTGAGGAGCCGGCACTGTGTGGTCCTTCTCACCAGCCCCTTCTTTGCAGGCACGGCTGCCGGACAGTCATCGCAAGCCGAAACCTGCAGCGAGTGTCGGAGGTGAGTCTGTGGGCTCCAGTGTCACAGGCGGCAGCAGGGAGAGCTCTGAATGCCTGGAAATCCTTCTGCCCTCTCCTCTGGATGGAGCTGGGAGCCCTGGGGCTAGTGCAACAGGAGAAATGGCTCACCTGTGCTACCCTGTCCTCTCCCGGCTCCGAATGCTCCAGCAGCAGCAGGGAGCAGTGATGGGTAGGACGGGTGCGGGTTTAGGGTGGGCTGCACCTACCGCGCCTCACAGTAGGGCTCAGTTAATTGTGGAAATACTTTCCCCCCGCCAGCTTTGGGAGTGTCTGTTCCAGGTATCACATCGTCTTTTTATTGATGAGACTGAGAGAAACAAACCGTGGTGAAGGTTTGTCAGCAGGGAAGTGGCAGAGCCCAAGGTCAAACTTAAATCTCAGCCTCGAGCAGGGCAAGACCCCCTTGTCCAAGGGTTACGTGGGTTGAGGTGGGCACGCTGAGCCCCAGAATTTCAGTTATAGTGCATCTTGAGATGGAGGGTAGGAGGCAGGTCTGGAGAGCAGCGACTGAAGAAGCTGCATTGGACTGTAGCTACCCTGCGGGCGGCTGGGCAGAACAAACAACCCCCTGCGCGTCTGACCCCGGGCTGGAGTTTGGCTGATGGCAGTTTCCGTTCCTCACCGTGGCTTGTGCCATGGTCTGAGGCTGAAAGCGGCCGAGAGAGCGCTTTGTGGTAGCTGTGTGTGGAGTTCACTGAAATACAGTAAAGATCAAAATCGATGCTTGGGAGTGAGCTGGCATGACACAGCTGCCTCCTGGAGGGGGTTAGTGCTGTCATTTCACATTCCCTCATGCTCACGTGCCAGAAAACAAGCTGCAGAGCTCAGCAGCTTTTTAGTTCTCAGGGGCTGGCGTCTTCTGAGTACACAGGGACTGCTTTCCCAGGCTCTTGACGCTCGGTGTACATGTGTGCTAGTCGGGGCTCAAAGCTTCTCACAGAAGGGCCCGATGAGCCTGAGCAGGAACGTGGAGCGTCGCTGGGCGTTGTGCAGCGTTGCTGCTGAGTTTGCACGTCCCCTGTGCTTAATTTGCCGAGGGGAGTCATGTTCTTAACAAGCGCCTCGGGGGTGGTTTGTGGCAGACGCTGAGCCGCAGAGCTGGCCCGCTCTGCCTCGCAGGCAGAGGCCCTGGCAACTGCTGGTCTGCGTTTGCCCTTTTGTGTACTGACATTTTTTGGATCTAAAGGTTAATTATGTCTGGGCTCATGCCAAAAATGCCTTGTTAGGGTCCGACCTTTGTACTTGCCCTGCAGAGATGTTGCTCAGGATGTGCTGTGTCAATGAGGTGACTGGGCTTAGCAAGTTGTGGCCTCAGGGCCAGCCTGGCATTCGGTTGGGATACGACTTGCAGGAGCTTTCTCTGGCTACCCCAGGGCTTTAGCTGCAGGTCTCTCCCCTGCCCACAGTACTTGCTGTGTGCTGACAGGGACGTGGCTCCTGCCTGACTTCTTGCTCGCCTGTTACAAGGTCTGGGTCTAACCCTTGCTGAAGGAGAGAGTCCCAGAAAGAATCTCACCTCTTCTATTTATTTATTTTTTTTTTATCAGGCATCTAAAAAGCTGGTGGCAGCCACAGGCCAGCAGTGCCTGCCTCTGTCCATAGATGTCAGGCAGCCCCAAACCATTGCGGCAGCGGTGGATGAGGCACTGAAGGAGTTCAAGCGGATCGACATCCTCGTTAACGGTGAGCTGCTGGAGTGGGCAGAGGGAAGGTTTGGCACAGACTCACTGCTAGGAAGGGCATTTTCCTGCGTGGGGGTTGTGTTTGCCTGGTGTCTGGCTTCTGCTGCCTTGGCCTGGGAGCATCTGGGCAGCCCCTGGGAGCGCAGAGGGGATGGGCTCAGAGGACGCAAAGACCTGTTCTTAATGCCTGGCCATCCGGTCACCCCTGCTCTCACTGCACCAGCACCCTCCTGCCCTCAGGCCGGCCGTGCTGCTAGGCACCCCGAGCCACGGGCTGTTTATCCCCTTATCAGGGCTGTTTCCACATGCTCTCCAGTCTACCCAAACAATATCGCTCACCGTCCCTCTCGCAGAAGTGCCCTGAACCTGCCTGATCTCTCCTGGCCCGGTCTTGACTCTGCCCCTGGCTGCTTGTTCTTCAGGTGCTGCGGGAAACTTTCTGTGCCCAGCCAGCGCCCTGTCCTTCAATGCCTTCAAGACAGTGATAGATATTGACACCATTGGCACCTTCAACACCTCCAAAGTCCTCTTTGAGAAATATTTCCGGGTAAGTGGAACCAGAGCCAGAAGACTTGGTGGAGAGGCTCCTGTAGGCAGGGGGTTAGTGTCAAACAAACTACACTTTGCTCCCGAGAAATGCAGGGAAGTGTGGAGGGCAGAAGGGAGCACAGCACCCGTGTACCCAGGGCTGTGCTGCCGGGCCTCTGCCACCCACCCTGCTCGGGTTCGGTCCCTTCCCTCCCAGGGATGGCAGCCCCTGTGCAGGAACTGGGAATCCTGCCTGTCCCTAGCCCTGGGGCTTTTGACTGTTGTGGCACCTTTCCATGCTCTGCCACCTGCTGTGGAAGAAGCTGTGATCTGCTGCTCCTTTTCCAGCTCCTCTGCTTTCCCTTGGCCTTTGCTTGTCCCCTGCATCTCCTGCCTCTCTGGAAGGGCCCCGCTGGCTGCCCCGGCTCAGTGAGGCTGGGTGGGCAGTGCTGCCCCGGTGATGGGTTAGCAATGCAGAGGTGGCAGCGCCCATGGGTGACCATCCCTCCTAGCCCAGCTCTCTTGTCCCACCACTCCGCTACCTGACCCCTTGTGCTGCTCCCTGTCTAACGCCACGTCTCCTTTCCTTCCCCAGGACCACGGTGGGGTCATCGTTAACATCACGGCAACCCTGAGCTACCGAGGGCAGGCCCTCCAGGTGCATGCTGGTACTGCTAAGGCTGCCATAGGTACCTAAACGCCCCTTGCTGGGCCTCTGTGAACCGTGTGGGGCCAGTAAGGAAGCCAGTTCTTCCTGAATATTGGGATGGGAAGATGTCTTTGGGAGAGGTGAATATGAATCGGTGTGGTTGCTATGCGCCTGGCTTTGGGATGAGGATCTTCGCTCCCTCAGGGCTCTTCTAGGGCCCTTTGCTCTTGGCCAGAGTCTCCCGTGGCTTTTTGCCCCCCCCCCTCAAAGTTACTGGAATGGCTCTGCTCTCCATTTCTCATTCCTGTTGTAATCCCTTCCCAGATGCCATGACTCGTCACCTTGCTGTGGAGTGGGGACCCAACAACATCCGAGTGAACAGCTTGGCGCCGGGCCCCATTACAGGCACCGAGGGCTACCGGCGGCTGGGTAGGGCAACCTGGGGCTCCTGTCTCTGCCTCGGCAGTGGCTTGCTGACGTCTGTCTGGGAGGGGACTGTGATGGACCACCAGTGCCATGCCGCTCATGGGGCATGTGATGCGGCTGGGGCCGTTGCTGCTGGGCACGGCTGTCCTTCGACTCAGGTGGCACCTCTCTTTGGGGGAGCAGCCCTTCCCGCATCCTCGGTACCTCGCAGGGCACTGATTTTTCTCTGTCAGGTGGCGGCTTTTTGTGCTCTCTGACGCCATGGCATAACGTGCTCCCCCAGAGCTCAGCCTGGCCAGCTGCCTTGCCTGATGGTTTAGCTCTTGCAGTCTGTCAACGGAGTGCCGGTTCAGCCCTGAAGGCTGGGAAAGCTCTTGAGGTCCTGTCTCGAACTCACTGTTGCAGTACAAATCCCACTGCTGGGCTTGAGCTCCCCTCGTTTAACTCTCTTCTCAGGCCTTTGTCCCTGGGCTGTCCCCTGGGCTGTGCCAGGATCCCATCTGGGTTCCCTGGGGCTCTCAGCAAAGCCCCATGCAAGCAGTGCTGCAGTGTCTGGTGGGCAGCGGTGGTGGGCAGGTGGTCCCATGGTCCTAGCTGACTCTTCTGCCACTCTAGGTGGGAAATTTGCTGAGGAAGCAAGCCAGTTCGACATGATCCCCCTCCAGCGCGCAGGGAACAAGACAGAGATCGCCCACAGCACGCTGTACCTGGCGAGCCCCCTCTCCTCCTACGTGACGGGCACCACCCTGGTCGTGGATGGCGGGAGCTGGCTGACCTCTGCCAACAACTTCCCCGCCTTGCTGGGTATTGCTTCATCCTCTGCTAAACTCTAGGTGACGTGCATTTCCCCCTCCGTGGGATTAGAGCAGGGCTCGTGTCAGAAACCCTGTTGCCCCGAGGGACAGGGGCACGGCTGCCATAGCAGTGGGTATGGCATTGCCTTCTCCGAGTGCCTTGGCCATCTTGTACCAGTACCAGGCTCTGCCCCTCCTGAGGCAGCTGCGTGGCCCGTGCTGTGTTGGGGAAGAGGGGGCAGATGCTGGGTGTCAGGGTCTCTGGGTGAGGGCAGCCAGCCCAGGTCTGGACTTGGCAGCACTTGTTCTCAAACCTTCCTCTGCTTTTGGGAAGGTGGAGCAGGGTCACCCCCTATGCTGTTGCCAGAGCAGGCACAGAGCAACATGGGGAGCGTCTCTGAGTCCTCGTGGACAGTCCTAGGGATGACTTGGGAAGGGCAGGAGAACTTGCTGGGTTTTTCCTCTGAGCCTGTGGCTGACGTGGTATCTCTTGTCGTTCCTGCTGGAGGAGGCTTGTCTGCACACCTCTGAGTGTCCCCTGAAGCGAAGCGATGCCCCTCTTCTG
This sequence comes from Mycteria americana, assembly GCF_035582795.1. Taxonomy (NCBI): domain Eukaryota; kingdom Metazoa; phylum Chordata; class Aves; order Ciconiiformes; family Ciconiidae; genus Mycteria; species Mycteria americana. The sequence goes on from NC_134376.1 coordinate 18,211,800, forward strand.
TGCCCCACCAGCAGGACTGGGCACAGAGAGTCCTGACAGCTTCTGCCTCCCCTTTCTTCCTTGCATGAGTTACGGCAGCGTGTCTTGTCTTGCGGTTGAATTGCACGCAGGACTCGTGTTGGCTGCGTATGTCTGCAGAGGTGGGAAGGGAGCTGGCGCCCGTTTACTGGGGCCTGGCGCTTTCTGGGAGAGTGGTCTCCTTTCTTCCCCTCTCCCCCTGCTTGGGTCCCGCCTAGCAGCCTCCGTGAGCAGGGCAGGCCCCAGCAGGACTGTGTACCCACCTCCATGCTGTTTTGCAGATTTCTGGGCTGCAGGAGTAAACAAAAATCAATGATGGACAGCCTGGGATTGACTGATGGACAGAAATGTGACTGAACACTGCTGCTGTGGGACATCTCGGGGTGACGTCTCCCAGAGTCAGAGCCGATAGCTGCCGCCTCTCATCAGCGACTGATGGTGGTGGTGACGCTGCCGATCCTGCGTCGGCCTGGAGGAGGGAGCGCCGGGGGTGCTGGGTGGGGAGCAAGCCCACCCCCATTCTGTGCTGTTACTTTCTTCTGAGCTGACGTGGCTGAGGGCGCAGGGACAGCGCGGGGTGTGCAGGCTGTGATGTTCACTGTCTGTTTGTGCCCCTCCGAGTTGCTCTCCTGGCCTTTCCCGAGTCCCAGGCAGTGCTGCCCGTGGATATCCGTCCTCTTCCTCCCCTCTCCCCTGTCTCAGCCTGAGAGCTGCCCAAGACCCCCAGCAGCAGCTCCTTTTTGGGAGGGGGGAGTAGTTCAGCCCGTCTGGGGTTGAGATCAGCCTTCGTGCTGGGGGCGGCTCTGGCTTGGCAGCAGTAGCTGGCAGCTCTTGGAGGGGAAACAAGGACCAAGCTGGTCCCTGGCAGGGGGAGATGGCCCTGTCCCCTCGGGGGGGTTCCCGGATGGGGCAGTGGTCCCCGGAGGCTGATGCAGCTGGGATGGCCCTCTCCCAGGAGCAGAGGTGGCGTGAGGTCAGATCCCACCGGAGCTGGCTCTGTACTGCTGTGGACCATAGCACTGCATCTGTTGGGAGCCTGAGATGTCCGGTTGTCTGTCCGGCACCCGTCTGTCTGTCACGCCAGTCTCATGCTGTCTCCTTTCTTCCTACAGACACTACAGCTGAGGGTAAATCAAGGGCTAGCTGAAATTCAGTGCTTTCCCAGCAGGGCGCTGAGCCGCAGGGGCCGCACCGGGTCTGCACTGGGCTGCTGGAGCCAAACACGTCCCCGGTGCCAGCGCCCCGGGGGACGCACACCGCTCGCGTGCAGCAGCCTCCTGCTGCTGACGGCAATTTTTAAGCTTATCCTGAATTCCGTGAAGCTTGTTTTCCTACTTGATTGCATTTCCTACTTGACAGTAGACTCGCCAGGTTTTGCTCCTTCCTCCAGGCCACGAATAAAGAACTGCCACCCTGAGCCGCGGCACTTCTCATCTGTTTGCCTGCGCAGGGGGTTGATCCTGCAGCCTCTGACTGCTGGGGGCTCGGGAAGGTTTGCTTGTGCTCCTTGTCCTCTTGTGAGCCGGCAGCGGCAGGAGCTTTAGGAGGCTAATGCCCGTCTTTGGGCAGAGCATCGCTGCAGTGGCTCGCTGCTGCACGAGCAAAGCCAGCCCCTGTGCCCTGCCCTGCTGACTGATCTGGGTGGCCCGAATTGGGTCCTGAGGGAGGACGGAAAACCACTGTTCCCACTAGCAGAGGCTTGTGCGGCCCCAGTCCTTGGTGGCTGTTGTGTCCCAGCGCTCAGGCCAGCGGTGCTTGGGGACCTGCCACCTCCTCGGCCCCAGCTGGCTCTGGGGTGGCTCCAGCAGCCGTTGGGTCCATCAGCAGAGGTGATGGGGAGGTGCTGAGGAGCTCTGAGAGACACGGCGACCCCTTCAGAGGCCTGGGGATGTGGTGCTTGGGGTCTGGGCTTTGTCCTTTGCCTGGCTGTCTCCTGGCCTTTGCCTCCAGCCACACTATCCCTCTTCCCAGATACCAGGACAAGTATTTTCTCCTGGAGAAGGTACTTGTGTGATGTCTGTTGCTCCTGGCTGCCCAGCTGCAGTCTTCTGCTCTCTGACCTGCATCCCTTGTTCTGGGAGGGTCCACATATTTAACTGCGTCTTGTTTAACCACGACCAAGCGCGTTGGGGACTGTCCCTGCACGTAGTAACAGACGTGGTTCCCCCCCGGAGGCTTAGCTTTAGCCAAACCCCTGGCAGCCCCTCGGTGAGTGTGTGGGGGACGCAGAGATGCTTCACGGGCTCCAGGGGTGAATCTGTGCTGCGACGCGCTGACCTCAGGCGGGGGTGACAGGGGGCAGAGGTGGAGGGAGAGCCCTGTGCCCACGGGGAGCAAGGTGAGGCTCCCACCCTCCCTGCAGCAAGGAGAGATGCACAAAGGAAGGGTGCTGCAGGAGAGGCGGCCCTGGAGCCGCTGCCAAGCCCAGGCTGTGCCACGCTGCTCCAGGCTCGGCGCTGAGCTGGGCTCCTGGCCCAGCTGGCACGGGTGCCACCCCACACGGTGAGGACGGAGCTAGGCAGAGCTGCCTGCGTTGCCTGCTGGTGTGTGGAAACCTCCGTGGTGGCCATGGCCTGAGCAGAGGCTGGGGGTGTCGGAAGCAGGGAGAGCTCCTGCGCCGGGCTCGGGGCTGTCCTGGCTCCGTGGCCACCGAGGGAAGGGGGAACGCTGCAGGGCGGCAGCCTGGCCGCGTGCCTCCAGCGCCAGGGGAAGAAAGGAGCTCTGAGCCCGGCCTCGATGGTGTCCTGGAGCTGCAGAAAGCCACGGAGGCGTGCAGAGCCGCAGCTCACAGGGTCAGGCTTGCCCCTCCAGCCCTGCGGGCACGTTGTCCCCCTGCCCGGCCCGGGCAGCAGCGAGCGCAGGCAGGAAACCTGGTCGCTTGAGCTGTCTGGAAGCTGGGGGAATTACAATGCCGAGGGGATTTTGCAGGGGACAGTTTAGGGAGATGTCCCCCGGGGAGGGCAGCCGATGCAGCCGTGAGCTTTCCTCCTGTGGGACTGACAAACGAGCCCCCTCCCACCCCAGAGAGCTTTGGGGATGACTAAGTTGAGAAAAAGGATTTGGAGTGAAGGTTTCAATCCTTCCCAGCGCCAGCCTGATCAGACAGGGTTTTTTTTTTTTCCTCCCTCCCATCCAGGGATGCTGCTGAACCCCAGCTTTTGTGGCTGAATAAGCTGGGGCTCCCCAGCTTTGGGAAAGCCACGGGGGGTGACGCTTCATGCCCGCACATCATGTCCTGAGGCATCACACGCAGCCCGGGCAGCCTGGCGACGAGGGGCCCTGGGCAGGGTCGCTGCGGCCGGGGATGCTCTTGCTCGTCAGGGTTGCTGCTAATTATACCCAGGGGCTGTAATTCTGTCTGCTCGACCAGCTCAGGGGCACGTTAGCAGGGTCGCCCCACTGCGTCCCGCGGGGCTGATGGCTCGATGGTCCAGGCAGCGCCGAGCCCAGCAACGCGCAGGCAGCGCGGGAGCGAGCGGAGGAGAGCACGGCGGCTGCTGGGCACAGACACCCCTTGCACGGCGCGGGTGCGGGCAGCCCAGGAACCTGCCGTCACCCCTGCGCGGGAGGCGAAGGCGCGAACGCCGACGGGCCTCGCTGGCACGTGCACGTGCGTGCAGAAATTGCCGGTGCCCTGAGCCTGCAGGCTGCAAGGCCCAAACGTGTGAATTAACTCATTAAAAGGACAACGCGCAGGCGGTGGTTTGCGCAGGCAGCCCCGGGCGGAGCGAGGGGCGTGCGCTGCGGACCCTCGCCGGCGGCCAACAACCTGAACCCTCTGCTCGCTCTCTCCCTGCGTCGTGGCACCCGTTTCCACGCGGCGGATGCTGGTGGCGGCCGGTCGCGCCGTGGCGGCCGAGGCCGGGCGCACGCGGCGGCGTTCGGTGACGCCGAGCTCCCGTAACAGGCTGCAAACGTCAACAGCCGCGCTGACAAAACCCGGGGGTTCGTGCCCGTTACCGGCGGCCGTGCTGGCCAAGGGGGAGCGGGGGTGGCAGCCCCCCGGGGCGGGGGTCCGAGGGGCGGCCCGGCAGGGCGGCCGGCGCCGGGGCGGTGTGGGGCTGGGGGACGCGAGGGGCGCGGGCGGGCCGCTGCGGGTGGGGCGCGCAGGGCCTGCCGCGCGGTGACCCCCGGTGGGGCCGCGGGGCCCGGTTTGCGGTGGCCCCTGCCGCGCGGTGACCCCCGGTGGGGGCCCGGCCCCGGTTACCCCCCCCGGCCGTGCAGGCCCCGCTGCCCGGTGCCCCCTTCCCGGAGGGGGGGCGCGGGGGGCACGTGCTCGCGCGCCGCGTGGCCCTTCCCCGCCCGCCCCGCGCCGCGCACGAGCCGGGGCGGGGGAAGGGGCGGGGCCTCCGCACGGCCTCGCGCCGCGTCGGGGGGGGGGAGGGGGCCGCACTGGCAGACGGGTGACGTCACCGCCCCGGCTACTGCGGCGGCTACCGGCTGCGGCCCGGCGGTTCGCCGCGGGCTGCCCCGCAGCGGCGGCGCGGGCGGGCGCGGGTTGTTTCTCGGCGCCGCCGCGCCTCCCCCCCCCCCCCCCCGGCCCCGGCCGCGGGGAGAACCGCGTCCCCCCGGCGCTCGCAGCCGCCGCTCCCGGGCGGGCGGGGCGGGCCGGGCCGGCGGGGCCGCCCCCGGTGGCGGCGCGGCGGGCGGGGCCGACGCCGCCTCGCACAAAGCCGTGTGCCCGGGCGCGGGCGGAGCTACGGCTGGGATCGCACCGGCACCGGCATCGCCGCACCGGTACCGGGCACCGCCCCGCCGGGCGGCCGCGATGTGAGGCGGGGATGGCCGCGGGGCATGGCCGCCGGGCAGCGGCGGGGCGGGCGGCGGCGGCGGGCGCTGAGGGCCGCCGGTGAAAATGGAGCCGCGTCCGCCGGCGGCCGTGCCCGAGCCCCCGCTCCCCCGGGGGCCGCGGCGGGACGGGCCGGGGCCGGAGCCGGAGCCGGAGCTGGAGCCGGGCCTCTGGGCACCTGAGGCCGCCGAGCCCGCCCCGGGGCCGCCGCCGTGGTCCCCGCCGGAGCAGGGGGGCTGCCCGGCGCTGGAGGGCCCCGCCGAGCCCCCGGCCCGGCCGGAGGAGGAGGAGCCGCGCCTCCGCCCCGTCTTCGACGCCCTGGACCGCGACGGCGACGGCTTCGTGCGCGTGGAGGAGTTCGTCCAGTTCGCCACGGCCTACGGCGCCGAGCAGGTGAGGCCGGCGGCTGCCCCGGCACCGGGCCCGGGCCCACCTCGGCCCTCCCGGCCCTGTGGGGCCCTGTCAGGCCGGGGCCTCCCCTCGCACCTGCCCGGTGCTTCCCGGCCGGTGTCCAGGGGGCTCCGTGCCCCGGGTGCCCCCCAGGGAAGGAGCCGCGGCCCTGGGCGCGAGGCGAGTGGACGGCTCCCTGCCGCAGGGCCCCGCGGTTGGCGTTACCCACTGGGGAGCCTCCGCGTGAGGCCTTCGGTGGTCTCCCGTGCGCTGAGGCGGTGATGGGCGAAGGCGGCTCACGGCGGCGGCAGCCCTCGGAAGAGCTTTTAACACGAGCGAGGGCAGCGTCTGCGTCGCCGGCCTCTGGGTCGTCCCTGGTGAAGGGCACGCGTGGGCTTAAATGGACGCAGGAGGTACGGAGGGAGCCGTGCGAAGCTGGAGCTCACGGTTTCCAGGTCCCAGTCCGCTGGGAAGAGAGCATCTCGGGAGTGCCGCTGGGAGCCCGCATCCCCTCTCTTTGTTCTCCATCAGTAACACGTTTAGGTTTGAGCAGCTCCCGCGTGTAAGGGACCAGCAGCGAGGTCCCGGGATCTCAGGCTGCTCCTTGCTCCCCTGGCTGCTGAGGGTCCCCGCGTGGGCTCACTGGCACTGCAGTGAGCGTGGAGTAGCTCCCTTATCTTGGGTTTGCCAATCCTGAATGCACTTTTTTCTCCTTTCTGCTGCTTTGTACCACGGTGAGCTTGTGTTTCCTTGCAGCAGATCAGATGCGATGTAATTTGAAGCTGCCTGGTATGACCCAAAATGGAGAGAGCTCTAGCAGCATACCAGGGGATGGAAATGAATTTGTTGACCCTTTGTATGTTGGCCTCTGCTGGCATTGCTACAAGAAAAAAGATTTATTTTTTAAGGCGTGCAGGTATTGTTATGAAGTTTCTATGTGCTCACCCAGGAGATCGGCTTTAATTCTGTAGCTGTAGCTGCTGTGCGTGTATTCAAGTGGCATGACAAAGCAAATCATCGCGTGTGAAGGAGTGTTTTGGTGGAGGAGGGTTTTTTATCTCTGTCCTTATGGTAAAAACACCTCTAAAAGATAAAATAGGGGCATTTCTTTTAGAAAATACCTCTATAAAGTAACTTCTTTGTCAGATCGTTGCTAGTAAGAGGCACTGTGTGTGCAGACGGTGTTGCTTACTGCCTCGTTGTGTGATTAACCAGGTAGCGTCATGGCACCGGGGGGGAGTTACAAGATCATCTTGGCAACGCGTTCCCGCATCTGCCGGGTGAGAGAAGCTTTATTCAGCGTAAAGCCTCTGACTTGCATCTTCCCGCTGTGGTCCGGGCGCTCTGTGCTGCTGGGCGTCCCCGCCGTTGCTGTTGCCGGCAGAGAAGGCAGAAGCAGACGGTCCGTTCACGTCGGTGTGCGAGTCGCTCTGCGGAGGCTCACAGACCCCGTGCGTGATGGCCATCGCTTCGGGGCGCGGTGGGAACTTACCAGGGGACCGTTCGCCTTAGCATGCCTCTCCCTGCGCGTTTGGTACGGAGCAGCCCAAGTACGTGGGAAATAAGGGCAGGCAGACCGTGTGTGCGTGGCAGGGGATTGTGGTAGGTGAGTCCGGCATTTGTTAGTGCTGGCAGCGTGTGCGGCTCAGGCCAGGCCTGCCGCTCCGGCCCCACACAGCGCTTTGTGCCTTGATTCTGACATGGGAATTGTGCCAGAGCTTCAAAGGTGTGACAATAAGCCTGGAAAGGGCTTTGAGATCTTGGCCTGAGGAGTAGTTGCAAACTGTTAAGGTCTCTCCTAAATTGAAGCAGGGTGTCCAGGGAGGTTTTGTGCCACTAAAAGCTGTCTGTTTGTGTGGACCCAGCTTAGAAGTGGTTGTCTGCAGGCTTCTTGCCTTGGCTGTCCCTTTAAAGTCGCTTTTTCCTTCCCACCGAACACAGCTACCGGTAACGCTGTCCATGCTGACGTACATTATGCTTTTTAGACACATTTATCTTCAGCAAGAGACTTGTATAGCTAGCTCTTGGCGTGCAGAACAACTCTCTCTCGGCACAGCAAGTGCTGAACACCCCGGTGAGGTTGATGTGACGACGGCTGAGCCAACAGGTAATGGGCACCCCAGGGAACGCAGCCTGGTACCTTTTGCAGAGGCATGCCAGAAGAGAAAAAGGAATGTTTGTGATGGCCTCTGCGTGCATTATTGCTAGCCTGCGGCTTAGGAAAGCAAGAAGGTGCATTGAGTGTGAAGGAGAAGGGGTTGGTGATGGGGTCTGTAAGCTCCCAGCAGGTGTGCAGAGTAAGAAAGGGGGGAGTTCTGGGGAAGTTTCTTGACCTATTTTAAGCAGATGTAACTTGGGGGTCTTTTGAAAAATGGAAGTCCAGCTCAGGTGAAAGTTAAAGTGTAGGAACATCGCCAGGTGGGTAAAGTGGTGTTGAGGTGACTAAAAGGAAACTTAAAGATGCAAACAAAGGTTGTGCTGCAACTGGGAAGCTTGCAAGGGAGGTGCCAGGGTTTGATGGCTCATGAAGGTATCGGGTAGCAATCGGCAGGGAGTTAACTAGGACCAAATTCCAGTCCTCTTACTATCCCTCTTGCCTAGCAAGAGGAGGAGGTACCTGCTTCCTTTTCTTCTCCCCCTCCTTCCTCCTGGCTTCTGCCCACACGGGTGGATGCTCGGAAGGTATGCATGGGGTGGTGGTGGAACAAACTGCTAAATTTAAGCACAGCGAGTCACTGCAGCCAGCTGATTCATCTCGGGGTTCAGAGAGGGCTGAAGGGTTAAGGAGAGCGTGTGTGTGTGACCACATGTACCGGCGAGCTGGAGAGCAGCAAGTGTTGTCTTTAGCGTTCAGTAAAACACCAGAGGCGTTTATGGGCTACTGAGCTCAGTGCTGTCAGATTATTTGGCTGAAACAATTATTAGCTAAATGTCAAAGGGAAGAGACCAACTGGCATTTATTCCATAAAAATAACATGATTGTGATTTTCTGTTGTGATTTTTTTTTTTTTTTTTTCCTCTGCGTGATGAAAACCATGGGTAGAAAAACTGGGGGGCCTGGGAGGTGGTGGTTTGTTTTTTTGCTTAAGTAGCTTGGGTTGTTGAAAGACTGCCTTAAAGAGCTTCATGGTTGTGGTATTGGCATTGAAGTGCTGGTGCAGACTAGGAGAGATCAAGGCATGGAAATCTAAAGACAGCTTGTTCTTCTCTGAAACGACAGAATTGATGGGGATTGAGGCTATTGCTAGTACCTTCATAGTAAAAGGTGCATGGAAGGGATGATGCTGAGGTCCCAGCAGCTGGGGGTGACCCCTAGATAGGGGTAGCCTTGAGCAGAGAAGATGCAGCCATGTGATGGTCCTCCAGCGATCTGTAACGGGTGGCTGTTTGTCAGACACGGACTGTTGTGGCACTTGAAAAGCTTGCTAGGACCCGTTATATGCTCTGTGGAGCTGTAAACAAGCTGCGGGGGGGAAAAAGGTCTTGAGGATGGCTTGACTTTTCATGCAAAACCTCTGGTCCGCTCACCAGCAGCGTGCGAGGCGGTTTATAACAGCGTTGTGTTTTTATTGTCTCCTTTCCCTCCCCTTTATCGCTACACTTCACCGGGGATCTGATGCTCCCTTGGAGCTGCTGTGCGTGCTGTAGCAGCAAAGGGGCTTCCCGCTGGCTGCTACCCAAGGCTGGAGTAAGGTTGGTTTAGGCGGCGAGGCAGGAGGTAGAGGCACATCTTCCGTAACTTTTATGTCACCTTGTAAAGCGAGGGGGGTTGTATTTTGCAGTTCTGTGGCTTATACAGAATCTAAGGCCGTTGTGCAATATTTTTAGAACAGCAAATACATAATTTGTTTTGCCTGTTGCGCTGTGTCTGTCCGACTGCAGTGGCAGAGGCCAAGCCTTTTCTCACTCGATTTGTTACTAGCTAGGAACACAGGGTTGCGTCGGGAGGGAGGAGAAGCCATCCTGCTGGTCTTTTGGGGTTTCTTCCTTTTTTGTTTTGATCCAGAAGACAACTGGAGGTGGGAAAGCCTCTTGCACCACATGATCTCGCTGCCTCTGCTCAATTAAGAGAAGTCCCAGAGTTTGTCAAACCTATTTTCAAATGCTCCAAGCCCTACGGCATCTCTGCCCTCTGTGCTCTGACAGAGATCTTCTGCCTTTTTTCTTCTCTTGATGGTCATTCAAGCTTCACTTCACTGCGCTTTGTTTTGCTTTCTTTAACATTTACATCTTTCAAGTATCTGTCCTTGACTACCAGCCTTCCTCTGCCCCCACATCAGCTATCCTCAGCTGAGCTCTCCCTATTCAGCTTTTCACTTTTCCTTGTGTGATGACTTGTGAAGCTTTTTATCAGGTTTCTTGTGCTTTTCTGACCTCCCACCACCTTTTCAGCTTCTTGTAATGCGGTGCCCAGCCTGAGCTGAGTGCTGCAGAAGAAATTGCACTTTGGCGATAGCAGGTGTCACTCCAGACAGTGGCTGCAGAGAATCGTGGGGCTTATTTTTATTTTTACATAGAACAACCTACAAGATTTGCCAATTACTTTCTGGAATGGAGTCTGGATAGTGTCAAACTACAGCTTTTTAGTGGCTCCCCCCCCAGTGAATCCAGGGTTGCTTTTCCTGCTCCCCTCATGGATCCCTTGGGAATTGCGCACAGACCCTGGATCAAATGCTTCTTACCTCCAGCGTAGTCCTCTCTTGGAGTTGCTGACATTGCATCTGATCTTGGACACCCTCCCTATTCCCCTTAGTCTGCTCCCGCTTCCCTGTGAAATCTAATAGTTTGGATCACTGTCATGAGGAAACCTCAATTTATTTTTTTTTTTTGACTTTCTGAGGCTTCTTACACCCTTTGAGCAGAGGAAATACTAGCTTCGCCTATAAAGAGATTTCTAAAATGATCTTGCATGGATCTGCAGGCCATGTAAATGCGAGCGAAACTTAAATTGCCTCCAACTGTGTTGCTGTACCTTTCGGAGGCTTTAATTGCTGTTTAACTTTGGTGTCTGCTCTTGAGAGTGGAGCTGGGATTTGCAGTGAGGGTGATACTGTGTATAATAGGTTTGAGCGTGTCTGTGGATACGCTCATGCGTATGTGTGTCTTGGAAGAGGAGTGGATCTGAAATATTTTGCTTGCTTTGACTAAGGGCCCAGTTTTTCACCATAGAAATTCATGGCAAAGCTCCTGCTTGTTTTGCTGGTTCAGGCGTGAGCCCTTCCTCGCCTCGAATACCGGGCTGGCTTGGCTGGGAGCAGACCGCAGGGCTCAGTCTGCCTCTCTCCGCCTCCCTCTTCAAAGGATGTTTTATCGTCATTAATAACACATCTGTATTCTGCGGGAGCTCGAAGATGGGAGTTTTTCTTTCTCCCTCTGAGAGGAAAACGCTTCCAAGCCAACATATTTCATGTAATGTATTTTGGGTGAGGCGGTTGCCGGTTAGCTGAAACTGGAGTTTGCAAAGAAGTTTATTCATTTGTAAATGTCCCAAAGACTCCAATAAAGAGATAATTTCTGTGCTCCTGGGTATTTGCTTCTCCTGTTAAGTTTTGGCTTGAAGCTTCTTGAAGGCGTCTCTTCTTGGAGCGGCTGGGAAGGGCTAGGAGCGTATCATAGCACAAACAGATCTTTTCGGTGATATGTTTCATACTTACATTTGCGGCCGTAATCAGATTGATGGCTTATCTGGGCTGGATCAAGTCTGGCAGGACCGTGAGTACTCAAAGGCATGGTTTGTCTGCACGGGCTGGGAGGAGGGCAGCGACGGTAATTTTATCCCAGCTACCAGTTTATTTAAGAAACCTTTTTATTCTTCCTTTCTCCTTCAGATTGAGAATACAGCTATTGCTGAGCGGGGTGTTGATTTATTTTAATTACAGATTTTGATAAGTTAGATGTGTTCCTCTGGAATTTGAGATCATTTCTGCAAAAAAAGAAATGTTCTCCCCCCTACTTCCCAGAAGAAAGAAAAAGCATCAGTGCCACCTTTGTAGAGTTGGCAAATGCTGTGGGCAAGGAGGCAAATGCGGGATTTCCAGGGAAGTGGGGTGTGGATGCGGTACCCAGTAATCCCCAGCTGGGAGGCCACTTTGTACTGGGTAAGTGCTGCTGAAGGCTGGGTCAGGAGCCTTAGCAGGTAAAAAGGACCTAATCTAAATGTTTTCAGTGTTTGGGGTTTTTTTAATTATTTGTTAAAAATACTTGCAAGGGCTTTTCCTGGGGTTGGTTGTTTATGCAATAAAAATTCTTCCAAAGTTTTGCTTAATGATTGCCACAATGTGTGGGGCAGCTTTGTGTAAGATAGAGGTGGATTCACGAGAGGCTTTCTCCCTTCTCAGGAGCAGGAAATTTTCTAAGGCTATGACTAATAAAAATTGGATTGGGGTCATCATAATTAACAGCCTGGAATATGATACTGCACCACAACATGGTGATTCGGCTCTTTTGGAGTCATTTTGACCTGGTATTGCTTATAACTGAACGCTCTGAAAGCATTTCAGAGTTGCTTATATCATTATGTAACTCAATACAGCCAGTAATTGATAGTCATTACAACAATTGCCTACATAATTTCTCTCAATTTTATTCTTGTTTTGACTTTCATTTGCTGCTTGTTGTCAGATGAGATCCGCTTTGAACCCAGCAGCTTTTTTTTTTTTTTTTTCTCCTGGCTTTCGATTTTTGCAAAACTAATGACTTCCCATTAGCCGCAACCTACGGCCCTGCTTGGGCAGGGTGATCTGCTTCTGGGGGCCGCCCTCGGCTTCCGCTCTCCCCTGGGACCGTCGGGTTCCCAGCACTAGAAAGCTGCTGGCACAGTCCCCGTGAGAGCAGGCAACGGGATGGGGGTGGACCATGGCTTGCTTTTCCCTATTTCTCCTGCCTGCCTCCATCCTTCCAAAACTCTGCTTGGGTTTCTGGTGTAGGGCACAGGACTGGTTCTTCCACGTGAGCCTGGAGTGAGCAACACCAGCCTTTCCTTCAGCCTTTCCTTCTGCTTGTTTGCTTAAATTCAAACACCCGTGGAAAATGTGGCTACAACGCTGCCAGACTGGTTCTGGTGAGCTTCTCCTTAGCAGCAGCAGTACTTCTCTGGAAGCACGTTTTATCTGGCGTGTTGCGGTCAGGGGAGTGCGGTGCCGCTTAGGGCTGCGGCAGAAAGAGTTCCAACAACTTGAAGCTTAAAATGCCATCTGACTCATCAGGTCCCAGCCGATGGTTTGGCAGGAAGGCACGTTCACAGGGATGAATAGGATTAGGTAGCGATTGAGATCTTGCTACTGTGTTCACATCGTGAAATGTGCCTGCTGACACAGATAGTGAATTTGTCCTTGGGGAATTGTGCATTTTGTACTTTCAGTGACTCTTGCGCTCCCGCATGCCAAAAGCATTTTCCACCTCCTCGTGGACTATAATGTGTGTTCTCGGTGCTGCGTTAAGCTGCCTGGAACCGCTCTCCTCACGGTGCTTTTTCATGACATCTGCAGTACAGCTGTTTGCGTAACTAGCCAAACCAAGTCTGCAAGACAGTCATGCTTCTCTAGTTGTGCAAGTCTGGCAGACCCCCCCAAAGCTCCTCTCAGCCTTCATTTTCCACTTTAAAAGCATTGCAGCTTTCATTCCCCTCTCAAATTGATCTTTAACAGGATGCTTCTGCCTAGAGGAGGTCTGTGCTGAGCTGTGCTGCCGCGTTGCCGGTGGCAGCAGGGCTGTGATGGCCTTGAGCATCACTGGTGACGCAGGTGGAGGCAGGTCCACGTGTGGCCGGGTTGTGATGATGGCGAAGCACGCGTGGGATGCTGCTGAAGGCCGATGCTTGCCACTGGTGCTGCTGAGCTGTAGGTCCAGGTCTGAGTCTTCCCAGCAGAGACAGGACTTTAACCAAACACAGTGGAAGAGACATCATGGATTTCATAAGGCATTAAAAATCACTGTGTCTTAATACCTTTGTGTGTTTCTGTTTGATAGCAGGAAGATACTGGAATACCTACAGGCTCAAAGGGAGCTCATCCTCCATACGCGTGACAGGGGTCACAGTTAATATCAGTGGTGCCTGGCACGAACCTTGTTTTGGGAGCCCAAAACATTCAAGCCCAAGGAACAGCCCCGAAGATGTATTGGGGCAGTGGAAATGCCAGCTCGGGCTTTTGGCATTGCTCTGATTTGGACAGAAATCGTTTCTTCTTCCCAAACTTTGGTTCGTGATGAGGCTTCCCCTTCTCTGCTGGAGTTGGTATGGGGCAGAGAGTAAGTTATTAACGGCCTTGTGGGTTGTGGGGGAGGAGGGAAGAGGAGGAAACATGACCAAGGGCAGCCTTAGGCACAGCTTCCTTGCAAGCTGCTGCTATGGCCAAGCTCGAGCAGATGGTGTTTGCCCCGCAAGGGGAAAGCAGGCTGAAAGTGAGTTTAAGCAGAACTCAAATCAATGTAAGTGGCAGTAGGTACTTCAGCAGTACTCTGCTGTTGTGGTTTTGGGGCTGGGCTGGGGTTTTTCTCAATGGAGGTGAGGAAGAGCGAGCCCCGGTGAGCTGTGGGTCTGGGACGGGGCTCCACCGCTCCTGGTGTGAGGCTTCCTCATGGCTGTGAACATCCTGGTGTTGACGCCTGCTTTGGCCCTGGTTTTGGTTAGGGTCTTTCCCCTTCTCTAGGGATAAAACTGCTCTTAAAGCAGACATACACGTGGAGGCTGTCTGGGAGAAGGTCGAGGCTGCCTGGTGCTCGGCGTGCTCTGAGCACTGCTTCACCCCGGCCAGCTCCTTATGTTGTAACAGCAAAAACCCCTTGTAGTAGAAAGAAATACCAGCGATACCAAACTGCTCAATTTGGTCACTGAGTGTTACTTTGAGGCGACTAATTTAGCTGAAACAAGCAGTTGGGTGGCGGTGGTATTTGATGCAAATTTGAGTGCTTGCTTAAATGACACCGATTCTGGTGTTGCCTGTGCGGGTCCTGGCTCTGGTGTGTCCCCAGCACTGCAGAGGCCACTGGGGTCCCGGTATGGGACAGTGACAGCTCTGGGGATGTCCCGTGGTGCTGTACGGGAAGAGCAGTGCTGCTGTCTGCGTTACAAGGGTTGGTTGCAGCCAGTGGCCAGGGTTTGTTTGCAGGCTGAATGTCCCTCTGTTAGGTAATGTTGTGCACAGCCTGGTAGTCTTCTGATTTTTTTAATAATGCATTGTAGTTCTTCAGAAGAAAGAGCTACTGTTCCCTCTGCTACAATATCCCTTGGTGAAATACCAGTAGTGTTATGTTGAGTTTGAGTCGCTGCTACTTCTGAGAAGGAGGAAGACTGAAGGGAGAGGACCTGGTGCTGGGAGCTCTGGCAAGACTCAGCAGAGCCGACTGCCGACAGCCCTGTGGAAAATCCATTTGCCAGAGTCCAGTAGGAAACTGGGCTCAAGCAAAATGCGCAGGAGGTAAAAGGAGCCCAAACCAACAGTTTTTAGAGAACAGAAGCTGTCAAGGGCAGGAAACAAATGGGGAGTGTTTGCTGCGGCGGGGCGCAGGGCATGGTGCCGGACCGGGATCCACGCAGCTGCTTCGTGGTTGTGTGGTCCCGAGCAAATGCGGCATGAAACGGGGGGCTGCTTGAGGGGCCCTTCTCCTGTGTGGGGAAAGTATAGCTATGTTGTAAGTGAAACTCTTCTAATGGGGAAAATAACGTTCAGTTCCACTTTGGCTTTCCAAGCTGATCAGGACCTTGTGGCTTTCGCCATCGCCTTTGGCTGCAGAGGGATTAAAAGGCATCTGCTGCCTCCCTTTTGCATGGCCAAATTCCTTATTTTTTTCCAGGGGAGTGGCAGTTCTTCATCCTGCTCGCTCTGTGTGTGTGAGGAGATTACAGCGGGCGGAAAAAATAAAATTTGGATATCCTTGTGGAATATTTTTTTTCCCTATGCCTGCTAAATGGATGCAACAGCTAGCTAATCCTCTCCTGGCTACTTGCAGCGCTGGGACTACTGTGCTGGCAGGAGCACAGCAGAAGGATGCAGAAGCAAGGCTTGCGGGAGGCTACTTGTCCTGAAAGGTCCAAGGGAGATGCTGGAGACCTTGGTGTGCAACAGGGAATTTGCTCTTGGACTTTGTGCTGCACCTCTTTGGGTTCTGTGGAGCATCCGTCCCTTGATGGCGTCGTGGGGACAGGCTGGCAGCACGGGTGGCGTGGCAGAGGTGTGGCGGATGAAGGAGGCATGCTGGCAGGAGAGGTAGGAGTGAAAGCACAGAGCACAGAGGCAGGTCCCTTGTGAAGGGCGGGTGACTTGGCTGCCAGCCTGGCAGAGGCCTGCAAAGCCGTGGTGGAGCGTGGGGAGCAAAATCCAGACCTCTTGCTGCTCCTTTGCTTGGAGGACCTGATGTGTGCTGGGCATGGTGAGATAGCCGGGCACGTGGTGGTCACTGGAGAAGCATTAACGTTGTCCTGGGTGTGGTTTTTGTTGTTGTTTTGTGAGGCTTGTAAGCCCAGTTCTCACAATCCCACCCTGAAGTTCTGGGCTTCCTAAGCTATGCATTGCATCTCAGCCTCTTCTCCCTTCTGAGAATCTACCTCTCAGCCTAGAAACCGTTCTGGGCTCCCCCCTCCCAGCATGTCTTTGTGTACTTGGCTTTGCACAAACAGCTCTTTCTGAAGGCTGCATGAAGGGTTGCCAAAAGGAGGGAAATAATTTGAAGCAGTTCTAAAAAAGAAACGAGTCTTTATGCTTTGCTGGTCTCTGAATCAGGGTTGCTTGTATTATGATAAACTTAGTTTTGACAGTCTGGCAGGCTCAGTCTGGCTGGGGAAGGCGAGTTAGTTGTCTCACACTTGGCTCTCTAATATTTAGCTGCCTGGTCAGGGACGGGCTCGTGTCTTGCGCTCACCTGGGCTTCATCTCTGCAGCCCGAGAGGCTTCTTGTGCTTGCCAGATTTCCAGGGTCTGCAAGTTGAGAGATGCACGTCTCTGCCCCCTGCTTTCACGGTGTGCTTGTTTGTGCATTGGCAGCAATAGGATTCTCCTGTTTCTGGTTACGATGATCTTGGTTTAGAGCTCATAGCATGTACGTTGTATTTTGGAGAGGGTGAGTTAGTAAAAGCGAGTCCTGAGCCAGTGAGAGGATTTATTCTGGGATATGCCATGGGGTTTTTGTGCTGCTTTCTAACCTGGTTGGGACGAAATGGAAGCAAAAGCTGCAGTGTTGGATTTGTAAGCCCGGACAGTCTGTTCTGTAACCGAACAGCCCCCATCACAGAAATACCTGGGCTGGTTGCAGGGGACTTCACATGAAACTAGACCAGGCACTGCAAAATGTTCAGCATCTTAAAATGCCTAGTCCTCAGTATGTGACCTCCTGGCGTGTTTTATTGAGTTACTTGTTGTCTGTTCAGATCAGCTCTAAAATCCTGCGTAGGCTTTCTGCCCCAGTTCTGTGCTCCAGCAGGATGCGGCCGTCCCGCCTCGAGCCCGGGGTGACTTCAGTCGTGGTGCCTGGCTCTTCCCCCAAGGGTGGCTCCAGCCTACATTAACGCATGTGTTTTATGTAAGAAGTAACCTGGCACTAAAGCTTGTTTTTTTAATCCAGTCTCCTGCCTCTGAGCTGTGTGTTTGGAAGGGTGAGAACAGGTTTCCCCATGTCATTAGAGGAACAAAAGCTAGAAACAAAGCCTTCGATGTTTTGGAGGGTGGAGGAAGAATGCTTTTCAAGTTTCATTAAAGAAATGAATATGTTCATAGTAGAGCGTCGCTGCTGAAGCCTTTGAGCACTCGGGTAGCGACAGGAAATCTGGAACACTTGAGACAAACGCAATTAAATCTGGATAAAACCATTTCAGTGTAACTTATGTTCCTGTTAATGTTTCCAAACCATCCTCGAAGTTGTTTCTTTAAATATGTTTTTACGCTTCGGTGACAACAATCGATGGACAATTTGGAAATACGCATACTTGACGTTTGCGAACACGCTTAAAAATACGACAAAGCGAGGCTCCTGAAGCTGTGGTGAGCGTAGAGGTATTACGGCTGCCTGCAGATAAGCCTTGGAGCTGGTAGGGTTAGTCCAAAAAGGTCCTGTACTCACGCCTGTTGCGTAGTACAGACCAGAGGAATTTCTACCAGCAGGTAAAAAACCCAAAACTGCCGAATGTGAGTGATCTGGGCTGGCGAAGACATCCTGCAGTTTGGCTCCACGCTATGTGCCGAGGGTCGGGCTGGCTGGACTGATTTGTTCTGGTTTCTTGTGAGGGTGGGCAGGAAGGGTCTGGGTCCTCAGGCCTTTCTGGCTGCCAGCTCTTTAAAACAAATTCTGGCTTCTCTTTCTTCCTCCTGTTGAATTTTGAGCATTGGAAGGAAAGTCTTTTCCTTTGCACGCTCCCGACGTGTATGGCACTCAGTGGCTTTGGGAGTGAAACGCAGGAGACTTGCTCCTCTGTGTCAGCTTTGGGTCTCTTCTTGGTTCCCAGTTGACTTGGAGACTTCTTCCTTCCCCTTCCAAAAAGGGAAAGTAATAGTTTGCTGGGGAGGGAATTCTCTCCGGTTCGTTATGTATTCACATCTCTCTCCTCAGTATTTCCTGTGCCTGCAGAAAGAGCCCGCTGACCCTGGGAGAGGCTGGCGGGCAGCATCGTGCCTCGGGGTTGAGGGCCAAAGTCGACTGGGTGCAAGACTGGTGTAGAAACTGCCCAAAGGAGGTGATATGCATCAAAAGTTGATGACGTGCCAGCTTTTCTTTTGGATAAATAGGGGGAAGGAGGATTTGTAAGGCAAGTGGATGTGTTAAAAGGTGAGGATATCGTTGTCTTGGGAAGGTAGGAGAGGAGTTCCCATTGGGGAACTTGCTCGGTTTGTTTCAAGGAAGCAGTCGGACTGCTGGGGCTTCTCTCGCTTGGTTTGTGGGTGATCCCTCTCCCGTTGCAGTTCTTCAAATACTTGCAGGCTGATGGAGAACCATGGGAGGCTTATTCCCCTTTTGCCTTACGTAGTAGGTTTGATTATGTATTCTGTAGCAGGAAGAGATGAGAGTAAACCAAGCTGAATCTTTTTCTTTGTCTCCTTCTCAGAAAGATGTCTTGATTCTTGGTTTCAAATACTAGACTGATAGCAGAGGGCCCTGCAGTGTACGAAGCCTCTGGGCCTGAAGTGACAACAAGGACAGGTGGACCCATGTGGGTGCAAGATTAGGGATGCACGTTGCAGAAAGCGTCTTCACCGAGTGTTGCTTATGATGGACCTTTAAACAGAGACTTGACCAGCCACAATCTGCCTGCTGATCTCCTCCTGGAGCTTCTGAGAAGGCTCGGAGAGCAGCACGCTCGCAGCAGCCCTGGATAAGTGCCACCACTTGCGAAATAAATAATGCAGCTCTTGCGCTGCTTACTCACGATTGACCAGTGCTTCTCCCTGTAATGAGATCTGCCCCCTCGAGGGTATTTTAAAGGTTAGTTAATTAGGTGTAATTGCGGCAGAATAGAAACCTGCTCTGGGGTTCTGCCTGCTTTCTGTAGTGCCAGGTCCTTTAACAAATTACAGAGTCAGTTCCTATAAACATTGCTGGAGCCAGTGTAATCCTGAGTTATCAGCCTTCCACTCGGCCTGCTTGTTTACGTTGTTGAAGCCGCAGAAGTGAAGTGCTGCAAAGGGTGTACCTGGCTTTGGGACCGGTGCGACTGTGGTTCAGGTCACAACGGCGTTCTGGGAAATACGTCGCATGAAGCAACATGAAGTTATGCTCGCATTGTCAGCATGTTAACGTTCTCTCGGCACCCGGCACGGGGGGGATAGATGTGGTCTTAACCCAGACAAATGCTGCATTAACAGGGATCAATTCATTTCAGCTGATCACGTTGCAACCTATTGATTTAGCGACTGCGCGATCTAAAGGGAACGGCTGTATAGGGGCAGCTATGTCTTTGGCAAGTTGCACAGCTGCTCTGGTATTTGGTTGCAGGAGGTTCAGCAGTTCCGGCATGTTTGCACATTTCCCAAAGATTAAAAAATACAACTACTGACTTCTGTAATTAGCATTTAAAAATAATTCTTTTTTTCTTGAAAGGATGGGTTTAGTCTTGAGAGACAAAGTGGGTTTTTACAGACAAATGAGTATACTGGCTCATACCCTTCGATTAAATGCAGAGGGTAGAGATGCTGCATCCACCTTTGCGTAACCATGAGAGATTTTTATATCGCATATGCTTGCTCTGTTAAATTCCCCTGTACCACTTCAGGCCAAAGGTCTGGCTAAACATAAAGGGGAGAGCATCTGGCGTGAGCCCTTTCCTGCACTTTAGAGTGTCACTAGCTGAAAATCCCCTCTATTTAGCAGTTATACCAAAGCAGCACTCAGCTTTCTCTCCACTTGAGTTCAGGGATTGTGTGACTTGCAATACTGTTTTCCCCCTGAAGATAAAAGATGTTCAGAGCAGATTTGGGCTTGTTGCAGACAGAATAGGGTAGTCGGAGTTACGTGAGAGGTGCTTGGATTTTCGTGTCCTGTCTCGGTCAAGCAGGCTTTTTGGGTCCCTGTATACCCAGAATTGGTCTGGGCCTGGTTATTCAATGTAAATGAGTTTTCTATGCTAAATGCTCCAAGACCCACTGGATTTTAGGACATTTTTGGTCCTCTATTTTGCTTGAAACTCCCCAAGTTGTAAACTGGCAGAGAAAGTGTGCTGGCACATGCAGTGGTTGCTGGCTGGCAGGGGTCTGCTCCTGCCGTCCCATGTGTTGTCCCTTCTTGAGACCCTTCTTACTGGCAGTACGAAGTAAGCAAACCCGGTACTGCTGGACACGGCAGGGTGCCTGCAAACAGGTCCTTGTAAACCAGACTCTGCTACAATCCAAAGACTTTGAATGAGGAGAGGTGGTTTGAGCAGCCTTTAAGGCCAAACAGAAGATACAGGCTGGCTTTGGGCACGTTTAACGTGGTGCGGAGCCTTGCACCAAGCTGGGCAGAGATCCAAGCAGCAGAGCGGGTGGGCAGTGAGGGGGACCGTGGTCCAGCTGGAGAAAATGAAAAGTAGATGCTGATAGAGAAAGCTCAGCCATTGGATTAAAAGTGAAGTTTTATTTTCTGTTTGTAATACTTCAGTGTCCATGTCCAAGCCGAACATCCAGATGCCTGGGGAACGACGTCTGCATGCACTGTGTGTGCTTAATCATGCAAAGCTGATTAAACAGCTACATAAATATTTTGGAAACCTTTCTGGCCTGTTAACAGGGACGGTGAAAAGCTGCAGGTACTTGCTTCCCCTTGTGCGTACCCAGGGTCCTTGTCCACTGAAGGGTTGGCTGCTTTCCTTCCGTAGACTTTCCTCAAAGGTACCAGGTAGAAGCTGGCCCTTTGGAAGCTGATGCTGAAGCTGCAGCTTGTCTAGCGTGGACCCTGCTTCCTTGCCTGGTCCTGCTTCGCTCTGTGCTTAAATTTGACCACAAAGGTTCCCATTTCTTCTGGAGGGGAAGACACAAGGGTAAGGTCCTCAAACCTATTAGTGTCCTGTAATATTCCATTGAGGAGAGAAAAATTTCCTATTGATAAATAGTTTGGGAAGAGGTGGTGGTAGGAAGTGCACGGGACTGGTGTGGGTTTTTGGGAGGGGGCTGTGTAGGTGTCGGGGGCCCGAGGTCTCCCTGTTCCCATTTCATCCCTCTGTAGCAGAGCTCTGCTCCTTTTGAGCCATGCGGTGGGATGGTCTTTCCCTGCCCCGGTCCCTGCCTTGCAGCCTGCTGACAACTGCACATTCGTGTCGAGGGGGCTTGGTAAGCCGGGCTGTGCACGTGAGCCCGGCAGTCAGCGGCAGAGGGGCCGCTCGGGATGTACCTGTGTGGCCACGTATTTTCTCTGCCCACCACAACCTCGTTGCTGGAATGCCTGCCTGAGGCGGGGGTACCCAACCCGCCCTCGCACTGAGCAGTTGCTTTCAAAGCTCCAGTCTGAGTGCCTCAATGCTCACTTTTTAGGCTAAACCTTTACTTTTCTGTAGAAATACTTTTTAATAAGTGAAATGCGAATGCGTGTTGAACTGCTTGCAGGTAGCTGCTGCTTTTTGCAACAGTCCCCAGCCAGTGCTGGCTGCTGCCATCAGGTCAAAGTATGGCAATGAGTCCCCCGATGAAGGTCTTCCTCTGGTAGTTAACAGTTCATCTGATGTTTTGGGCTAAAGTCAAGGCCCAGCCAGCAATAAGCATGCTGTGTCACCCAGTCAGAATCTGGACTGGGCGTACTGGTTTTGCAGACTTTTTCCTGGATGGGCTGGTCCGTCCCTGTTGATTGCTCAAGTGGCCGAAACATGCCAAGCCAGACGCCCAGTTCCACCAGACTCTTGGTAAGTCTCCGGCATGCTGTTCCTTATCTGGACAGGTCTCTTGGTGTCTTTCTAACAGCCCTCTGGGTTCTCTAGGGTCTCTTAACATCTCTCTAGGTTCTTTTTGCACATAAGCCGTGTGGTTGGTCCCTTTGGGGGCCTGAGAGCAGAAGTCGTCTGTTAAGCAGACCAGATCTTCACCCTTGTTCAGTTTCCCATGGCTTACCTTGGCGCTTGTCCCACTGCTCAGAGGACTGAGACCACACGTGGAATCCTTTCCAAGGAAAGGAGGGAGCAACTTCAAGGCAAAAGCATCTGTCTTTGTTTATCCCAGCATGTGTGAGACTGCAGGTGCACAAGTTCTTGGTGGGAGCTGCAGCCTGCTCGCTGGCCTGCCTCGAGTATTTGGGCATATTATATCAGGAATATCTCAGTATTGATTCCTCCTCTTTGTCTCCTTTGGATTTGCTTCCAGAGACTGTGTAGAGTAAAGCAGTACTGAAATGCTGACTTATTACTCCCACCATGGTATCATCACATAACTAGCTTATGTGGTGTGGAGGACAAGACGTGGCCCTGGTTGTGGCTAGGCTGGAAGCGTCATCCGTATGAGACACCATATGACCGTAGGAGCCGAGCTCTGCCGGCTCTTCCTTGTGGGGTGCCCGACTGCTGTGGCCACTGGAAAACTCCCACCCTCGTTTCACCCCTCAGAAGAATTTGTTTTTGGAAGCTGATTCATCCCCAGTCTCTGCCAGAATATGAAGGAAAACTTCTGGCAAGCTCAGGGGTTACAAGGAGGGTGTCGGCTGACCGGCGCAGCCCTCGCTTCCTTGGGAGATCAACGCTTAAAAGAAGCACAGTGGATATTTTGTTCCGCTGAATCCATCTGCGACGTGGTGGAGACATGGAGCATCCCGAAGGTAAACAGAAAAGGCCTGGAGCTTCCTTTTCCTTTTCCTCCAGCCTGCTTAACAGGGCCACTCACAGCTGGGGAATCCCTCACCTCCCTGGGAAACTTTCATTGTGTGGCTGCCAAGCCTTTGTGTTAGTTTGAATTTGGAGTTGTCACCGTTGGCTTAGCTGAGGCTCGAAATCACTTACTGAACTGATTTCACTTCGTCGAAGCAAGGAAGCTCTTTTTGTGCTCCGCATCATGGGGAAGCTGTTAACAGCCGGTTCAGCTGGCGTACGTACTCGGAGGTGGCTTGGTCGGAGGGAGTTGTTGGAGATGGGTGTTGGTTGGCAGCAAATCTTGTTGGTTTTGGAAGGCGAGACGCCCTGCCCATGTGCAGAGCTCTTTAATACAAGAGAAGACGTGGTGGTGTGGTTGGCGCAATGAGTAGTTCTTGCTCTGTTGCTGAGGTGCCAGATGACTCCCTCCTCCTCCCCAATCTGTTTCCCTCTCCACGTCCCTAACCAGGAGAAATCCCCTACAGACTCGTGCCAGGAGCTCGTTCGGCTTCGGTCTGGGCTGTGCCTCGTCCCCAGCACAGGGGCGAGCAGGGTCCCTTTGGCAGTTTTCGCCACCGGTTCTGCTTCTGCAGGCTTGTGTCTGTGTTCAGCTTAAGGGAGATTGACTTACAGTAGTTTAAACCTTTCACTTTCCATCAGGACTTAAATCAGCTATTTAAACCACGTCATCCTCTTTGACTCTAATGCTCTGCATTTCTAGCTGTTCTTTCTTCTTTGAGAAGAGTTTGTAACCAGCTACAAAGACACATATTAAGTAAAACCTCTATTTTTAATATTTCTTGCTGGCCAAAAGAAGGTACCTCCCTGTGACTGTGGCTTATGTCTGCATGTGTTCAGCTTAACATTGCAATTTGGTAGAATGTTAACCTTTGCTTTTGTGCTAATAGGAGTGTGGTGTTAACTACTCCTGTTCTTGCAGTTTAGTCTTCAGCTAAAAGCAAGAAATCTGTGACTTCAGAACTGCTAAGATTTGCTGATCTAAACCAGCTTGAGCCATAATTCTTGGGGTTTTTTCCAACTGTCCTAATAAGGTAGGGTTTTTTAGCCTAGTAATCGAAGTGAAGAAATGGTGAAAACTGGCAGTTAGAACCTAGGAGCGAGATGCTGGAGCTGTCGTTGGCCGTTCCCGATGCGGGTGGCTCAGTGCCGTGACGTCCCGGGTGTGAACAAGAGGATGGGCTTCGGGGGGGGCGGGTATCAGAGTAACGCCAAGGACCTCTGTTTGGCACCGTTCAAGATCTTGATGTACCCTTTCTTGAATAGTGTGTGCAGTTCTGGCCTTCATCTTCAAAAAGGATGGGGCGGCTGGAGAGGGAATAGGAAACATGATGTGAATGGCCAAGGGGCTGGAGCAGCTGCCTTGTGAGGGAAGGGTGGGCAGGCTGGGACCCCTCGGAGAGGAGAGTGTGGTCCAGGGGCATCACACTCGCACCTTACCACGTGTTGCGGTGGTAGGACTGGGAGGCAGTTGATGAAATAGCCGAAAATGGGTGCAGAAGAGTTAAAAGATGATGTTCCTGTACAGAGCAGGTAGTGAGCTTCTGGAGCTTGCAGCCCCAGAGGTGGCAGAGGCAGGTTCGGACACTTGTGGGCAGTGAAGGGCCTGGGTAGGGGTGTCCCCCTGAGCATCCCCGGCTCCGTCGCTGTGGGTGCTGGGAGATGCTGGGTGCTGGCCCACAGGAAGCAGCCTCTGCTCTCCCTGGGCAGCATCTCGCAGGGGCTGGGGGGACCAGGCAGGCACTGATGATGTTCTTGTCCTCTGCCTGTTGTCAGCTCTTCTTAGTGTCAGCGGTCACTCTCTCTCAGTCTGGTGACAGGAGCATTGTCTTGATCAGTTATTTAATGGTCAGAGTTGCTTTTAAGCCTGGTTGGCAAATACAGGTGGGTTTGGATCAGCACATACTACCATGGACTTGAGCTTCATCAGTTGCATGGCTTTTGTTTGCATCCCTAATGTCAGGGTTGTGAACTTTTAAGAAACATTTCCACTCCTTTCCCCCTGCCCACAGCTTATTTTAAATACATAGGTGGCTCTTTTGCATAAACAAAATACTCGTCCGGCTTCTCTGTCTCTTTTGCACAAGCACCGGCGTGGGAGAGGTGCCTTGCTGGGGTATTGGCACGAGGGCTTGAAACCCTCCTTGGTCCTGAGAAGCTGCCTGCACTGCAGCAGCGCTGTCAGCAGCCCTGCCTGGCCTGTCCCGTGGGCCATCACGGCTGCATCTTTACAGAAACCATGCTTTAGAGTGTGTCACGATAATCACTTATAGGCTTATCAAGTCTGATTAAATGTCACTTGCATTTCTGTTATCTATATACACAGATAACAAATTAAGCTACAGCTTTTGAACTCAAAGAAGCTGCCAGATGCATTAACTGGAACCGACGCATTCCTGAGAGTTGTTTTTATTAGTCTAAAATACTTTTGTTTAATGTACAAGAAGCCTGACTCATCCAAGTCAGTGTGCCATGTGAGTTGAGCAGTTTTGTTATCTGTCTACCAAAAAAGTTCCAGAAAACTGGAAGAGGTGCTTGTGTTATCTTCTCCTCGTTCACGATGGAGTAAGCCGGCAGGCGGGCCAGCCTGTGCCGTGCTGGGGCTTGGGGGTTTATCTCGTGATAGAGCCACAGCTGAGTGTTTTTATGGTCTCAGCCCTGTGGTTTCCCCTGTGCGGCAGCGTGCTCGCCGCTGCTGCGGGGAGGTGGGATGTCCAAAGCAGAGACTTCTCCTGCCTCCCCCAAACGTGTTAGAAGCCGCACGGCCATGTGGGTGAACAGCTCTGAGCCTGTCACAGATGTGATTTTCCTGTATAAACACGAACCTGGATTTAAGACAAACAAAACAAAAAGAAAGCAAACAAACCCCCCTGCTGATGCGTAATGAGTCCGGCAGCTCTGAGCACCACGGCTGGGCTCGGTTGTCCTCCGCACGGTCAGACGTTAAGTCTCCTTTTAGATGCGAGGTTTCCTTCCCTGGAAGGAGAGGTTTGGTGATTCACCATCCTTTCTCCCCAAGAACAAACCAAAACGGAGAGATTGCCCGAGCGAGTCAAAAGGCAACCGGTTGTGCTCATGAGAGCCGAACAAATCCAGCGCTGCAGACCGCCTCAAGACTTCCTCCTGTGTGTCAGCTGCGGAGGAGGAGGAGGAGGCGAGGCCGATGTGTTTCGCAGGGCGCGGGCAGCTTTTGAGTACGGAGCTAATGGTGCAATTCCTTCTTTCACCTCTTACCCCCTGCTTCCTCTTGGGCTTGTTTCTCAGCTGAAGGATGTGGCTCTAAAATACACGAAGGTGCTTCAGTATCTTTTAAATGAGGGTCTGCATGTTTGTTTTAAAGCAGAAAAAATGTCTGGTTGTCTCAGCTTGAGAAGCATCAGTGGTGTAAAGGGTTTTCTGAAGGGCAGGCTTGTGGCAGCCTGGAAGGAGGGAACCAAATGCACCTTTTTGGAGGCTTTGTTTGGACCATGAGGAATGACTGTGGTTTTGCCCTCAAACTGCAGCCTGTTCTGTTTGAAGTGCCCAGATCATCCTCGCCAGGTCTGTGCCTGCTCCATGTGTGTGCCGGCTCCAGCACCCGCATCCTAATCCTCGCTAGCTGACGTGATTCCTTCCCCCTTGGGCATTGTCTAATTGTGAAAATGTTTCAATTATGTGGCCTAAATTTGTAACATGGAGCAGTTCATTATCACTGAATCCTCTTAATTGGGCCCTCCTACTGGGCAGCCTATTACTGAGTTTCCCCAATTAAGATAGGACCTCTTTAAAAAACGTAAAAATAAACAAATCCCTGGCGGAGAAGGACCACATTGCAAGGAACACTGCCCTATCCTATGTTTCAAAACTAAGCAATAGTTTCAGCACCAGCCAAGTACTGATTAACCCTTCGGTACTGATTACTTATGTTCCCTTCAAGGAGGATGGCCACAGTTTGGTGTCAGTTTAAGAAATTCACTGCCATTAGCTCAAATCTTTGTCTTGTAAGGAGCTAAAATTTGTGACAAGGTGCTTCTCTGGTGGAAAATACTGTTTCCCCAAAGGGCTCTATGGGTAACACTGCTTTTGTGGTTGCAGGTAAAGGACCTAACGAAGTACCTCGATCCGAGCGGACTTGGAGTCATCAGCTTTGAAGATTTCCACCGGGGGATCAGAGCTATCAAAAATGGAGGTGAGTTTGCTGCTGTGCTGCGAGGGAGGACAGGGAGACACCAAATTTAATGCCACAGGGGTTAACTGAGCTGAGAAGTTGCTTGGTGAAAACAAACTGGGTTTGGTTTTCTGAACGTCACTGCTCTGTGTTGGGCGGAGGGGAAGGGGGAGAGGTTGGGTGCTTTTAATAATAGAGTTGAAAAAGATGGTACAGCAGTTGTGGTGGTGGTTGCATGTTTTCCTGTTTATCAGGAAACTTTCTTCCTAATGTATGCTGGAAACAGAAGAGCCATGGGGGGACAATCCCTTCTGGTTTGGTGTCTGCTCTCACCTGTGGTTTTGTGGGGTTTTGCCGCTCTGACAGAGGAGCGACCCTTGGCTGACGCACCGCTGGAGGTGTCTGTCTGTCTGCTGCAGAGTGTAACATCTTCCGAACGCTGGGCACTAATGCGTTTGCCTTCACTCCAACTATGTGGAGGATCAACATGCTCAGATGATTTCTAGCAAGAAGCACATTAAACAAGAGCTTTGAACTCACTGACTGGTAGGTAGTCTTTAGACAGACCCCAAAACAGGCCTGTGACAATCCCCCTGTTGCTCTTGATGGGCTTGTTGCGAGTACTTCCGGAGCAATAGCTTGGTGAAATGCGAAGTATCTTTCTGGCTGGCTGGCATTTGAACTTCTTTGCTGAAGAAAAGATGTTGTTTTTTCAATTTGGGATTCATCTCTAATATGAGTGTTAGAGGGCCATTTTGGGGCAAGCATGTTGTTAAGGGCAGGGTGTGAAAAATACTGGATGCCTCCTGCTGAGCAGATGTAACTTTAAATGTGCAAATATGAATTATCATACTTGTGCATTAATCAATTCTGTTCACAGCAATGCTTATCTTAAGTTTAAGTGTTGCTTTCATGCAGCAATGAACATGCACCATGTTGTCAGCCCTGCACACCGAGCATGCTTTTGAGTGCTGATACAAGCAAAGATGTGAAAAGACAAATTATTCCTATACAAACCATGTTGTTTCATGAGTAGAAAACCCTCAAAGTAGAATTGACTTCTGTCTTTGTTGGTTGTCCATCCCTCCTTCTGCTTCCCCCTCCCGCTCCCAGCTTATTTGTGCTCAGGGTTGTAGTGTTTTATGGCAGCTCTGAAGTTTTCGTGGCTAGCATAGCTTGACAGTGCAGCTGATTCCCAGTTGTCATGATGCAGGAGGAAATGCAGCATTCTATTAATTTGTAATAAATTGCTATTGGAGTAGAGCATGTTTATGAATGCTCTGGCTTGTATTTCTCTTCAATAATTTAGTGCTCTGGTATTGTGTTATATTAATTGAATGGAAAAAAGCAGATCCAGACAAAGCTTTTAGGATCCCTATTTATTGAACTTGAAAGAGATTGATATGTATTTATTACAGTGGCTAAGAAAGGCAGAGCTCTCTAATGTTGCACCGCATTAAACAGCTATAAAAGAAACCCAGGCCAGGGTACAGAGAGAGTTTCTTTGAGTCTTACCAGCTGAGCAGTTGCTCACGTTGAAGTGATCTTGAGGATTGCTGCTGCTGTTGAGACGGTCAATATTGATCATCCCTTTGTAAAGAAAGAAGAGGTTATGCTTGCTGCTGGGTGTCCCTTCTAACGAGGTTTTGTTAATTAGCTTGGCCTATTTTTAGCCAGAGATAGTTCTGTTGCATTTCCTGGTACTCTGTAGTTCTTTGGTCAGCCACTGAAGTGAGACTTGATGTAAGCTCGTACCTTGCGATGCCTGTCTTGACGGTAGGTGAGGGTTTATTTCTGAAGATGCTCTACTTTCCCTCTCCCCCCTCTCTTGGAGACTCTCTGTAGGAGAATAGCTGTGATTTTACTCGAGCTCTTATGGTCTAACTTGGCAAACTGAAGGTGCAGTTACAAAACCAGCGAAACTTGCATAGTCGGCTGCTTTCCTTACAACTGCTTTCGTGTTCGGTTGGCCTTTACATCCAGGGACGATACTAAACTCCTCGGTCCTATTCCTGTGCCAGCTGTTTGAGGTATGTTCCGACTGGCTGAGGAGCATGCTGATCTAGGACTCCTCAAACTTGCCTCTGCCTTCAGTGCGGAGCAAAGCACCATTTAATCACTCGGACAGCAGTGAAAGCCACAATGCCATCTCTCCGCTGCCGTGAAACAATTGTGATCTCTCTGCCACTGTAACCTTGTGTCTGGCCAGGTAATGTTGACTGGCGGGGGGGGAAGAGCAAAGTGACTTGCATGCTACAGAAGCTGCATTTGAGACTGTAAGGAGAGTCTTTAGCCTGTTGTGGCTGCCTTATCTTCTACCCTTCCCAAAGAGAAGACTTAAGATGAAAATGCGGTCATCATGTGTGTATATATCTTTGCCTGCTGCATGTATATGATTGCCATTAGAGTGCTGTGGTGGTGGCGGAGCCTGGAGGGTCCCTGGGGTCTCACCTTTGCGGGAGATGGTGAGCCTGTGGCTCTCGGGCGCTTGGGCTCGGTTCTCAGGCCCAGCTCCGAGCGTTCATCAGGAGCAGGCTGGCACGGGGACCGTGGGCGTCTGCCCGGCCTCGGGCACGGGGAGGCAGCTCAGAGACACTGCTGGGACAGATTCAGCTCCTCACAACCTGCTGTGTCTCAGCCCTTCTTGCTCGTGGGGTGGCGTGGCTGCTGGGACACCCTTGTCCTCCCCCTGCTCCCTGAAGCGTGTGGTTTGCCTGCTTTTAAAGTTTGTGTGAACGGTGCCCGGACGACTCGCCTGTCCTGCAACGTGTCAATAGCAAAGCAGAAGGGGAAACTGTGAAATAAATGTTGGCGGTGAGCCAGGGATGATAAATAACTCTGAAAAGTAGAATTTTAGGGCCTTGTATTGTATTGTAAAACTTGAGAACCTGATTATATAGTGGAGGCAGTAATGATACTGATGTGAAAGAGGAGAGTATGTTATAGAGCATGCTTAAAGAAGCCAGATAAGGTGTATAATGCCTGGGGAATCCACAGCCAGAGGAAAACCTGGTGCACCTGGCTACCATCAGTGCAATCCAATGGGACATCTTTCTAGTCTGCAGGGGAAAAGAAATGGGGAGCCAGTGTGACTGCTGCATTCATCGTGCTCAGAAGCTACAGCTCATGGGGGTCTTCTCCGTAAGAACCAGGTATGAGGCATTGTATGCAAGCCACTTAGAAAACACGGACCACGAGTAAGGTCTCTGTCTATCTGTATGGCAAGGAGCTGGCCATGGCACAGAAGGTAGTGAGATGAAGTCTATAATTTAAAGCCAAGATGCCTAGACCAAAGAGCAACGCTAGTCTGCTGTGTGTTGGATGCAGGAGCTGCTGGAGGGGGAGTTAGCTGGCAAACGCAAAATCTGGGTAGAATCAGACACAGCTGGATGCAAACAAACAACAAGGGTTGTGCTCACAAGCAGATTCCTCTCTTTGTCAGGGTACTTAAGAACCCTTTAAGCTTCAGATACCTGTTTTTTCTAGAAGCCTCTGCATGTAGTAGGACATATTTAATGTCTCCTCTTTGTAGCAGACCAATGCTCTTACTCAAACTCAAAAGCAGTAATGAACAGGTCGCATAATTCATGCACGTGCTCTGAACTGAAACATCTGTAACATCTGTCTCCCAAAGAAAAGCCTGCTGGGAATGGCTCTGTGCAGGTACCCTCCTGCATGCAGGGGGATTGCTGTTGGCGCCAGTTCGAATGAGTGCTGTGACAGGCAGGGGAAGGTGCGTCCCTGGAGCTCGCAGCCTCGTCCATCCCTTCTGCCTTGGCTTCCGATCCCTGAACAAAGGGGCCCCTGTGCATCGAGAACAGACGGTGCATCCACTGAGAAATAGATGTGTTCATGAGCTCAGGGGAGGGCCTGAGGATGGAAGTAGTCAAATCCTTTTTCAAATGCTTCAACTAAAAGCTCTTTGGATTTGGGAAGATGGAAAATCCAGCTCCAGAGCCAACACCCAGACCTGGAAGCTATAACTGAGTTCCTGTTTGCAGGGACGGCAGGCCGCTGGCAGGAGCGAGCGGGGAGCAGGACTGGGGGAGACCCCTGGCACTGCCAGCTTCGGGGGGTAGCTGGTTCAGGAGTTGGCTGCCGTGCCGAAAGGATGAGCCGCAGCTCAGTGGAGATACCCAGTGGGGTTGAATAAGAGGCATTCAGCAGGAGGAGTGTGTTCAGCTTACCAAAGGCATTTGACAGGTTTCCAAACGACAGGCTGGAAGGGAAAAGCGCGGAGCTGCAGAGCGAGGCAGGGCTGGGGCGGGTGCAGGGCAGGGTGCTGAATAGCAAATAAAGGGCTGGCCAGCGGTCAGGGCTTCGGCTGGGCTGGCTGGCTTGCTTTGGCAGCGTGCGGGCAGGCTGCTGCAAAAAGCCTGTGTAGAAGCGCTGTGCCGCTGCTAATTGGAACTGGCAGCAGTGTGAACTCGAGTCGGTCGGAGTCTTTGTGGGGCCGCATCGCTCAGTTCCCGAGAGCAGCCCTGGGAGGATTTCAATGGGTGTATCCTTGGAGCAGAGGCTGCAGTTTCTGCAACTGGCATTTCATGTCCCAAAATGGTTGGTGTGCTCCTGGTAGCTGAATACCGATTTGGGAATTTCCTGAAAGAAAAGCACGTACCCAGCCCTCCCCTGGGATGAAGGCTGTGAGCATTAACGTCTTAAAAGCTTACAGAGAACTGCACATCGTTCTCAAAACCAGATCTGAGTAATTATCCCTGTGTTGCTCACCCCACGTGCAGGTTGTGCTCTGCAGCCTTGCTGCCAGGGGAGCAGCAATGCTCCCCGCTCCCGCGGCTGCACTGCTCATTGCTGATCTGGCGTCTCGGAGACGCCTCTGGATCTGATAGTGCTTGGATGATGTCTCTGAGATCACGGCTCTGGGTGCCCGTGAACCACTTAGAGCTTGTATGAGCCTGCTAGATAGCACGCGGTGGCTCTGAATTAATTTCTGGAGAGCCAGGCTGGCTGCTGCCCTGGTGACATGGATCCGCTCTGGCTCTGCAGAGCGTTTGAAGGTGCAGAGCGTGTTGGATATCTGGCTCTGTCTGGTGAAGTAAACCGCTGTTTGGTTTGTGTGTAGTTTTTTTTCCCTCTGTAGGATCTGCATTGCAGATGGCTTTTGCTACGCAAAACGAAAACTTTCCTTGCACAGGGATAATTCCAGAAGCCAAAGCTTACATTCCCTTACACGCTCCCAATCCAGTAATTATTTCTGAGGCTGTGTTTGTGTGCGTCTTCAGTGGTCTCTCTTCCAGACTGATGCTGGAAATACGGCAGTATTTGCAACAGGCTACTGCTGACATCTAAGCGTGCTTTCTCAGTGGGGGTACCCAGGCCCAATTTAATATTCAAGGTGTTTGCTTTTTAAAAGGAAAGTCTTCACTGAAGCTTAGCAGATGGAAGGAGAGCTTGTGTGCACGTTTGACTAAACTCGGTGAGTATCTGGCGCTGGTATGAGCACTTCCTACGTTCTCATCAGATCTGCTGATCTCTTTATTCATGCAGCATTGCTGCAGTGAAGACTTTCCCTGCTGATCTTGCCTGTTCCTGACCCTGGCTAAACCATCACTGATTAGGGAGACAGCTCATTTGATGGCTGAAGGTAGGACAGATGCCTCTTTGTGTACAGCTGTTGTTCAGGGAATAGGGGCTGCCGTGAATGGGAAATCAAGATTGATTCATGAGCAAGAATAAAATCAAAATTGCTCTAATTATGTCTTCTGCAATTTTTTGCATTGCATCTTGCTCTGCTCTGGCATATATATACATATGTACTATATGTACTGCCCCTGAAAGGAGTGAAGACTTAAATGTTGTTTTAAAATTTATACGTATACTTGAAAAAAAAAAAAAAAAATCCCCTGGTGTTCTTTGTAGTGCTGTTCTTTGTAGATCAGAGAACTCCTCATCCCTGTAGTGCAGAGGGATGCTTGTAGCACCATTACTGTGCTCGTTAAGTTTGGAGTCCATGTGCTCGTCGTCCGTGACCCTTTCTGCTAGGGACAGAAGCAGCCAAGCCTTTCTTGGAAGTACTGAACTTGGTCTTTCTGTTGAAATAGTGGTACTTAAACACTTGTCTTGGAAACCACTGGGCCTGCCCATGGAAACGTGTGAGGGTTGTCTGTCGAGTCTGTGTAACTCTCCCCGCTCACAGGGAATGGGGAATTAGGAGTGTATGCGCTAGTCTATGGTGGAGGCGAGCTGCTTTGGTGGTGTCCTGTGGTCAAAATGGCCTGAGGTCTCTCCATCCCTCTCCTGCAGAGGCACCTCTAGCAGGAGAGGGTCAGGGGTATCTGGGGGCCCAGAGGCACTCTCCTGTGAAGGGCTGGGGCTCAGGGTGTGAGGGGGAT
The DNA here is from genome assembly GCF_035582795.1 of Mycteria americana. Classification (NCBI taxonomy): domain Eukaryota; kingdom Metazoa; phylum Chordata; class Aves; order Ciconiiformes; family Ciconiidae; genus Mycteria; species Mycteria americana. Next base: position 18,244,736 of record NC_134376.1, read on the forward strand.
AGGGGTGGGACAGAGGTCCTCCTCATGAAGGTACAAATAGATGAAGAACTGAGCAGGTTGAGGCCAGCCCAACTTTCATCCCTAGAGGCTGTTCCTAAGTGAGGGGATGACACAGGAGAAGGCCTCAGGGCAGGCGGCACTGGGGTGTTTGCTCTCTTCCTCCAGCCCACATCACACGGTTGTCTTTGGAGAAGAAAAGTCAGTTTTCTGCTCCCAGGAGTCCCAAAATGTTGTACAGCGTAGGCAGCTGCTAGCCCAGCCTCAAAGAGAGGGATGCTCTCTGGGATGCCTGCTGCCAGATCCTCTTGAAACAAGGGGACGCCTACCTTTGCAAATGTAGCTTTGTTCTCCGTGCTTGTTTTTAATAGCTGCTCGTACCCCCGCTGTGGCTCCCGCATCGCCGCCGCCGAGCGAACCGCGGCCTGCGTGGCTGGAGGGCGAGGATGCTCCTCGGCTTGCCCACAGCCGGCGCGGGGCAGGGAGCAGCTCTGCTTCCTCCGTGATAGCAGTGGGGAGGTGGGAGGTCAGTGCACGGCACTCCTGACGCACGTGCTTATCCTCTGTTTTGGAATACTTTCACGCTGGAAAGGATAACTCCAAACTGGCTCAACTGGGAGGAAGGATATTTACTTCTTAAAAGCAAAACCAGGAACAAAACCACCACCTGCGAAACTATTTCTCTCCAGTCGTGCACCTGCCAGGATTCAACAAGGTTAACTCTGACTACAAACTTTCCCCGCGTTAGTGTAAGCAGGAGATTTGGATGAGCACGGGTAACTGCTTGTTCCCCTTCAAAGCAGGAGCAGTGGCTGGGGAGGTGGGGAGCGAGGAGATGCTCCTCAGCTTGAAACCTGTCCTGCTGCCGAGCTTTGGAGCAGCGGTGAGCAGAACCGCACAGCCCGCATCGCTGTCAAGCTCTTTTAAGTCACTATTTATTTCTGCTATGATACACTAGGGAAAGGACTTGGATGGGGGGAGGGGGGGGAGCATTTCTGGCTCACCATGGCTTTTTGTGGTTTGTATTTCTCTTTTAATTTACGTAAACAATTGGGTTTATTCATTTTTGTAGCTTGGCAGCTGGGTGAAGGGTTACATCAGGGCCGAGGCTGGCCCGCTCGACGCGCGCCATGCCTGAGCGGGGAGCGCGTCTTCCCAAAAGCAGCCTGGCAGATGACATGCTGCATTGACCTACTTTCGGGAGAAGCGCAGAAGTGTTGTAGAAACTGTGTCCGTAGGCCTCCTGGCAGCTCTGGGATAAACGGCGGGGAATTACTCAAATGTGCTGCCGTAGAAGTGCTGCTAAGGCTCAGCAGCCCTCGGGGTCCCGGGGAACGGGAGATTGGCACGAGCATCTCTCCCATTTTGAGAATTCTTTCTTTATGAATATTTTGAGGCATATGCCAGAGAAATCTTGTTGCATCCCGTCACCGTCATGGATTGTAACAGGCTGCGGGTCCAAAATACACACGCAGTCTGAGGGAAATCTAGTTCCTTGCGAAGCCGCCCCTCGCTTCCTGCGGCAAGCAGCTGAGCTGGGGTTCAGTGCCCGCGGCGTCACGTTTGCACACAGCTCCTTGTGAGGGGAAAGCACTACTGCGTAGCCAGATTTCTTGCGAATCGCAGTAAATTACGGGGTGGGGGGGTTGAGCAGGGACTTCCCTGTGTCCTCATGAAATACCGGTAAAGGAAACGTGTGGTGGCTGCTTAGGCCCTCGGACCATAACCCAGGCCTGATAAAGGCAAGCTGGGGTGAGTTTAAATTGCAAAAGAAAGGCCTAAGTTTGGCACCAAAAGAAAACTAATTTCTCTGGCAAAGGAGAAGAAAAAGCCCTGCAGGGACTCCCTGTTTTCTTGGGGAGATAGTCAATATAAAAACGGAGAGCAGTGTTTCATCGGAGCCTCGGAGTGATTCTTAGCGCGCTCTCTCCTACGGAGGTGATGACTAAAAGGAAAACAAAGGCAACTTCTGTTAGAAAATAGACATTTCTCATCATCCATCTGTTGTCTCAGTATTTCGCCATCATATGTCTTATTTTCTGTCGGGAGTATGCTGTTTTGTTCCACATCTGTTGCTGCTAATACTTTTGGGAGGCTGGGCTAGCCTGTGGTTTGGGGAGTGCGTGGGAGGAGGCTGGGCTGGTGGCTCCAGATGGGTGGTGGTGGTGGTGGTTTCGGTCCTGCCTGTTTTGATTTCTCAGGTTTGGGTGTTAGCTCCGGAGTGAGGGATTGTTAATGCTCGGCTCGACCCAGGAAGCTGGGGCATGTCTCCTCCGTCCTCGCCAGAAATGTCTGGCCAGGGGTCAGGTAGGGTTGGCTTCCCAAGCTTAGGTAAAGGAAAGCAAGTAGCCCACCGTCCTGCCTGTGCACCAGCAGGCAAGCCAGAGCTGTCAGACCATTTCTCGTTAGGAATCCAGTCAATCTGGTGTTATTAATGGAGGGATAATTACTCACCTACGACTTCTGCTTCTCTAAGAGCCCTGATCGGCTCTGTCACAGCCTGGAGGCTTGTGACTGTGCGGTGAGTGTACCCTTGTGACGCCTTGACAAGTTGATGTGGCAAAAGCTTGTTTCTTCTGAGCGTTTCCTGGTCTCGCTCTTAGACAGGAGAGGCTGTGTGTGATGTGGCTTTGCTGGGGAAATTGGTCCTAATTGCAGAGCTGCTGAGTTGGGCTGTGATGGGTGAGCAGCGGGCGGGCTGGCTCCGGTGGGCAGCGCATCCCCCGCGTCGAGAGAGACCTTTCCCTGGTGTGCTGACTAACCACGGCTCACTTCTTCATCTCGATCCTGTCCTGCCTGTACCAAGCCACGGCACCTCCTGGGTTGGTGCGTGTGTCCCTCAGATGTCTTTCTCCGCGATGATCATCTTTTCCAAGTGCATACAGTTTGATTGCTCCTGTAAATCTGTTTAGCCACTGGGCAGCTTATTTCTCCTTCAGATAGGAAAGACTCCTGCTAACGAGGTGACCAGTGCTGAATTTGCCAATTAGAGATTCAGAGGATGACAGTGAAGGACCACTGTCGCCTGTTGCAGCCCGACGCGTGCACGGCGGAGCAGCTTTGCTCCCGTGCTGCTCTTGCAACTTTGAGAGCAGAGCTGCACTGAGTCAGTGACTCACGTTCCCCCATCGCTTCTCCACTTGCTTGTTTTTGAAGCCTTTTTTGTTTTGCATGTGGCTTTATTAATGCAGTCTACACTTAGAGAGAGGTCAGCAGAGATAATGCAACAACTTCTAATAAAAACGCTCCTGTTGAGGCGGTAGGAACTGGGCAACATCATGTTTGTAACCTCTCAGCCCCTGGGTTCCCTTCCCAGAGATCTTGTAGTCTGGATTGAAAAGGTCCAATGCTTCCAATAGTCGTGTTTCTCAACTGTCTCCCACCTGCAAGAGAATGGCCAGGCACAAATAACGGTGGTGGATTCTCTTCCAGCCAACGAAACGTTACCAAAACCTTTTAATAAACCTCATTTGGACAGTTTTCACAGTTTATTTCCCTAGTAATTCAACTAGCTTTGAATGAAGCACCGGTGATCCCTGCTGGTGTCTGCATTGCGTAGTTTGTGGTTTCCGAATGCTGCATTCAGTCACCTGTTTGTTTGCATTTTCTCAGTAACGGCAGGAAGGAAGGGTTGTCAGCCGGTGCGATGTCTCTGACACCATCCTCCTCACTTTGGGGAATCTTATGCTGGAAAAAAGACTAAAACCCAAGCTTATAGGACCCTCCTCCCTTACCTTGTTTTTCTCTGGGCAATATTTTATTTTACAGAAGCCGGTTTGAGCAAAAGCACTTTTTAGAGTACAGCTCCCCTCTTCTCCAGTGATGCGTGGGACACAGTTTGGTTCATTTCAGAAGGGATTTTTTGGCAATGTTGAGAGTTGGGGGGAGAAAAAGGGAAGGGTATTCAATCATGTGAGTCTTAAGGAGCGTTTTCCTTTTAATCTGTGTAACTTTCAAGGGACTTTGGAGGACAGGGGCTCCAAACTGCTCTACTATGGCCAGCAGCAGGAGGACAAACTGGCTGCTTGACACTCACTGTAACAGACAGGACTTTTTTGAGCAACACAACCATCGCTTCTAAGAGATGGCTCAGAACTGTGAAATGCCGCATTGGGTAGAATTCTCCCTGCAGGTGTAGTTTCATGTCTCTTCTTCTCTTATGTATTTTATTTCCCCAATTTCCCCCCCAAACTCAGCCTGAGTTCTGATTGAGACCTAGCCTCTGATCTCAGACTTGCCCACTTCATAAATAACTGTATTTAGTTTTTTACTAATGGCTTTGCAACCAGGCACTGCATTGGTAATGGTATTTAGCTGTGCTTGAAGGTAAGTACATTGCAAGGCATTTCTCGGGCACAAGGTTGGAAGCTATGAGCTGGGGAGGATTGAACTGGTTTTAACTGCTATCTCGATTTCTCCATGTGGGAGCTTTGAGCTGGAGCCGGTGTGGAGGGCTGAAGTGCTTCATGGTGGGACGGTGCCCTCCAGCCACTGCCCCGGCTGATGGTGAGTGGCCTCTGAGTGGGCTGAGAAACGTCTTTGTTTCTGCCTGCGTTATCTGATATGTCAAAAGCTCTGATGCATCTGGGCTTCTGAGCCAGGGTTCTCTTTTACTTTTATTTTGCTGGCGGGTCCATCTTGTCTAAGAGGTGCCACTTGTCTTCTGTGTGCTCCTGCCCGAATCGGGCTGGATGTGGAGCATCTAGAAGAGTTTCTGCTTACATGTACTTAGGCACTTGACAAGAGACCAGCTGCTGGATGTCCCAGAGGTTGCATGTACATTGACTGTGCCCTGGGAAGCTAAATTAGGACCTTCTGTTTGCATAGTTGCATGCACTCTTGAAAGAGGTCCTGCCTCATTCTCTTCACAGAACAGGGAATAAAGCTGTTGGCTGCAAAATCCAGCTTTGTTTCCTGAAATATAGAGTTGTTGGAAGTAGAAGCTAGAGTGAAGGAGATGGAGGACATCAGGAGCTCTCCTCACCAGGGAAGCTTGTGCTATTTTGGAGGCTCAGTCTCAGCCTTTTTTGCTGGTATGTCACGAAGTGGCTCTTAACCATTTGCTGGTGGCCACAAGCCTGCTCCTCATTTTCCACACCTCCAGCAGAGAGCCTTTGTTCCAGGCTGACACAAGTCTGGAGGAATTTGAGCTGGTCTTGATGACTAGCACACACTGAAAAGACAGCTCAAATTGCTGAGAATTAAGAACGAGGACACATGTTAAACTCAATACCAAATCCCACATATGTGAGTGGTGGCTTCTTGTCTCTGGTTCATCGCTGCAGCGGAGGCAGCAGTGCTCACCTGGTCTCTGAGATGAATTGAAGGCAGCTAGATTTATGCTTGCAAAGTGCTTGGATACCACGAAGTTAATTCTTTTTATTATGTCTTTAGATGGTATGTCTAAACAAAGCTTGAGGGCCTGCACTGTATAAAGAGGATCAAAAGGAATATGTGATAAGTACCAATCCATGAGCAATGATATTCAGGAAACGAAGGATTGCTAAAGTACATTAGCTGAGAGGGGCTCGGGTGAGGGTCGTGTAAGCAATCTTAATTCTGACACTGCCTGCTTGGGAGCCTGAGCTTGCCACTCACTTATTCCGTTGTCTAATTTTTGTTGTAAAATTACAGTCTTCAATATGTGCTCCTGGCCCGTTGTCTCATCTCTGGAGGAGTCAACAGGTTGAGCTACAGGAAAAGCAGATAGCAGAAAGTGGCTCTCTCCAGCTCCGATCAGTGCTACCACTTTGTACGTGAACATCGGATTATAAACATACTCCTGGATCACTTACGGGAAGCAAAAGGGTGGATGGTTGGACTGGTGTTAGCTTTATCCTGCAGGGACTAACAACACATGGGTGCTCGAGCTTCAGTGAAAGCACAAGACCCTGAGCTGCCTCTGGAAATACTGGACAGTGGCTTCCCCTCTGTCTCTTTGCTCTGGATGCAAGATCCTCCTAAATGCCTGTAATTTTTTAATACTTGGCTTTGTCTCTTTTTTGCCACCCTGTTTTCAAGCAGCCTGCCCAGTAAGGGAGTTCGGTTTATATCAGTTGTCCTCTTAAGCCAACCATAACTTCGTCCTGCCTTTTTTGGGGTCTGTTCTGTTTTGTGCCGTTCATGCAGGTTCTTAGCCTTATTCCTGCGCTGAATAATTCAGGTCTGTTAGCTGCACATAATCCATACTGTTTGAATCACTTTGAGTTTGTGGCTCTGTGGCTTGCAGCAGTATGTACAGTGTGTGTTGGCAGATGACTTAAATACTTCTGAAAGGCTCTGTTTTTCTAGGTCATTCCTGTATGAAGCCAATAAAACTGGCTCTGTTTCTGACCTGCGTGTCACTGCTGTACCCACAGCTCTTCACTCAAGGTGCCTTTTCACTGAAATCCTGTCTTCTGAAAGCAGTTTTTAGAATCTATTTCAGGAGCCTTCTGTACCCCGGGACTTCTGTTCCTGTAGCCCTACGCTGTGTTGCGTTTCTTGAAAAGCCCAGGTTACTGTTGCACATCGGAGCCCTCTTGAAGCTCAGCGGTTCTCCTGCCAGCACAACGAGATGGCGAAGGGTGCGTCTCTGGCCACTGCAAGAGCTCAGCGCGCATTCACCCCCACGAAGAGCCCGGGACCCGTCCTGCTTGTTCTCTACCTGCATGTACGCTGTACGTCCAGGAGAAATCTCCGTGCAGCTGGCTGAGTCTCTGCTGCTGGCAGTGCTGCTCCTCGGAGTTGGCAGTGCCTCTAGAGGTTTGGATGCTGGACAGAGGTTGCCCTTGGCTTGCAGTTGGCGTAAAAGACGAGGGTGAATACTCCATCAGCAGGAGAGCATGCAGATGTGTTCAGACAGAGATGGTCCTTGTCAGAAGCTTTACATAGCAGTTTGGACAATGATTTTTTGAAACTCTGGGAGGAATGAGGGCGTCTTAAGAGTAGAGGGACATGCGGGATTTGGTGCAGAGGCAGAAGCCAGCAAGAAACAGGGTAGCACTGTGGAAAGCAGAAAATCAAATGTGTGGGAGAAAAAGTGCTGTGGCTGACTGGTCAGAGCTGGACCCGTGGCAAAATCTCCATCTCCCATGTGAGTGGTGTGGTTGATGCGATGAGCTTGGAAGGTGGTGATCTCAGTGGGGTTTGAATGAGCACATGCTGGGCAACAGGAAGCTTCAAGGCAGGGATTGGAGAAGGTGTCAAAAGGACGCTGCAGGTGCCTCATAGTAGACAACTTTATATATTTTTTTTTCAAAATTCACCTTAGCTTCACTGGATTATATAGTACATGTGCCTGGTCTTACTGGTTACAATTACTTCTGTAATTCTACGTCAGCTGCATAACCCTGGTAAAACAGTGCTGCCACAACAGTTCAACTAAAGCTTTATCCAGATGCCTGGTACCCTGCCCACATAGTCCAGTCAAATTAGTGCAGTTAATCTGGGAGAAGGACCTAGCATATAGCTTATAGTCTCTTTGCAGGGAGGTTGTTGGGCAGGAAGGCTCCCTGGAGGGTGTCTCGGAGCCTGATTTTTAGCTTTGAGATTTTTGGCTGTGCACGGATGTAATGGGACTAGCAGTGGGAGTGACGGATAGAGCTGAAACCACAGGAGAAGCCAGTCACGGACGCTCAGGTGCGAGGACAAAAGGCAGTCCCTAATGACATCCACATCTTTGGGCGAAAGCTGTGATTTTGAGCAGCGTTGGAAAGAGGTGACTCCAAGTATGCTGATCACATCGACTCTCAAAGAAGAGGAAGGAAAGAGGTGAAGTGAAGTTGGGGATGAGTGTAAGAGGTGAAAGTATGCTTTATGGTGTGAGGGGCATGGAGAAGGGGATGTGAAAGAGAGTCGGGTGTCAGCTGGGATTTGGCTTTGAGATCCAAGGCGGAGAGGGGAGGGAATTTGAGCATTTGTGCCCACCATGTGCCGCTGGAGCAGGGCTGTGCAGTGCTACTGCTGGCGGCCCATGGCCATCCTCCCGCCCTCTTAATGGTGCGGTGGGGGAGAACAGCGAGCGGAGCCCTCCGGCTCCCACCGCATGCCTCCTTCTGCGCCTGGAGGATGGTGCTCTTCACATAGGGAGTGCCAGTTGAGCAGCAAGGCTCTCTTGGGGTTTTTTTGGCTCTTTTGGGCAGGAATTTGAAAGCTTAGTGCAGCCTATTGTGCTGGAAGACTTGCAGGCAAGCTCTCCATGGCAACTCTCCCTATACACAAAGCACCATATGGCTTTTTCAGAGGGGGAGGGAATGAATCGAGCAGAAAAGTCAACCTTCGTTTGTGGTGGTGTTTGTCTTTGCTCTCTGACGTGGAGCATGGGGAGGTGGAAACACAGAGTGCAGTCTCCTGGGCATGGCTTCTGCTGGCTGTGCCACCAGCAAGGGTGCAGGTGACCTCTCAAATGGTCTTTCCTTGCTTTTTACAGTGGAGCTTGCTGTCAAAATAAACCTTGCCTGCGCAGAAACCCCCTCTTTGGGCTGGGTGCTCTGCAGACAGATGGAGCAACCAGTCTCATGTTTGCCCCTACACCAAGAAACACCCGGAGGGCTGGGAAGGCTCCAGGAGCACTCGGTTTGGGCAAGAGCTGTACAGGAGGCAGCTGATGTTGGGGAGCTGTTTGTGCGTTGTCTGCCCACGCTTTATACCCCTGCTTCTGAAGAGAACTGGAAGCCTTCACTTGACTGTAAATCCTCCCTTTTCAAGTCCCTTTGGAAGGAAGGAGCGGAATAAATGTCTTTATCTGTGCCTGTAGAAAAGCAGGAAGCTTTTCTGTGTGTACTTGGGAGGGGGAGGAAAAGAAATGATATGGGAATAAGCAGAAGGGAGCAGCCTGTGCCTGGGTCCGCTGCCTTCAGGGTGCTCTGTGGTTCCCAGGGCTGCCATGGGGTGCCACCAGCAGCACTGGAGATGGCCTTGCAGGGTGGGCACCAGTAAGGCTGGCTGGGTTGCCCAGCTGTGTCCGGCAGAGGTGTGAGATCAGGCAGCTGGAAACACTGGCGGCTGCCCAGCACCCAGCTGTTTGGCTGGAGTCCTGCCGCTGTCGACTTGGGGATTCAGATGTGCTGCAGATGAAGCATTTGTGCTGTGCCAGGGCATGCTCGGAGGCTGCGGAGAGCAGAGCTGTCACCGGGGCTCGTGCTGGGACATGGGCACTATATTTCAGGACCGGGGCACTGTGCCTGCAGCCTGTGTCCCGGTGAGCTGATCTGGCTCTTTGGATGCTCCCATGTACATCACAGCCACCTCTCTGGAGGTGGCCATTGCCTGCGTGCTGTGATCTGTAGTTGGGAAGAGACGTGGCTGGCTGCCCCCCTCTTTCGACAATGTGACATGGGTTGCCTTTCAGGAGCACTGTTTGGTTTTCTCAGAAGTGGGCAGAGGCTCCTCTTGGTGAGACCCACTCTCAGGTGCTCCCGTGGCTTTGCAGCAAGCAGATTGCTGTCCCCATCCCCTCGGTCCTCCCTGCTGTCAGCAATCAGGCTTGCAAATTTTGGAGTCGGGACAGGGATAACTATTGGGAAAAGTCTTCCCAATTGTAGGCTCAGACCCGTAGGTGGAGCTGTGCAGGTGGGGACAGGGTAACGTTTGAGGAGAGGGAGAATACTGTCTTAAGATAATTCAGTGCTAAACCCATTAGTTAAAGTAAGAGGTGGCCTGAGGCTGCTTTGCCTTGAGCAACGTGCTTGGGCAGCAGCATTTTCACGTGCATCTCGCTGCCTTGCTCAGGGTTACACGCAGGAGCCCCAGCAGCTGGAAGCACGGCTCATAGCAGCGCTGCTGCCCAGCGCCGGAGCGGGGAGAGCAGCAGGGGTAATGAAGTCATAAATTGTGAACAAGAGCACCCTTCATCCGATGAAGCCGTGACCCTGCCGTGTGCTTACTGTAGAGCACAGCGTCGTGTGCTGGTTTCTGGAAAAGCAATTTGGCTTATTCCTGGTTTTGACTTACAGTTTAACCCCTGGGAGCCCCAGACCCAGGTTAGGGGAGGGCTCCTTTCTCGGTGCCACGTGCTCAGCTTCTGCCACCCCCGTGGGCTGCTGGTACCCATCGGGTCGGTGGCTCCAGTATCTCCTGGGGCCCTGACTGTGTTTGCATTTAATGGTCAGCTAAAACAGGCACTGGGGAGGGTGTTTGGGTGGGAGGGGTGTTACTGCAAGCCTGACTTCTTACGCTGTCCTGTGCCCTAATCCCTTGACTTCGTACTAGCTGTACAAACCCCTTAATGACAATGGCCCTTCTTGGTATCTGGAGATGGACCCAAAGCGGGAGCCCTGGCTGTGACTATAAAAGGGATATGCCCTTTGAGGGAGGACGTATGATCCCATCCGGGCGGCTCTGCCGCTCGGCTGCGGCAAAACGTCATGCGACTTATGTGCCCCTTCGCTTTGGACTCGGGCCGGGGAGGCACTTGAATTGGCTGTGCTGGCAGCCTGCTGGGAAGCCACCAGCCTGATGGACGCAGAAAGCAGACCCTGCTTTGTAGCTCTTCTCACGTCGTCTGCCTCGAGCAGCCGTAAAAGGAAAGCCTGTCCCTCCCCAAATCTGGACCATTGCTGAGCTTTTCTAGGAGCACTGACATAAATGACTCCCTCTGCCCGGCCAAGTTTATCGACATCAGACAAACCTAGTGCTGCAACGCTTGCGGCTCCAAGGCATGTGGGTTTGAGCCTGCTATTTATTTTGGGACTGCAGCATCTGATCTTGATTTGGTGTTTCCAGCCTGTGATCTAGGTCGTGTGCTGGATCAGGCATTAGCTGTTGCTTGAGGGAGCACGGGGAATTTATGCTCCCTTCCTCGGTCGAAGGGCTCGGAGAAATGCTGCTCCACTCTGCTGCAGATGGGTGTTTGGGGGTGGGAGGAGTTACTTTTTTTTTTTTTAAGAAATCTCCTTGAAAACCTCCTGTTTTCCTGTCCCCCTGTGAGGATGGCTCCTGATGTGGCTGGCCACGGGAGGAGCAGTAGAAGATAAAAGCTTCAGTGCAGCCTGCTTTCTCTGCGGTTCCCATGGTAGTTGGCTGTCACACATAGATCTAATGTATTCCCTGCCCACAGCAGGATTAAAGCCTTCTGGGAGAAGAATAAGAGGATGCAGGAAACAGAGATAGGGAAGAAACCAGGAAAAGGAATGGAGACCATGGTGGGGTAGGGATGAATCCAGGTGCTAGCCCCATCCGAGCAGGAAGGGGCCTCGTAGGACCTCTGCCAGGGAGCAGCCATCCCAATTGCCTTCCACCCGAGGCGGCGGTAGGATGCCTGGAAGCAGAGGTCCCTTCTGAAAGCTGAAGGCACCGGTGCGTGCAAGAGGAAGTTCTTGTCCTTCTGCCGTCGTGTCTCCCAAAGCCGGCCTTCGCTTGAGGGTGCGTGTTTCCTTTTGGTGATTCTCTTTCTTTTTTATTTTCCTCTGCAGATCCTGACAGCCAGTTGTATGATATGGGATACACCCCTGAGGAGGAAGCCCCGGCCTGTCCTGATGAGTTTGATGACTTCGTCACGTTTGAGGCAAGTATGAGTGCTGTTAACTCCCGCAAACGTCAGCTGTATACGGTGTGAAACTTGAGCATGGAGGGTTTGGCTGGGGGAGAAAGCATTTGCTGTGGTAGGGCTCAGAGGTGCTCAACATGTAGTAAAGACAGATCCTTTAATCTGTGGGCGACTGACCCAGAGAATTTGCACCAAGCATTTGGTGCTGTTTAAGTTAAAATTGGTATTAAAACAAAAACCCGCAGCTAGTCCTGTCTTAGCTCGCAGAATGCTGGAGTATGTTGCCCTGGGTGAAAGAGGGAGATCTCTTTTGTGGTGAAACACCAGCAATGTGGGAAGGGTGCCCGCTGCTGTCGTGTTTGTCTTGTTGCTGGGGTTTCTGAGGTTGGAGAACCTGAGCCTGATTTTGAGATGTACCAGCCGGGAGCCTACCTGAGAGGCACGGCAGAGCGGTCAGATGTTGGCACCTAGTGCTGTTTGTCTTCTACTCTGCCTTTTACTGGCCAAAATTTAGGTTTTTCTCTCTATTCTTGGGCTTGATCAAGGATGCTTGACTGACATGATTTTTTTTCCTGTTGTTAGAGTTATGGCCTCCATCCCTCAGTTCCCTTCTGTCCTCCTTAGCACAGGAGCATACTGCAGTAACATCCTGTGTCTGCTCTCGCCAGCTAGAAAGGAGGCTGCTGTTACCGTGACCTGTTGTCTCTGTTTGTGGGCTTTGGGGCTTTGCTTGGTAGGCTTCCTCCGTTCCTGCTCCGTGCCTTCCAGCTTGGAGCAGAAGGTGCTGCAGGTGCCTTCAGAACAAAGGGCCAGCTGGCTCCCTAGTCCCACGTGGGGACTGAATAGCTTCCTTCTGCTTTTCCTTTTCCAACCTTTCCTCTCCAGGCTTTTGACTCTTGTGTCTTGGTACCCTGGATGTTTTTATCGCACAAATTGCTACTTGCAAAGGGACTTGCAGCCTCCTTTATATTTGCATGCACATATATGTCTTTGCTTTGTATAGTCTGTAATACGTTATTTTGGCCTTGTGACTTCTTGATAAAAGGCTCAAGCTATTCTTTTGAGTTTCCTAATGATAAACTGGGTGTTGGGCAATTGGTCTTCCCCACGTTAGTGAGAAGCACAGGTCCATCGCTTAAGATGGCTTGAAGCTTGTGCTTTGATGACTTAGGCTTGACAGTCGACCAGGTCATCGTCCCATTTCCCAGCCAAGCACAGGTTTTCTCTTGAGCTGGTTTGCTGGCTCCTGTTCTCGATCAAGTCAACAGACTTGCACTGTCACCCTCAGCAAGTCGCTTATTCCCTTAGGACTGCTCGGATGAACACAGCCTTAAGAGCGTGAGATCCTGGGTTCCTCCCCCAGAAGGCTTTCAGGGGTGTGTTGAATATTAGATTATTTTTCCTTTTTGAAAGATGGTTACAAAAGCCCGTGATAGCTGGGTAGAAAGGGAACAAGAAAAGGCAGGAAGGGAGATGGGTTTTCGTATTCTTTATCTGGTACAAGGTCACAGATGTGCTTTTTAACCACTGGACTGAGCGGTTTAGAGGCTGTGACAGTCTGCGTCGCAGTGCTCGTGCAGGCAAGGGCTTTCGCTTGTTGCTCCTCAGACCTGCGTCAAGGGACGATCTTCTCTGAGATTCAGAGCAGGGATGTTTTCTAAGGGCTAATTTAACATAGATGAGCTCTGTCAGTGCTGCAAGCTATTCTGGGCAGGAATACCAACAAGCCGGGTATGTGCCCCGCTGGGATGAAATACTTCTGCTGCTGGGCCATCGTTTCCTTGAAACGACAAGGTGACCCAAAGGAAAAAGGTGATGAATCCTGAAATCTCCTTTTCAGAAAGATGTAAATGGATTCTTGTACTGAATTCAGGGTAATAGTCTAAAGATCAGAGCTCTGTCGGCATCTATGTTTAATATGCCGGGGAAGAATTACCCTTGTTGTCTTGGATACATGATTCAAAATAATTTCCAGCCTGCAAGGATTTCATAGAGGTTCAGCGAATGAGAACAAGATCGAGAAATACCGCTCAGCATTGCGAGTGTAAAAATAAATTGGTGTCTTGGGGAGCATGGTTTTTTTGTTCTTGTTTAGCTGAGCAGTGAGTTCCCAACGTGCGTTTTATTGCACATGTCCTGTAGTGCTGTACCTTGGAAAGCCTCAGCTGTCTCAGGGAGGGGGGAAGAGAGAAGCCGTCGCACAAAGCAACCTGCCGGGAGCAGCAAATGGGTGTTTTTCACAGGAGCACCGTGCTGCCCTGCCTGGCAGAGCTGTCTGCTGGCGGGAGGGCTCTGGCATGCCCTTCTTCGTTAGGTGCAGCAGGCAGCTGCTCTGGAAGTCGCAAGACAGAAAACAGAATAAATGGCCTTTCCCAGTATATATTCCACCTTGCTTGGATTCATCTGGAAGAGAGGAGGGGGAGAAAGCACCCTACCGAAAGTGAAGGCATTGCCTTTCCTCCGAGTAGACCTCCCACACCACCAAAAAGCAGTTTGTATTCTCAAATGTCCCTGTTTCAGACCTGGGAAGACGGTGCACAGCGAGCACGCAGCTCTCAAACTTGCTGCTACGTGGGACCACCGGGCAGCTAAACAGCTTCTTTAACACGACAGCTTCGTTCTCGGCCCCCAAAATGCAGCTGGTGGACAACGGGCGAGCCCCTCTTGCTTTGGCAGGGCCATGGGGCGAGGGAGCGCAGCTAGCTTTTCTCCTCTCACGTCACGTCAGAGGATGTTTGAAAGGCGAGCTGAAGAAGTGGTGCTGCATTTGCCATGGTGCTGAGAGTAATCGTGGCTGCTGGATTTGGAGTATCGGCACTGGTCCCCCTTAAACAGCACAAAATCACAGTGGTTTGAGTACTTGGCTCTTACAAGTGTTAGGGCCTTGACAGAGAGCTTTTCTACTAAATGTTTGTTCAACCAAGTGTAAACAAGTGCTTTAAGCAGTCTAAATGAAAAATGTCTTCTCTTTGTTAATAAGGTTGCTTTTCTTGGTGACTCATCGCCTCTTCTGGTGGCTGTCATTAGAGAGAGCTGAAGATGCGGAAAACCCCGAGTACCCAGTTTTGGTGTCTTTCAGCGAGTGTTTGCTCTACAGAGAGAACCACCAACACTTGCATCTTCCAGTAAGGGCATAAAAGCCTCTTGAAGGGGGCAAGGTTTGAACTTTGACACTTCACTCAGGGACCTTTGTAATGTCAGATACTTCCACAATTCAGCCACTGGTGTGGCTCCTGGTATGGCGCGGAGCTTCTGGCTCTTGTTGTGCCTTGCCAGATCTGTTCAGACGGGTCTGACTGTTAAACTGTCTTCAGAGAGGATTTCTGGTTGTGTGGCTCTACTGAGACAGCGGCTCGCAGGGGATTGGAAATGCAGGAGCCTGGGTTCCTGCAGCCACGTGGCTTCTTGTGCATCCAGCTGTGCTCGCAGGGGGCTCATAGCAATCCTTAGCACTCTGCTGTCACGCATGCAAGAGGAATCTCATCCCCTGTACACCCGCTCCAGAGCAGGGAGAGCATCACCTCGCCGGGGTTACCTGCCTGCCTGCAGCCCCAGGTAGGGAGTTTCTCCCTGACGGAGGTGGAAGTGTGGCTGTTGCAGGGCAGCTGAGTGACAAGCTTACTGCTTTCTACTTCTGCAGGGAAACATCACTGAAAAATAATTACAGCGGTTTTGGCTACCCTGCTTTGTAAAAGCCATGTAAAGGGAGCTTGGAGCCTGTCTGCCCAGACACCTGAGTCCTCACCTGTGTTCCCCCAGGCTGGGCTAGTGCAGCTTTGCTGCTGACTTAACTGGAAGGTAGGAGTTATCCTCGCCTCCCTTGCAAGCTCCTATGAAGCTCGTGACTCGGTTCTGAGGTACACGGACTCATTTGCAGTGCCCTGTGGGGGGAAAGGTGAATTTGGAGTTAGCTTTCTTGATGCCTGCTGTGCCTTGCCCTAGAACAAGGGCTCTCTGTCCCCTCTGGCCTGACTCCTGGGGGCAGATGAGCCCACTTGAGCAACGCAGAGCGGGAAGGCTGACTGTCCCAAAACGAAAGCAAGCCACAAAAATCGCGCTAGGATTGTGCATGGAGATGTATAACCTTAGGTGGGCTGGAGGAGAGGCAGAGCCGGTGCAAGGCTGTGCTCCATAAAGGCTGACCAAGAGCATGATAAATAGCACAAATGTCTATTTTAGCCATGGGAACCTGGGCCGGCAAGGCTGTAGAAGGGCCCTTTTTGAGATCTGCAAAGCAGGGCAGCCGAAACTCCTATGGGTGAGAGGTGCGGGGGCAGGCGGGGGTGCGGTGCTGTGCGCCTTGTGCAGGGCTGTTGCCATCTGCTGGGTGGCTGCCGCGGCTCCTCTCGGTAGTGGCCAGGAAAAGGCATTACGCTGAGCCGTGCGCAGCCGTGAGCAGTATTTTGCTTTCTTAGAACAGCAGCACTGACCAGGCATGCAGCAATGCTAACCAGGCACGCAGGTGGGCACCCTGCAAGCCTTACCCCCGGCCAGACATGTCCTCTCTGGCTAAATGTTCAGTAGCAAGTTGTACAGCACAGTAGGAGTGGATCTGGGGAGTAAAATGGTCCTTGGTGAGGTCCCACGTCTAGTTTTGTGCATTCTGAGAGGAAGGGATACTCCTGGCTTGCCCATCCGGAGGTGCAGCTGGCAGCTGCTGAAAGAACTGTTGCCTCTGTTAAAGTTGGAATTTCTTTCCATGTGGAACAATTGAATTTAATGCTTCTTGAAGGGCAAAAATCAGAGTGAGGCCATTTAAATCCACATTGCTGGATTTCTCCAGCTGCTCAGAGTTCCTGCAAAGGGGACCAAAGACTTGTAGGATTCCAGCTGTACGCTGGAAACACAGAAGCGGTTGCTGAGAGTGCGTGGTGTGTGCAGGAGTCATTCCCTGGAGGCATCAGCTATCATTCCTTGCGGCTTGTGTTTTGTAACAAGCCCGAGTGAAGTGGTTATACAAGTCTGCTGTAGGCTCGCTGTCTTTCCTCCTGGTAGCCCAGTGGACCTTCTGAGCCCTCCTTTCTTATTACAGACTCCCCGGGAAGTTATTTGCCTTCCCCCAAGGCAGAGAGAGCTGTGCCATGTGAACAGAGAGAGTATTTGGAGTACGTGTTTTCTGCTTGGCAGTGGACCTGCTTTGCAGCTCTCATCAGTTTTATGTGAGGTTTTTCCTCCTCTGCCTCTCCATACCACTCTTACCAGCAGATGCATGTCTGGTAGAGGCGAGCCGGTCTGAAAAGACGGGTTAAGCTTTGCAGCCTTCGAAGGCAACCTGCCTCCGAGCTGCCTGCTGCCCGAGGAGCTCGCAGCACCAGGGCAGACCTGGGGTTCAGCTCGCCAGCTCTGCCGGGGACCCTGTGGGCTGTTCCCTGACTACCCTAACGCAAGGACGAAGGTCTGCGGTCCTTTGCCACGCTGGCACTGCTGTACCACCGCAGCGGCGGCGGTGGGGATGGGAAGATGGAGATCAGACAGCGGCGTGTGAAGGCTGCAACTCTGCACCCCTCAGCACCCCAGACTTTCTTTACCAGTGCCGTTCCCCTGTCTGGAAGGACTGCCCTCAACGGGCTTCTCTTCACAGCGTTGACCCAAAGGCATTGTTGTGTCCCAACAAAAGAAAATCACAAATCCCTCTCCAAGTCAGCTGCTGGAATTGGTGTTAATTTTGTCATAAACAGCTGCTGCACTCAAAATCTTGTAGGTGGCCGGAACTGCAGGGCTGTGAAATGTGATGGATGCAGTTTTATGCCTGTTCATCTGTCCCTTGGGGAAGCACGCGGAACCCTGAGCAGTGTCCCCACTGTCCCCGAAGCCTTTCTGTTCCCCTGCACGGAGAGGCGAAGGAAGCTGCCCATCCCATTCACACATGCGGAGCACACTTTCGCGGCCAACAAGTGAATAGTCTGTATTATCTTTGTGTTGATTAGGCACAAGAAAATACAGTAATCAAATTACTAAAACTGCTGGACTGAACTCCAAAATCAGTCTGTGGTGATAACTTGGTAATAAAGCCTGAAAATACCAAGGATGGATATTCATATATTGTATAGACGCAGTACTGCTTAGAGGAGGGGATGGGAGTGTAAATCGGGCACAGTCCCTGAAGGCAGGACTCGAGTTCAGGGTTGTGGTGAGAAATTTCTTTGCTGGTTGGAAAAGATCCTAGTTGGAGTGTTTGCCTTGCACAAAATAGGCTGGAAGGAGTTTGGAAAACACAGACCTTGAAGCTTTATCTCGAACCGCGAGCGCAGTGCGTGGGATCGAGAAATGTGGGAGCTGGACTGCAGCACACCGGGCGGGCTGGGGTGCGTGGGGTAGCAGCAGCAGCGGGAGGCTGCGAGCGGGCCGAGCAGCGTTGGAAGCAAAGGTGTCTCAAGAGTTTGAAAAGTAAAACTGGCGGTGATTGGGGTTTCCTTATTAGCTTTATTGTAGGTGCATCTGACTTTGGGCTCGTTGCAGCAGTGCTAGACCTTCCCCGAGGTCTTGCAGCACACAGAGCAGCTGGGAGAGCAAAAGGGCCGCGATCTGCTCAGTTGAGTAGCAGATCTGGACAGAGCCAGGAAGGGAGCTCGGGTTAAAGCATAACTGCCCTGCTGCCGTGCTCGTTACCAGGAGCCCTTGCTTTTTTTGGACTCCGCGCAGAAGGTCAACTGGTTATCAAGGTGCAAGACGCTTCCAGTCGGTGTTGCTGAGTACTAGGTCCTGCTCAGGGCACTGTGCTTCAGGAAGGATGTGGCCCAGAGGAGAGCAAGGATAACCCGGAGAAAATGTGATTTGTGAAGGTAATGGAAATAAGTTTATGCTAGACAGGCATGGCTAAGGGAGACTGAGGCTTGAAGTATGTGAAGTTTCGGTAGAGAGGAAACGAAAACAGACAAAACCCTCAAAGCTTCTGGGTTTGAGCGGTGCATTACAAACTGTGCACTGTGGAGGACTTTGTCTCTGTATGCCAACGGCTGCCGTGGGGAGGGAGGATCCTGTGGATCAGGTCACCCTGCGGCGCTGGCTCGACGGGCTCCTGTGTTTGCAGAAAGAAGCTGCTTGGGTGAGGGCGATGCAGAGCTCGGGGCAGTGGTGGGGTTGGTGTGTTTGTAAACTCGGTTATCACCAATGACCGAAGCACCAGCCCTTCTTTGAGGGCAATATTGTCATTGCGTATCATAAATTGCCGTTTGAGTCACCCGAACGGTGATTGTGATTGCTTATCAGTAGGAAAGTGCTCCGGATCTTCCCCTGGTGAGCAAGGCAAGCTTTATTCATTTTTCTATTTGTGGTTATAGGGAAGGAATTTGTCATTTAGTGCTTAAATATTCACCAGAAATATCAGGAAGGATGAGATAAGCCCTGGAAGCCTCTCTAGGTCCTCCTTCAAAACTAACCTTTTTAATTGGTGATGGTTTCATGGGAAAAGGCGCGTGCACCTGGAGCGGGGCTGGCCGTTGTGTGGGGCTTCGAAGGCGTGCTTTTATTTTGGTATTCACATAACCAGGAGGGCTGCAGTCACACGGCAGGGAAGTGTGCGTTAGCTTGCCTCTCCTTATCGCGGAGGCTGGGAGGTCGGGAACAAAAGGCACTCTGTTTGGGACCGGTGCTGAGTCAGTAAGCCTTGTGCCCAGCGTCTCCTGGACTTTGCTTCCCTCCTGCCTTGCAGAAGCAGCCGACGGTGTGTGCTCCTGGAGCTGGGTTTGACTTGGGTGAGGAGGCGATGTGTCCGCAGGTGGGTTTTGAGTGCTAACACAAAATGAGGAAGGATCGAGTTTCTAGAAGGAGGCAGGTCTCCGGTCCCAGGACCGCTCTCAGCCCAGAGGTGCTGGGAAGAGGCAGGATGGGCACCCACCCGACTCAGTGCAGCGTATTTAGGAATAGTCTTTCCTCCCTATAGTCCATGGGGTGTGTGCATATGATGGTATCTTCGTAGTCCTCTCTGCCTGGGTGTTCTTGGGCGAGCTGGACTAGGAGGGACGGTGGCTGGAGGCTTTCAGGGTGCTGAGGACAGCCTGCGAGATCTGATGTCTTGTGAGTTGTTCTTTGGTTTGGGGGTTTGGGGTTTTTTTGGTGGGTGTTTTCAGTTTGCTCCAATACGTGCAGCATGCTTCTCTTGCCCAGCCTCGAGGGGTATTATCAAGTACAGCAGCCTTGAAACCTGATTTCAGGGGCTGTGTTGTAAAAAGGGAGCAGTTGTCTTTGCCTTAGGCTGAGCGTGGGCTCCCCGGCTTCTCTGTAAAGCAGGCTTTGCCTACATCCATGGGAAGAGGCAAATATTGTGGCCAAGAGGTCGGTGCCTTGCTGCCGGTGGCAGCCTCTGATGTGGGATGACTCGGTGGCATGATGGGTTTCTGGCTGCTGGCACTCAGAGGCTGAGCTGCCATAGGGTGTTTCAGGGCTTTGGGGCTGGTTGTATTAACGTAGACTCAGGTGGGACTATAAACACAACTTACCTCCCTTCTCCCTGGCTTTAAACTGGTTTAAAGCCAATTTAAGCACGGGTTGCATGCTGCGAGACTGGGCAGGCGTGTGTCCCCAGCAGGCTGATGCCACAGCGCCGATAGCCATGCTGGGCTCAGCATCGCTGGCCGGGCTGCCTCTATGGGATGGGATGCTGCACCCAGCAGGGGCGACGCTCTTCATCTCTTCTCCTTTCGGACGGAGCCTGTCCCACAGCTGTGGTGCGCGGGTCTCCGGGCGTTCGCAGGGCTGGCGTTGGCTTGGCTCTAGACGGGGCAGCGTTGCCAGCCTGGCGCCGGCACTGGGGCCCTGGCTGCAGTCAGCAGGCGAGGGTGTCCTTGGAGGGTGGTTTTCATAGCCGGTCCGTCTCCCCCGTCCGTCCTGTGTGCAATCAGAGCTGGCGTTCATCAGAAATAGGCTCACACTTGCTGGGAAAACAGAGTTGTTTTTCCTTTTCCTCCCCCCCCGCTTCCCTTCCTGAGCTTCTGAGTGTTTGTGGCCAAGGACAGCAGAGCGTCGGGATGCCGGGACGGCTCTGGGAACAAGCGGGGGACCAGCCCTGCAGAAAAAGCCTGGGAGGAACTTTCCTGGGAGCCAGACTTCTGCTCTTCTCTGAGGCAGCACCTTACCAAAGCTTGGGCTAAAGCTTCTGTCCATCACAGATCAAAGCTTAACTTGTCCCTGCCTAGGCTTTGCAGGTGACTCCCAATAGTCTTGTTTCCTCTCCTCATAACTCAAGCGGCTTTTTTTTAATCAGTGTGTTTTTTATAGCACTTTACAACATTTAATCAAATGGTCTTTACTCCATTGTGTAATCAAATGCCTGGAATAGATGAACTGCTGCTGGAGAAGTCTCCTAAAGGTGCTTCATCGTCTCGCCCATTTTATCAGGGCACACTATGTCACCCTGATGCTGATTTCATCCATTTATTTCCTTTTAGAAGCAGGGGGGCTCACTGCTGGGCTTTCAAATCCCCAGCATTTTGCCGAACACCTTTGAACAGGCAGAGACGTGCCCAGATGGCCAATGTCATGCTCAGCCAGGGCAAACAGGTCTGGCACCGAGGGAAATACCTCGTGGAGGAGTTGGAGTTGGGAACTTCAGTAGAACCATGATCCTGTTGCAGTTCAGGGGCTGTGTGTGTGTGTGCATGTGTCCCAGTTTTAAGGTCTGAGGTTTACCTGAAGTGTCTAAAGGTATGTTTTATTTGATTAAAAACTTAAAATACACTGATACTGGTGACACCAACCCCATTCTGAATGTGGTGGGGACATTCCTGGCAAGTCCTCCGGGGCACTTGTAGCCTAGCCTGGCTGTCCCAAGCCCATGGATGTCTCTAAGTGTGTCGTGGTTTGGTTTTTTTAATCTGGAAAAAGTGCTTACTTTCTGCCTGCTCACAGGAAGGGAAACTTGGCCGAACGAGAGATGTGGCAGGAGCGTTCAAAGGGTCAGTGCACAAACCAGCTGCTCGTGAGGCCATAAAAAAAGAGCTTTCTGCGACCTGCGGCTGCACCTTTGCCTGGGGCACAGGGGCTTGGTTTTGCTTTGCTTTATCAGGCATTTGGTAATACCTTACCTAAGTCCCCTTGTTTGTCTGTCTCTTCCATGCATCTTTTCTTGAGGTTTAGCTACTTAATCTGTGATGAAATGTAAAGCAAAGTCCTCCACGCTCATGCTCAGGAGAAGGACTTTGTTTACAGTTTCAGCTGCTGCTTAACTCATTGACCGCGTAGGTTTAATTTTAATAGGGCTCTTGCGTTTGAAACCTCATCTAGGCTAGTATTACTAGAGAAAAATTCTTCTCCTTTGCTAAATACAAAGAAAGTTTGCAAATTGTGTTACAGGTCATCTTTTTAAAAAAATAAATAAATTGCTGCACATACTCGGTGTGGCTGAAGGAGGATGGTTAGTGTACTCTTCTGGTGGCTACTTCTAGCTCTAAAGGGTTGCTCCCTCATTCAGCCTGTCCGTACCGGTATTCCCCATCCATAAGATGTTTTGTAACAATTTGATAGATAAATCATCTAAGGGCACTGAGACGTTCTGATGCCCTGAGCTGTTCAGCTCCTGGTTACGCTCCATGTTGTGAGGGCCAGCAATGGTAACCACGACAGGGTGTGCTTTATCAATTTACTTGTGGGTTGGGGTTCTGTGGTTTTGTGGTTTTGGGGTGTTTGTTTTTTTTTTTTTTTTTTTGCAATAGTTGTCTTTACTTTGTGCTCATTATAATACTTCAATGTATACTTAAATTAAAGCTTTTCCAGTGGGAAGGGAAAAAAAACCTAGCAGCATTTACGTTGGAGTCTGCAAGCAAAGTTATTTCCAGTTTGGCATTAAATCTTTTTCAAACAGGCAAAAAGTATCCCTTTTGAAGCATGCGGGTCAATCTGCAGGCAGGGATGGCTGCTGTCATCTCTCAGGCCCTCGCTGCTGCACCGGATCCCCGCTGCTTCCCACCCAGCAGAGCCATGCCAGCCCAGCACGAGGCACCACCGCTGCTGTGAGCGCTGGGGACATGCGGTGTGGGCTGGAGAGGGGGTTCTTTTCCCCCAAAGCAAAACATAACCAGTGTTGCAGCACAGCATTGTCCAATACGCTGAAGCCTGGCCTCTCCTAAACTTGGCGTACACTGAAGATAGCTTGGAAAAGCACTCAAATTGCCCAAGCACGCCTTCCTCCGGAGACTGGGGAGCTGCTGGGCTCGGCTCGGGGATGCTGCAATGTCCTCGTGTGTCCGGGAGCCAGCTGGCAGACCAAGCCTCCTCTTCCAAATCTCCCTCGGCCTCTTTCTGCTCAGGCATTAACAGCCTGACTGGTGTTTCTAGGAAGTGCAGCATAAATCCCCTAAAGCACTTAAGCAAGTCCCCAGCTTTAGGTATATAAGTAGTCTTGCTGTATTTATGCTTTTTAAAGGGGGTGGGGGTTTTAGGAGGCTTTTGTTTTTATCTCGAAGGCTAGTGAAAGCCGCTTTCTCCCATGCTAGGGATGACGTTCGCTGCAGCAGCCTCTCCTCTGTTTGAATCAAGTTCACTTGAACAGCCCCATCTTCTCCTGAGCCTGACTTTAGACTCGGGGTCTGTGAAGGTTTATGTCATGTTTAACTTCAGGGTGGTGTCCTCGAGAGATGCTGGTGTCCGTAGGTCAGCGTGGGTCCGTGAAAGCTGAGCCAAGCTTACAAGAGGGGCTCCTGTCTGTCTGTCTGTCTCCATCTATCATTCTGCTGAGTGTGCTCAGTTGGCACAGGGGCTGATGAGAGCACTCAGCAGGGAGCAAAGCAAGGGTGTTGACTTGGTCGCTTTGCTCTGCTCCCCAGTGTCCGTGGAGAATAGAAACCGCTGTTGAGCAGGTCTCCATCCATCCGTTCAAGGTTTTCAGAGCACCTGTACAAGTTCTTGCTATCCCTTTTTGGCCTCACACATGTTGAGGCAGCCTGGGAATTTGTGAGCGAAACAAAATGAGGCATTGACTGTGTCTTGAGCCACTTTGCACCAGTGAAAGCTGCAGAAGTTCTTTCATCTGCAGAGTATTTATGCATAAGAAGAAAATCGGGCCAGCAAGAGCAGCATTTGCGAAGTCTAGGCGACATGATGGCAGTGGGACACTTGTCTCTTGGTCTGGTGCTCTCCTGCTGTACAAATATGGCACATGCCCTAAAAGCTGCTCTTCTACCAGAGGGCAACGTCTGCAGCGATGAGCAGGACTCTTCCATCCTGCTGTATACATAGCCTGCTTTGAATGAGCAGCTCTAACGTAATTTTTCATTCTGCTGTCGCAAGGACAGCATGTCTGTGTATTTTCTTTCCAGCTGCTGTAATACAGGGCTCTGAGAAATCTCGTTTTCTTGAAAATCCTTGGAAGAAGCACTGAAAGCTGCTCTGTGTGCTTTCTGGCAGAGGAAGAGAGGTTTGCTTCAATGTTGGCGCCTGTGTTCAAAATGCTGCTGCTTTGCCCTGCTGCCGTGCTGGAGGGGGTGCAGCCAGCAGCTGAGCAAGTTTGATCCCGTTGGGTGAACTTCAGATGGAGCAAATGGCTTTTCACGAGCATCTTTTCCTCTTGAGGCCAGGCAGGAGGGCTCCCATCCCTCTGCCCGACACCTCTGGTGACAGGGGATCAGCTGGAGCTCAGCACCGGCACTGACAGATCCCACCACGACTGAGATCCCAGAGCCAGGAATGATTTGATTTGTTCTGAGGTGCGCTGGGGAAATGCCGTAAATGCTGGGAAATGAGCTGGCACTTTGATGGGTTACAAGAGCTTTTGCTTTAGGAGGGTGTTTCTTCTAGTGCTCCCACGGCTCTCCTCCGAACATCGGGATGGTTCTAGGCTCAGCACCGTGTGTCCAGGGAGGACCATCCCCACCCACGTGTACGAGCAAGTGGGCACGACTGAAGATGGATGCCTGCCTAAAGGGACAGAACTGGGAGGAAAACCCAGTCCCCCGTGCTCGTAGCGTGGTCTTAAAAACCAAATCGTGCTTCTTTCCTAAGCCTGCTGCAGGTAACGGACATGGTGAAGTAGTGCAAAAGATTTGAGACGCTGTTCCAGCTGAAGTGCAGAGATTTGAGTGTCCTGCTGATGCAGTCCCTGCAAATTAGGCGCTGTAATGAAGATTTATAAACCAGCTTATTTTCTGTTGAGGGATGGAAGGTGCCCTCCTATTACTAGGCGGGGGAAAAAGTGCTTTAAGGGCTAACTGGTAGTTTTGAATGGTGGTTTTTGCAGAGAATTTAGATTAATAATGTGTCCTCTTAAAATGGAGCGGGTGAAAGCAACAGTGATCAGAACCACTGAGTAAGCAGTGGGTAATCCCTCCTGGACTCAACAAATCCATACTTGCTCACAACAAAATCTCCCTCCAACTCTTATTTAGTATATATTTCTATAATCTGCTTTCCAAACACTGCTGTCGCAAAGCATGTCTAGCTCGAAGGCCATGGCGCACCCCAGGGTGGCACTCGGTCCTTGGACCTGGAGACAGAGCAGCACTTGGATGTGGGGAAGGGCTCACGCTGGTTTTTGGAGGTTGGATTTCTGTGCTTAGAAATGCAATGCAGCAGTAACTAGCTGCCCCATACATGTTTTGTCCTGCTCTGCAATGAAACCGCATAGCTATACTATCTTATTTTTTCCTCTTGTGTTTTTTTACAGGCAAATGAGGTGACTGACAGTGCTTACATGGGCTCAGAGAGCACGTACAGTGAGTGCGAAACCTTCACGGATGAAGACACCAGCACACTAGTACATCACGAGATGCACGACGAAGTAGAAACGGACAGTGCCATCGACTCCACCGTGCACTCGGAATTCACGGATCCCATCGAGGAGCCGGAGCATGGGTGAGTGGGAACGGCGAGGAGCAAAACTCACCATGCAGGGCTGGAAACTCTGGCAAAATGGGAGCAGCTGAGGACCGAGGGAGACGCAGCCTGAGGATTTAAAATAAAGTGGGCGAGTCTGTCTTGCTGAAACCGGTTGGTTTGTTCTTTGTATTTGTAACTTCATGCAAGACCAAAATAGCTCTTCTTTAAGAATAATAATAATAATAATTAGACTGCACCATGTGTAGGCTGTTTTGGAGCTCAGCCTGGCAATCTCTTTGAGTTAATCG
This sequence comes from Mycteria americana, assembly GCF_035582795.1. Taxonomy (NCBI): domain Eukaryota; kingdom Metazoa; phylum Chordata; class Aves; order Ciconiiformes; family Ciconiidae; genus Mycteria; species Mycteria americana. Next base: position 18,270,254 of record NC_134376.1, read on the forward strand.
TTGCTTGCCTTGGGAGAACCCCGTACCCTCATTAGCATCTTTAACGTCTAAAATAAGTTCTCAGATGATCCAAACACCTGAAATACTTGCAGTTTTTAATCTATCACTTAAGCCAGAAACGCAACATATAATTTTCAAGTCAGGAGGGGAACTTACCGTGTTCTTGTTTTTCCTAAACATGCGTGCACCCTTTGATGTGCAGCCACCTCCTGTAATAACTAGTTTTAAACTTGTGCCTGAAGCACAGAAGTGTGAGCTAAGATCTTTGTCCCCGTGTCTGAACCGCTGCTGGCAAAACTGCTCCTGGGCCCACCTCACTTCCTAGATTTTGCAGGAAAAGTTGTTTTTTGGGGTGAAACTGGGATGCTGGGAAGGCAGGAGAGGAAGGATTAACTCCTTTAATAGTGACCCAAGAGCACCGGTCTGCGCTGAAACCTCTGGAAATGTCATCGCTTAAGGTCTGCTAATGCACAGAACTTTTTTGGCCAAAAACACACCACCCAGGCCTGGTGCTCTGGTGAGTACTTACAGTTCCCGTTGCTTTTAGAAAGCACCGGGCTTCCCTCCCACCCCAAAGTCACATCTGGGGGCATCAGAGGTGCCATGAGCGGTCAGTGCTGCAGGGTGCTCGGTGCTGGGGCTGAAAGGGTGCTGTGGATTAGGGAAGAAATGAGATTAGCTGGCTAGGCTCTCCTCGCCCGAGCGCGTTCAGCTCGGTGACAGTTAAATCGGGATATAATCAGTTGCTGAGCTCCCTGACCACTGAGCGGCCATGGCAGCCTGCGTGCGCTCTCGTCCTCTGGGAAAAATGACGTGCCTCAGATTCACCTGCCTGTAGGTACAAAATACTTTGCTTGGGAATTTTTTTAAGATTAGGTTATTCTTGAGGCTTCCCTGCTACTCCCAGTGCAGGCCTGGGAAGGTCGGGTGTCCTTTGGGTGCTCTGTCCAAGCGCAGTGGTGCCTTTTGCCAGGTGTGTTAAATGTGTGCAAATTCCAGGTAGCCAAAAAATCAAGGAGAAAGTTAATTTGGCTTAAAGATTTGGAAGGCTTGAGACAGGAACCTCTGGAAGTCTGTTCCGAAGTTGTTGAGGGCTGGTTTTGGTGCCATTAAACCCCAGGCAGGACAACAGTTTTACACCTCTGGTGCCCAGAGCTCTTCCAGGGGACACACAGTAAGTACAATCCGACCAGTGCAGCTGGTGGACTGAATCCAAGCTTCAACACTGCTTTTCAGTAGCTGTTAAAGCTCAACATAGCTTAAATAGTTTGAGCTGCAGTGGTTATTTAGGCTGTGTGTAGTAAAGATTAGTTGGATTCTGGATCTCAAAACTGCTAGAGCTCCCAATAGGTGTGTATGAAATACTCATGCTATTTATTGCCCGAAGCATCCCTGGCTGAGGGTTTCCAGGTGCCTGATGAGATCTGCTTCTGTATGGTGCTTGTCAAACCACAGCCCCAAATTTAGAGATTTGGGGATGGGTTTTGCTTGTGAGTTAAAAATTCCACCCCCTGCCTTCTATTCCTGGAGAGATTTCCGATGCTTTTGGCAATGGTCTGCTGGGTGCAGCGTTTGACTCACCGCTGGGGAGGATGGGTTTCTGACGGATCCTGCTGCAGGAATAACAGCGCTTCTCAAGGAAGATGTGCAGGTGCCCACAAGCTGGACTGGACTTGTCTGCAGTTAAATAGAGATCTGCTGCTGTTTTGGCTGGAGGGTTGACATGTTTTTATTAGCAGGATAAGGGCAAATCCTTCAGATGGTGCAGGTTTTTGTCATAAATGGCTTATCTGTAATCTCTTTTTCTTTCTGATTTAGCACAGCTAAATCGTCTAGTCATACCCCCATTTTCCACCTTCTAGCAAGTGGATGAAGAAGAGGGCATAGCCTGAAATAGCAGTTTTTATAACAATGCAATCTTTTTTTTAGCATTGAGTTTTGGAGAGGAGAGGGGTGCTGGTCTCCCCAGAACACATACCTGTGGCTCATAGACACGTGGGCTGCTTTCACAGCCTGGTTCTTACAAACCCCCCCCTGCCTTTTCCCCCCAGCTTAATTTTAAAACCTCTGCAGTCATGGGCAGGAAAGTCCTCTGAGAGTGGGCACATATTGCCGTGGTGGCTTGACTTCATACAACACTGCATAGGTGAAAAGACGCTTACAGGAACGATGACTTCTGTGCTGAGCTGTGTCCCCTTGGAAGCAAGGGGCGTCCCAGGACCTGTGCTGGGTCTGTTCAGGGTTTAGGCTGAAGCTTAACACACTACAGCCTTTCTGGATCCAGTGTTAAAAACACATGAAATGGCATTCCCCCCTCCAAGACTGTCATGAGCACGTACAGCGTTTTCCCAGCAGGGAAAGGGCTCCTTTGTCTTGCCCGGGGGCCTGTTCCTGCTGGGTTTGGCAGCTGCCTGTAAACCGCCGGGATTTGTGCCATGGGGGGCGTTACAGCGTTAAACCCCGGTGCTGGGCTCTTGATAGGATTATACGGCAATAAGCGAGCGTGAGCCCGGCACATAGGCTGATGATGTAACTCAAAACACATTTAGGGTGTGTTTGGGGCATGCCGAGCTTTTTCTCTGCCGTGCTTTTGGTTGCGCCCGTGCCGTGCAAGGGCTTGCCACCAACCCTGGGTACTGTCTTGCAAGTCTGACTGCCCCCAGATCCTATGTTGCAGCTGCCAGGGGAGCTTGCGTGAAAAAGCATTGGTTTGTTGTGAAAAAAAAAATTGCTGCGGAGTTCCCGGTGGTGCCTGGGCTGCCCTTTCGGTGTTCAAGGCACAGGGTGACTTGCACTGTAAGGAAGAGCTAGCCTGATCTACCGACACGGGAGGTGTGACTTGCAAAGCGGATGTATTGGATGCAATTGGAAAGGCCGCCGCGGTGGCCGCCCTCTAACGTCTTCCTCTGCTCCCACAGATCCCATCCGCACGACCTGCCTCTGGGCTCGGACCTCAGCCACTCCATCGTTACAGTCATTAGCGGAGAGGAGCATTTTGAGGATTATGGAGAAGGGAATGAAGCAGATTTGTTCTCGGACAGCTTGTGTAATGGGGAAAGCAGCTTTAATAGCTCCTCGTTCCTCTCTCCCAGGTAATGCCCAGCACGGCGCTGGCAATGTTTTAACTGGTTTCAGTTGCTTAGTGTTTGCCTATGCTTTGTGTGTGAGAGTTGCTCCCTTTGGGTTTGCACGCTAATCAGCCTGCAAGAGCGGGTTCCTGGCAAACTTTGGATTCAACGGGATAACCGGCTCGGAAGTGGAAGAGGAGTGGCCTCCCTCAGTCTTTCCTTTTCCTGAACAGCCTCCATCCTCCCATCCAGAGGCACTAATGCCTGGCAGCAGGTGGAAGAGCAATCCGCATTTCACATGCGTCCAGGACAGCGTCACCTTCCCACTCCTCTTAGGGATGTGGCTCCTCGCAGAACCTTCCGGTAGAGAAAACCACTGTGCAGCTTTACCCCTGGTCCTGTTGGATGACACTTTTTTTTCTTTCTCTCTTCTACTTGTATTTTTTGGCTTTGATATGATGCTTGGTTGGATTTGCGCAAGCTGTGGCAGCCTTCCTTCTCTAGGCAGCCCAAGGGATACGTGGAGCAAGAAGCAGGCTGTAGCGTTTTCCTTGCATTAGGGTCTGAAGCCAGGCAAATGTTGGTTTTCCAGCCCATGCAGGGTGGACTGAGGAGCTGGTATGACAGTACAAAACACGTCAATACTTACTTTCTGAGGAAAAAAAGTAAAAGCTGGAATGCTCATCCGCTGCTGCAGCCCACAAAGTCTCGGTGATGACAGATAACACCGGGGACAGGTTCCTCCATCGGGCAGCGCATCTCTGCGCGAGGCAGGAGTGGTCCCTGCCAGCCACATGCTTGTGTTGAAGACAAGAACATACTTTTTTCCTTTGGGATGATACGTGTTTGTGACTTTCTGCAGCAGTATAAACTTGTCATAACTTTTTTTTTTTTCTGCCTGCCTGTTTTGTACCAGCTTCCCAAAGCCCTTCATAGAGTTTGGGCAATTCTGCTTGCACAGGCTGACGGGGAAGAACTGCTGTCAAATCTCCACACGTTCACTTTGCTGCAGGTCAGGGCTGACTTTCTATTTTGCTGGTGCAGCAGCAATTTTGAAGATGTTAACTAAACCTGCAATAGGAAAGCATTGCTGTAAAGCATGCCTAACCCATTACTTCAGGAAACGGGTGCTCCAGTGCTTGATGTGGTGGGATACCCTGCAGTGGAAGGGACATGTCACTCATCCGTGCTCGTCCTTTGGCTGCGCTGTGCAGAAATGCCGAGTGTGGCTGGCTGTACTGGTGCTGCAGCATAGGAAGTGCTCTTGGATAAAAACCAGCTTTGGTGTTTGTTTTGAGTTTCTCTGAGTGTGGGCCTCCAACCTAGTCCGGAAGGCTCCTGGCAAGAAAATACTCAGCTAAAGAGCCTTGCAATCAGTTAAACTTTCTCTTTAATATCAGGCCGGAGCTCCCAGGTTGCCTACGCTCCCAGTGTTCAAATCTTGCTGTCAGGGCACCGTCTCCCCTCTACTGCTCTGTCTCTTTGGATCTTATCCACAAGATCATGCTCAGCAGTATCTTTCCTGTGCCGGGAGGGCCTCACTCGGCACGTGGCCACACAGCTTGTGGTGGTTATGCTGGAGACTCGCTGCTGGGGCTTGCTAGGGAGGCAGGCTGCAGATAAACCCTGCAAAACCTCCAGAGTTAAGAATGTGGTTCTGTTTGAAACAGCAGATTTCCTCATGCCTTTCAGGTCTAGCCCTTACCTTGGATTATCGTTGCGTGTGTGAAGCTCCTTAGCTCATCGTTCTCTGAGATTGTGCTGTTTAAAAACAGCCCTGCCTCCCCAGTGTGTTTAAACATAGTGAAACCTTAAAGAACTACGGGATATCTCTGGTTCAGGCTGAACTCTTGTGGGTTTTTTTTTTTTGGCTGTGGTTTGAATACGAGGAACAGTATTGCTTGTAAATGGTCACATCGCCACACACCTTTTCCATGTTACAAAAGTCTCTAAGTGGGAATAACGTCAACAAATTTTCCTGCCACAGCTCCAGATCTTCACCAGAGAACTAATGCAAGAACCAAGAGCCTTCAGGGAACACTGTAGGGTATTGCATTTTCCCGCTTAGTCCTTGCGTGTGTGTTTGCGATGCCTCCTCTTGGGCTGCCGCCTCTTCCTTGGCACGTCCCTCCGGTAAAAGAAGTCTCTGCAACGCTTGGTGGGAAATGAAAGGCAACCGAAGGGAAAAGCTCCTCGCGTGCACCCATTTCGGCCGCCGACGTGCCGTGTCATAAGCACCGATGACCTATGGAAGGTGAACGTTACTCCAGGAGACGGAGGGAGGAGGCAGGAAGGCTGCGTATGGCGCAGAGCCTGGCGGCTTGCCACAAGGGGTAGGTGGGGACGCCCCGAGGCGCAGTGCGGTTGAGCTCTCGCCCACTCAACAGGCAAGCAACCAACGCAGCCAGAGGCCAAGCGTATCAGTACGTACCTGAAGAGCTGCCAGGCTGGCCTGTGGGTTCTCCTCCATGCTGTTTTTCCCATTTTGATTAATGCTTGTTAGATTCAGGTTCACACCTTGCCCAGGGACGCACCCAGCCGGGTGAGCTGTTTCTGCCTCGCTGAGGACTCGCTGAATGGGGCTCACGTGCAGCCAGGCGCGGGGGCAGAGCCCAGAAAAGGGCACATCACTTCTTCCAAGTGCCACAAAGCTTCTGTCACCTCTTACCCTGCGCAAAGCCTGAGCAACTGAACTGACTGCTGGTGGATAATGATTATCCTGGGTTCAAACCTGCCCTAGAGGGTAGGGGGAATGTTTTTCAATTTTTTTTTTCCAGGAATGGGAAGAGATGAGCAATTCGGCATTTACTGTTGTCCAGTTGCCTGTTCTAAGGGGGCTCGGAAATACTGTACAGACGGCACAGACTCAGAGGCCTGACCCTGGGGGTGGCTGGGCTGCTGGCACCCCACTGCCACCGAAAAACATCAATGAGGGGTTATGCAAAGGTGCTGAGCCAGGGGACCCCTCCTGGGGTGTCCCGTGCACTCAGCATCTCCTGGGCCAGGACTTGCCAGTGTGTATCTATCACGGGGTTGACTAGCCCTTTCCAGATGCCTTTTGGTTTTAAGCTTGCTTGTGTTTGCTCACACCTTTACCTGTCTTTGTTATTGAACTGCTCTGTTTTTTCACTATTAACCTTTCTTTGATTAAAGTCCGTGGCTTCCAGAAGCATGTTTTCCTGCAGAAAGGATTTGTGGCATATATTTGGTCCCAAAGTAACACAAACTCTTTGCTGTTCAGAATCCCTTGTCCAAACTCTGTCCTGCCCAAGTCATGTCAGGTGGGGGAAAGGGCTCCCTGGTTTGCCAAGTGCCAATGGACGCCTCGGCAGCTCGTTTTCCACGTCAGCAGCTGAAAATGAAAAGCCGGTCGGATCCACTAGCTCCCCAGGCTGTTAAAGTCCTGTAGACCCCCGTGTCCCCTGGCTGAGTGATGTTTCCTACAACGAGGCAAAGCTGCTGCTTCAGCTGCTGTGTGCTTCACTTTGTAGGAGGCAGCAGTTGAGTCACCACCACCTTTTTGAGCTTAGCTTCAAAGGGGAGCTCTTTGCAATGAAAATCTGACTCTGTGCATTACTAACGGTGGGTCCACACCTGCATGGCTAATCTGTTTTTAGAGCATCCCATTGGAAAATGGTGCAAATGAGCAAAGGACGTGGCTCTCGCCCGTGGCACCCCATCCAGCGGTGTGTGAGTTCGGGCTGCGCTTACTGAGGCAAACCCGGACCATTGCTAGAGCCTCCTGAGACAGGCTGCTTGGAAAATCATGTTGGAAAATAAACTTTGTAGTCGCGTAGGTTTGTGGAAAGCACGCACCTCACCTCCCCTGGGCTCTCAGGGGGTCCTCCACCAGAGCCAGCTGGCACCGGGGTTTGGAAACACGGGCCAAGCTTAGCTGCTGTAAGTCTTTGGGAGGAGAGTGATTCAAGTCCTGCTAATTTATAGCAACTCCGTATTGACTGCGATTTGGCTTCTAAAATCAAGAGGGAAGGTGACCCAATCTGCCTTGAAGTTTTTAATTGCAAGTCTTGTATCTCACACCAAAAGCTCCCCTGCCTAAACGTACGCTCAGCTTGTGGAAGCCACGGACGAAAATCAGCCCCGTCTGTTCTGTCCTGATAAAATGACCCTTCTGATTTCTCTAGCACCAATCCGCTCGCTGCGAAACTGCACAGCATTATCGCAGATGAAGCATTTGAGTTTTACTGTAGCCAGTGCCACAAACAAATCAACCGCCTCGAGGATCTTTCTGCTCGCCTGAATGATCTTGAAATGAATAGGTAATTGGGCTTGTGTGTGGCCATTTCAGTGTCGGGAGTGATGTTCTTGAAGGGAAGACCCTCCTTGTCTTGCACAGCTTTCCTTTGCTGATGTGTTGCTTGATTCCCGGTTGCGAAAGGGGATGAATTTCACCGAATGAGGTGAGCCTCTCCAGGTGGTAAAGGCTGTAATAACATTATGGAGGGTGAGCAGCAGTTTCCTTTAATCTGAGCCACGGAGGCTGGCAGACGATGAGAGTCTTCCCTTCTCCTCTGGGCAGCCTCTTTGCATGTCCTGCCGAGCGGTGGGTGCTTCTCCACGCACCGAGCAATGCAGTCCTTGCATCAGGGCTGGAAGCTGATCGCGTACAGTATTTCTGTCACCAAGGAAAAGACTGCCAGGTCTTCTGGCTGATAATGCCCAGCGTGGAGGCACGCCCGAGTTGCTGGTTCAGCCTGGAAGGACAGATACGGCCCGTCCTCCCACTGCAGCAGTAACCTGAAAACATCAGCTTGCTCTCTGTGGCTCGGGACCTCTCCTGTAGACGCTTGCTTTGCAGCAGTAAAATCATATTTCCCCCAGCTTCGCCAGCTGCCTGCCCACCTATGTGCCACCACCAGCCAGGCAGATGCGATAAACGCTGGTGCCTTCGCGTAGGAACTTCATGAGCTTTTGAATGTAACGTTTGAGGTCTACCAGCCGGCAGCTGGACTTGCGGATTTGACAAGTAGGGAGGGATTTCTATTTGTTTGTTTATTTTTTCAGACCTGTTTGCAGTCCACTGGGTGGAAGGATGGCGGCATTAATGATAATCATTCTGCTCGCATCTGGTGTGCTATTTCAAGCCTGGTTTTTGGTCATGCTCTTGGTCTCTATCTGTCCTCTGCAGGGACAGAGTGACATGGGAGCTCTCCTGGGCTGGATAGCTATGGGACGAGAACTGGAAAACAAATAGGAGCTTGACCTTAATTTTTTTTAGTGGAAAAAGTACCTCTCTCCCTCTGTCTTTCTCAGGCAAATAGTTGCCTTTGCGTTTGGAGTCCTTGAGGGTCAGTGATGGCTCTCAGGGTATGCAGTTATTAAGGAGAATGCTGGACTTCCCTGAATGCACCAGTAGCCCCACTCCATTTCAGGCTTTCCCCACCAAATTTACCTGCAAAGCTGAACTAACGCTTCTGAGCCTCCTGTGACAGACGGGATTTCCAGAGGAGGCTTCCCTGTCCCATGGTGTCATGGTGGGAATTTCATAGCCCCTTTGGGCTCAGGGCGAGTAGGTATGGTTCCTCCGTCTGTGTTCGGGGTTTCCTGTGCACAAATCTGCTGGCAACTTCTTCCAAGTGCCCCTGTGCACCAACGGGTGGAAGGGGCATCGCCCACCCTTTCTGCAGTGAGGACATGAGAGGGGTCCCCGTGCAGCACGCGGGACGTGGCAGGACCTGTTTGCTCCCAGCATCACCGGCAACCTGAAGCCCTCAGTGCAGGGGGCAAGTAAGCGAAGAGAGCAGCAGAAACTGGACCAAAATCTGGACCAAGCAGCCTCGCACCGTGCCTGGCAGGCGAAGCTTGAAGGCACCCGCTCCAGAGGATGCTAGCAGCTGGGGTGAAGCCCAAGCTGCCGTGTAACAGCCTCGCTCTTAAAGGCTGTGAGTGTATATGCAGCATTTTACACTTGGAATAAGGTGGGGAGCCTGGTCCTGGCATCAGGGCACTGCTGCCGGAGCCCGTGGTAGGGGAAGGTGGGGAGGAAATCCACCAGGAGCTTGGGATGAACCAGTTCTGTAAAAGTACACTTTGTTTTAGTGCCCTTGAAGCAGCAGTGGTGTGTCTCATCCCCTCCAGAGAGACCGGCGGGTGCCAGCACTGCTGTCCGATAAGCTGTTTGCAGAGAAAAATATTTTTTCCCCCTCCGGTGCTGGGGAGATACGTGACTCGTTACAATTGCTGGCAAACTGGAGGAGGGCCTGACCTCCTCTCCTCGGGCGGGTGCCGAGCGTCCTTGAAGCCTGGCCAGCGGCGGCTCTTGCACTCCGTGGAAATCTGGGCTTTGAGGATGCCCTTTTGACACGAGGGCTGGTAACCCTGACAACAACCCCTGGTCAGTCATTGTTGTGGGTTTTTTTTAAAAGAAAATTGTCCTGAGCTATTTTTAATTCCTCCTTCCAAGAACTAATGTAATTGTTGCAGCTCAAGGCAGGAATGGACTCCCAGATGATTTTTTTTTTTTTTTTTTTCTTTAAACTGAGCTAAGCACCAGGGAATGCAATTGCTGCTTCTCCGCTCGGGCTGGAGCTGTGTTTGCTGTCATCATTCAGGGATGATTTGGTATCAGTGATGTGTCCCAGTGGCATCTGTTTGACAACAGCGTGTGTTTGGGTAGAAGATGAGGAGCGAGATCCAAGCCCCGCTTGCTTCGCTAGCATGCAGCTGCATCGATCACGACCGAATGACTGGAAGGAGCATATTAGCAAGCAGCCGTTTCTGAAAAAGGCTTTTTTTTTTTTTTTTTTTTTTCCTCAGCGGGGAGAGCCCGCAGCCCTGTCCCAAGGGACAGGGGCAGGGTAACGCAGCCCTTGGCTGTTCGTACCGAGGGTCATGCTGAGCACTAGCTAAACCCTGACCGCTGTGGTATGGTGGCAGCTGGCTGGGGCATACACGGAGCCCGGGTGTGTGATCTCTGTCAGTTATCTGTGCAAAGCAGAGCTTGTACCCGTCCCCAGCGATTATAACAGTGTCCATGCTTAAAATCCAGAAAGGGACACGATCAACAGCTCCTAAAATCTCCGAGCTACCCGTAGGCAGCAGTTCTCTGGTGACCCAGAGCCAAAGAGTGAGAATAATCTTTGTGAGAAGTGCAAAGGAGCGTGCAGAAGGATGGAGGTGCCTGTGTGCAGGCAGGAGGTGCGCCCTGTCCCCCGGTTGCTGGGCAGGGAGCTCCCGGGGGGACAGCAGGGGAGGGAGGGCTGGGGTGCTGCGGGGTGCAGGAGACGTAGCTCAGTCTGCCACCAGCGCCGGGCCGAAGCCCACCAAACTCACTGCTATTATTAGCGCTTTTCTTGGGGATCAACTTTCAGGATCGGCCGGTGAGAGGATACCGTTGCCGGAGGCGGTGCGGTTTTCTGCAGCGTTATTCCATTTGGTTTGTTATCAACGGGTTGTTAAATACGTGAGCGGTTTCCTCGCCTGCCTTTTAGCGGGGGTGGCCGGGCTGTGCGGGTGGTGCATGCCGTGCGGGCGCTCCCCTGCCATAGCAAAGGATGTGCCCCGGAGTGCTTGCAGTTTCCTGTTTCCCTTGCTCTCCACTGTCAGCTTTCCTAACTCTTTCCTGTTTTTTCTTCATTTTGCAGTCCAAATAAAAGACTCTCAAGCAAGAAGGTGGCAAGGTAAGCTCACACTCCTATTACTGCTCGGTGAGAGGGGTGCCCGTGCTAGCTGCCGGGCCCGCGGAAGGAAGGCTGTCAAAATAAGTTTGTAGCGTCGTACTTCTGGATGTGTCGCATAGCGCTGGGGAAAAGCGGGTTTAATTCTGATATAGTTTGCAATAGCTGTTTTTCTGAAGTGGGGGTTTCTCACTCGTGCACGCAGCTGGAGGCTGGTGTCAACCTGATTTCTTCTAGGACAAAAATAGGGGTGCTTTCCCCCCTCCATCCTGCCAGTGCCCTAGCAGGGAGTATGTGGAGTGGGGAAGGAGTGTCTAGAAGGGCACGTCCCTCTGGACTGCTTGACGGGGCTGCCTCCTCCCCAGCGTCACTGTGGTGGGTCTCTAGAAGACCAGACCAGTCAGTACACCTGCTCGGAGGGAATTCTTCAGCACTGCAAAAAAACCTAGTCATCTCAGACAACTCTCTTGGCTCTGTTTTACTTTGCTCGGTGTAATCCTTGGTACTTTGCTGGAGCAGCCCTCCCAGCGCGATCAGGGGCTTTGGGGAGTTCCCGGGGGGGTGACTGCAGGTAACCCCACCCTGGGGTTTAACGCCGTGCCCCTTCTGTCCTGCGGGACCATCCCGTGTGATGCCAGTCACCCTTTCTTTGTGGGCACTTTCATCCCTGCCTGCGCAGGAAAAGCTGCAGTTTGCTCTGAATCGCTGGGGCAGAGGGTCCATGCCGTCTCAATGTTCACCTTTTCCTGTCCCAGCTTCGCCATCCCTCCTGTTCCTGTGTCATCGTGCTTTTAAGAATATACTGAGGCTTACCTTGGCTGTCCTGCCTGCCTCTGCCCCGCTCGGGAGGGAGATTGCCCTCTGCAGTCCTTGGCTTTCTCTTTGCTTGTTTCCAAGCAGGGCAGGGATGCCACAGAGGAATAAGCAGCTCGATTTGGGTGATGCTTGTGCTCCCGTGCCCTGGCACTCAATCTGCTCCCTGCGCTGACCTGAGCAGCTTCTGTCTGCCTCTCCCTCCCGGCTGTGCTCTCGCACCTTTGCCTTCTCCATTTTTACTGCGGTCAGCAAGTCTCCCCTGGCACGACTTCCCCTCCTGGCAAGGAAGCGGGTCCTTGATATTACATTTCCTAGTTCCGGTCATCTTACTTTCTAGATCTTTGTTAAAAACGCTGGCAGGAAAGAAGGCTGAAGGGAGCAGCCTGTCCCTAGGTTTCCTGTTTTAGGTCTAGTTTTTGTCCCGTGTCTGGCAGAGCAAATTTGGGGAGGATTTGAGTTAAACTTTTGGGCATGGAGATGCCCTGTCTATGGGGGATTGAGCCCTCCTGGCCCTTTGCATTTGTAAGATGCTTTTCCGAGGCTGGGACTTGTGGGCGTAGGTAAATATTGATTAATTCAAGAGCAGTCGAGTTTAGTGTGTGATAATGACAGAGGTAACAGGGTTTTGCTGCAGAGTAGAGCCAGATCCTTAAAATCAGCCCAAAGAAAGCCCTTTGTTGCAGATACTGTAATTACTGAATAATACCAAAACATTTGCTTTTAGAAAATTGATTTTATTTTGGTAAGGGCTCTTTCCTGACTGCAGTTATCCAGGTTCTGCTTGTGCCAAGAAATCTCAGCTGCTTAGGCCCTGTTGTGCTTGGCATGATTTAAATGACAAATGTGCCCGAGACTTCAGGGTCTAAATATATACTCAGGGTGAGGATGCAAAATAAGGCTGGTACTCAGCTGTGGTCTCTTTGGTAAATGCCAGTTATGCTTCATGAATATTTGCATGAGCATATTGTGTAGCAGGGTGAATCTGAGAGCCCACATTACAAATTCCTCGGAAAACTGAGGTTCAAAGAGACCTCTCCGATTTTCTCATTCACCTCCTGCTCAAAGCAGTGCTGGCTTCAAACGTAGATCAGGCTGCTCATCGTTTGTGCTGCAGTGGGAGAGCAGAGTGGTTTTCTCCAGGCGGTATCTGCCTGGGGTTCACAGAGCTGGAATACAACCACCCCTCCCCGTGGCAGTAGCGGTTTCTCGTGCCATGAGACGATGGAGCTGATCTGCAGCGATAACAGGAGGATTAAGTGCAGATCAGTCCCTCCACGGGGTGTCCTTTAGATCGCCGCAAAGCTGCGGACACCAATGTCACAAGGCCTTGCTAATGATTAGCTCGCCCTCGGCCGTCACGGCCGGTGCAGGGAGGTGGGCTGGGGTGTTTCACAACAGGTTCAGGGTTTTTTCTCCCCTTACACCTGCTGCCCCCCACTTGTTATTAACCTTACCAGCGGCTAGAGCAGAGTACTCTGTCCTTTGCTGGCTAATACATGGCCTTGGTACGTTCATAAAGAAAGTGAAAAGTGAGGTCTTATCTCTTCCCATTCCAAAGAGCAAGAACAAATGATCGCGGTATGAAGTCCCAGCAGTATGTGTCCACGTCTGCACTTCCCTCGCAGGGCACATCTGTTCAGCCGGTAAGCAGCCACCCGCTCAGCCCTGTTATCCGGGCACCCGAGGCGGTGAGCTTCAGTCTCTGTTGGAGCTTGTGGTGGTGAGAAGGACCTGGCCCACACCGTCCTTTGCTGTAAATCCTGCAGCCCAAGAAGGAGCAGTGCTATTAAATCCCCTTGGAAAAGGAGGTGGCAGCTGAGGGGACAGTATCCTGCAAGAGCAGTTGTCATCTGAAAATGCTATGTCCTGTGATGTTCGCTCTAATGTTCGTGTTGCTGTGGCTTGGGGTGGTTTCTCTCTGTTATAGACAGTTGCATCAGACGAGCGCGCTGTCCGTGGGGGTGATGGAAGGGTCTTACCGGGATACGCTGGAGTGTACAGAAGAGGACATCACAGACAAGGTAAGAGCAGCGCTCTCTCTGCTATCCTGGAGCGTGTAGTGGCTTGCGATGCTCTGAGATGCCCAGGCAGGAGCTAGGCTAAAGCTTGTCTTACTGCGCAGCGGGCACTGGGTAGATCAGTGCGGGTGGGACGTACGAAGCTCTCCGAATCGAGGGGATGGAGAATGCGAGCGCTCCGAGTCGAACTGCAGAGGTCCTGTGTTGAGTCAGGAGGTGGCACTGGTGCCTCCTCCCGGGGGGGGGACGCGCTGCCCCGCTTGCAGGGAGGGTGCTTCCCTCCAGCTCGCCGGGAGGAGCGGGGAGCTGTTTGCAGGCTGTATTTTCACTTCTGCTTCACGTACTCGGATGTTCTCAAACTCTGCTTTTCTGAGATGAGCAAAGTCGCGAAACAAGGACTTCGTTTCCTTGGCACGCTCTTCCCAATGCTGCTCGTGCCGTGAGGATATAAAGCTGATTTCGTTTGGGTCCCATTGGGTTTTACTGAGGTGTTATGAGAAAAGCATTGTAGGACAAGATGGGAGCGGGGCAGGAGCACAAGAAAGCTTTTGTTTGAGCACCCCTAGCTAAAAATAGCTAAGGGAAAGCAGGAAGGTTAAAGATGGGTGAGTTGTGGCTTGTATAAGCATTTGCTGCAGTCCTGAAACTCCTTGAAAACGGCTCTTTAATTCTGGAATCACAAATAGCTGCACAGAGCAGCATGTGAAAGAGAAATACATATGTGTGTGGCTGCGCTCTGCTATAATTATAATGCGTAGAAGACCTTTAAAGAATGTTTAAAACATCAACATTTTTCCAAGTCTGAAAGTTGAATAAAACACTCACGTTCCTGAAGGCATGTGGCTTGGGAAACCGTATCTCTGCATGTTTCTTTTTTTAATACACTTGCATGTCGCTTGCCCTTCTCCCCAGAGCGATGGTTCGGGTTTTGCAGACATGCTCCTAATTGCCTTTTTCGTGATTGTTCTTGTATGGGTATAAATGGGATTTTTGGGACCACGAACTCTGTCCTCCTGTGGTTCCCCACCCACCCACACTCCTGCATGGGTGGGAAGTAGAGAGGCACTCCCGGCCCCCTTTGCTCTTCAAAGGTGTGCACTATTTAGGGAAAGTGAATGAAAATGCAAATACAGCTGAAGTAAGGCCATATAGGTACAGGGAGAAAATACTCCTCTCTGATGCTTTCCCACCAGCTAGCGTTGTTTCCTCCTATGGGACTTTATTTACACATGGTTGTGAACCCAGGGTCTTTCTGCCCCGTTTCAGGCAGCGGGTGGCTGTCCCAGCCTCAGGGCTGCACTTGGATGCAGCAGAGCTCTGGTGGTCCAGCTGGGGTCTTTCCCTCTAGATCTCCATGTAGGATATCATCATGAAGGGTATGAAGAAAGGAAAGAGTGAAGCGTTTGGCCCCATATTGGTATGTGGGAGCCATCAAAATCTGAGAAACCGGGGTGTAAAAGGATGTCTTAAAAGGATGCTTTAAATCAAGGCCTGGCTACCTGATTCCAGTGGCAACCATCCATTTTTAAGTAGCTCGCCCAGGAGCAAGCCCCAGTGATGGCTCCTGCAGCTCAGGCTGCCTTGTGCGGTGAAGAGCAAGACGGAGGCAATGCCAGGAGCTGTGTCGGGGTGACCGGCTCTGAATCGGTGCAACAAACCGAGGCAACCCCAAAGCGAGTGGGGAGCACCTGCACGGTGTGCTGGAGGTGGTGGGAATTGCTCTGGCACTTGGTGCTACTTAGTCAGCAGGTTTAAGCACGGGCAGGTGATCCTCCCCTCTCCTGTCACATAGGTGGTCTTTCTGGAGAAGCGAGTGACAGAGCTGGAGAAGGACACGGCTGCTAACGGTGAGCAGCACAGCCGCCTCAAGCAGGAAAACCTGCAGCTCGTGCACAGGTAAGGGAGCCCGGCTTGTGCTGTGGCCAAAATGCAGCTTTGCATCGCCTGCCTTTTCTTTTCTCCCTCCACGTACTGCAGCACCCCGCGCCTTCCCCGCGGGCCAGCTGCCTGCCTGCGCGCAGGCAGGAGCCGCTCGGGAGCTGCCGGAGCGTGTGGGGAAAGGAGGCAGCGGGAGAGGAGGGAGACGGACGGAAAATAGCAGGAAAGCTTCACAACTCTGCCCTTGACGATCTGATCCCGCCCTGGCAGAGGGCAGCCGTGGTTAAATCTAGCCGGGGCTCAGGCTGCCATCTCTGCACGAGGGCCGTGTGTGGGATCGCAGCATCCTGGACGCCCTTTTCTGGGTCTCTGGCAAATTCCCAGGAGCACAGGAAACGGCTTGCAGCTCAGCCGGGACAAATGGCAAATCTCTCTTTTGCAATGTTCTGCTCGGATGCATGTTACTAACAGTGCCTTCTAGATATTTTTTTAAATATATATTTTTTTAATGTGCTTCCCCACCCCACATGTCCATCCTGAAAGGTCTCTGTGGAGCTCTGGAGCTCCAGGGGCTGGCTCAGAGGACTGCAGGGGGGTCATGCTTCTTGGAAAGCTTCCCGTTCAGGGAGGATATATACTACATACTCGCTCTGTATGGACTCTCTCTGGCCCTTATTTCAGCCATTAGGTCTGGGTGGAAGGTACAGCAGGGTCCCTAGTACCCATCTCTACCCTCCCCACAGCCAGCCTTGATCCTGTTGCTTTCGGATCCTGGCTGGGGTGTAGCCCTTTGGATCCCATTTGATGTAATCGTTTTCTCTACTAATCTGGCAGGCTTCTCTCTTCCAGCAGCATATTTACCCTCAGCAGATAAACCTGGCAGGAGTTTATCTATAGGGCTGTAAGACTGTTAAGTAACAATCGTGTCAGGGAACCAAGTGATTCAAACAAAGGTTCCTCTAAGCCCTGATAAACTTTGCAGCGAGGGAGATGTTTTCACTTGAGCGGCTTGGCCCAGAAGTGTCAGTCGGCTTTTAATCAAGTAAAGCCCCGAGTGTACTCGTTGCTGGTTGAAGAATAGGTTCTTCTGGCAAAAGCCTTCCCCACCTGCCTATGCAAAGCCATTGCATAAACCCCAGCACACCAGCCTCCTAGTGAACCTCAGCTCTCGGACCGCTGCTGGGGCTGCGTGATGATTTACTGCAGCGCAGGGGCGCGGAAAGGTGCAGGTAGGCGTGTGGCAAATACCGCTGCCCTGTCTGGGCAAACGCGGCCACTGCCTGCGCTGCCGCAGCCTCAGGACCACGTGGAAGTTGCTGTTATGCTGGCCCACAGAGAAGGGTGACCTGCAGATCCCCTATTTTTTGCTGGGGACACGAGAGAGTGAAAAGGAGGAGGATTGGGGCTGTTGTCATCTTTTCTCTGGGCAACAAGACTACTTCAGGGCAGAGTAAAGGAGCCCAAAATGCTAGAAACAGCTGAAGGAGGATTTATCTGCCGTGGCCACTACAGGTGAAACCACAACCCTGGGATTTACCGTTGGTTTCGATGATCTTAAAGGTCTTTTCCAACCTAAATGATTCTATGAGATTCCGATTAAGTAGCTTGTGCTGGGTGATGCTGTGACTGTGACCCACAGGCTGTGGGTTATAAAATGATTACTGTGCTTTCACCCTCACCGCACCCCCTTGTTGGCCCCCTCCTTAAAAAGGGTTCTGATGCAGCCTGGAGACTTAAAAAAAAAAAAAAAAATAGACAGAGACAATACCAGCATGTACCACCTGGCTTATTTTATTTGACTGTCCTGTTGGTCCGCAGTAGTGTCCTTGGGGGTTTCATGGACCGTGTTGCTTTCCCACTGCATCTGCTGGGATGAAGTGAAGCCCTCATACACCTGCTGCTCGAGACGGCGATAGATGTACTTTCTCTGAAAGCTTGCTCTGTTTTACAGTCTGCTTCTCCTAGCTCTCCTGTGCAGTGGGAGAAAGGCTGGGAAGAGGGTCTGATCCCTCCCTTGGGACGGCAGCACGATGGGGGCGAGCCATCGGGAACGGTTAATCCTCTCTCTCTCTCCTCTCCGCAGAGCGAATGCTCTCGAGGAACAGTTGAAGGAGCAGGAGCTGAAAGCTGACCAAACACTTCTGGAGGAGATCAAGAAACAGAGGGAGCTGCTGAGCAAAATGGAGAGGGAGAAGAGCATTGAGATTGAGAACCTGCAGGCCAGGTGGGGCTGGGGCAGGGCTGGGTGGTGGCAGGTCTCCTGGACCCACATGTACACGCTGGAATACGCGTACAGGCTTCTGCTTTGCAACTGCAGCCTTTGGGGCGACAAAGTGCGGTAGACAGTGAGTTTAACTTGGTTAAAGGTGTAACTAAAGTCATCATAAACCCTGAGTTTTGGCTACTTCTCCTACCTTCCTTCCACAGTCAAGCCCTTCCGTGAACCTAGTCTCAGGCTCTTTATTTGAATTTCCCTGGTGTGGTTTCAATTTAGTGCTCTCATTCTCTATCCGTGCACCTGCCGCACAGTGTGCGGATGAAGTGGTGGTTTGTTAGTGCTCGTTCCCATGAATGACCCATGGAAGTATGTTTGATGCTCAGATGTTTTCCACCTTCACGGAAAAAGGCAAATATCTGGGAAGGAGGAGTTGTCCAAGGGGCAGTGTCCTGGACTGGGTGCTTCATTCTGCCTGTTGGCTTCCAAAGGAAAAAGTGGTGTGGGAGAGGTTTCATTTATTTGACAGATTTTTTGCTGCTTTTCCAGAATGTGTTTTGCTGTTGTTCAACCCTTGCAGTAAATGAAAGGTGAAGGCAGTGGGGTTTTTTACCAAGCTTGTAGTAGGACAGTTACCATGACAAATGGCTGTTACTTTACCTGGAGAATGCAAAGCCGAAGCCCTCTCTGAACCCCTGCTCTGACTCTGCCCGGGCGGTGTGTCTGCTTTTTGGTGCCTAGAGCTGAGGCTTGCCCATGGACTGATTAAGCCCTTGGCCTAAAGAATAGCGTTGGACCTGATTGAGAAGGGCATGGCACTGGACAGCGGACTTGCCAGAAGTCATGTGGCTGCCCCGCTTTTTCCCCTGGGGTAGAAATAGTGGAAGTCTCAGGGTTTGCTGTGAAGAGATAAATCCCTGCTGGCTTGCCTTCAGCAGGTCCTGGTTTAATGTTCCTAATGATGTTTCAACCAAGTCTCCTGTACTTGGGATGCTTGGGTGAGTTTCTCACACATCTCTCTACTGTTGCAGGCTGCAGCAACTGGATGATGAGAACAGCGAGCTGAGATCCTGCGTCCCTTGTTTAAAAGCTAACATTGAAAGACTAGAGGAGGTGAGGACTGCGTCTGCTTGGGGTGCCCAAGCTGGAGCCGTGTTTCTGGGTTCCCACCTGCTGCCTCACGTGGCTGGAGCTGAAATTCTCATTTACACGAGGGGCTACATGAGATCCGCTTAATGCAACGAGCAGATCAGCTGCCTCTGCCTTCCAGTCCCGGCAGACCTCGCCTCGGACCGGAGCTATCCCATACCGCTATCCGTGCAGGTTCCCAGCGTGTGGCTTGGAAGCTGGGATTAACAAACCCCTCATAAATCTGTCTGTGACAGCGCAGCCTGCGTGAAGCCACAGCGTGCAGCGGTGGCAGCCCTGTCCTGGCTGGTTAGGAGGGGACTTGTGCCCTCTTGTGGAAGCTTGTCCCCATCCCTGCGGCTGCAGCCCGCAGCGGGACAGTCCGGTGCAAGGGAGGAAGAGGAGCAGGCGTGCTTCATCTCCGCGTCCTGCCCGGGCAGATACACCCTCACTGGGATTTGTGAGTTGAGCCTTCGAAGCGCTGTGTTATCTCCCGGATCCTCTCCCCTCCACCCTGCTCAGGATTCGAGGCTGTGCAGCTGCTGACAGGGCTGGGGCGGGAGGCTTGCCGAGGCACCGCAGCCTCCGTGGGATGGACAAGATCCTCATTTCTGGAGAGAATGTGGGTTACAGATGTAACATCTGGTACAAAGGCTGCTGCGTTTTGTTTTTCTTCAAGCTGGTGGCAGATGTAAGATTAAAATTTAAGTGAAATCAAACCTCTCTGCCCAGCTGAAGGCCCTCAAGCATTTCATCCACTCACAATCTTTGAGCCTGTGGCAGAGTGCTGCAGCTCCATCTCTGCCTGACGTGGCCACGATGAAGTGGTCTTCGTCTGCCAAGACCTTGTAAGCACAGTGCATTGAAGCTGGGGGCAGGAAAAGCGCTGTGGGTCTGAGGATAAATTTCCTGCCTAGGTGTGCTTCAGCCATGCAAAGTTGGTTTTGATCCTTAATCTCTCTGTAGAGCGGTGCTGCTTTTCTCCACAGTTAATGGGATTAACGAGGAGTGAGAGGTGGAATTGCTGCCCCTCCCTGCTGAGGAGAGAAGCCCTCCTGACAAACTGCTGTCTTGTCCAGCATCCGAAATCAGGATTTCCTTGTCAGCGTTGCGTTTCCTGCTGGTGTGGTGCTTTTGGTGCTCTGCTCCATGGAGCAGGACACCCCAGACCCAGCAGCTGGAGCTCCCCTCGGAGCTGCTCCTCACCGCTTCATGGCACGGGCCATCCAGCACCAGCGTTGGCTGGGGTCTTGTGGCGTTTTTGGCTTTCTGAAAGCCAAAACCTTCCTCACGGGGAGAGCCAGGCTGGAAGCTGTGAGCCTGGGGAGGGGTGAATTGGCCATAGGCAGAAGGGTGCTGCTGTACAGGGAAGTGTCCTGCACAGGGCTGTTGTCATCACCAAGTGACAAGTTTTACCTGCCATCTCAAGCGTTCAGCCAAGGCTTTGGATATAAGAAGGGGACAGAGCAGGAGAGCTGGGCTGTATGTTTTACATCCTGGCTTGAACTGGTCACGTTCCTTCTTGGGTCAGTCCTCAATTTAAATTCTTTCGTATCTGAAACCAAGAATGAGCATCCCCACAGTGGCTTAAGATCTTAGATTCCTGGCTTTTCTGAAATTCAGACCTAAGGAGCCTTATGATTTAATGTCTCTTCTTGGCCTGTAGCCTCTGTGCTGGCCCCAGTCCTGCCCAAGCCGTGTCCCACGCCAGCACCATGCTGCCCAGAAAGCTGCGCAAGTGCGGATATTTGCCTGTCTGCAATTATTCTTGAGTCATCTCTTATTGCCTCTCTCTTAGCAGTGCTATTTTGGTGTGTGGCTCTTCTTGCTGCTGCCAAAGCACTCGGGCTCTGAAGCCCTCAGACAGCAAATGAAATCCCAGAAGGCAGAGCATCCAAATGCGTCAGCGAGAAGAGCCTTCCCTGCGGTGCTCAGCGTGTGCCGTGTCCTTGAGCAAGTGGGAAGAGCCCTGGCAGCGCCGAGTGAAAACGGGCCTTGTGACTGTTGCCTTTTGTGTGATTACAGGAGAAGCAGAAGCTGCTGGATGAGATCGAAGACCTCACTGTGCAGCTCACAGAGGAGCAGGAGAAAAAGAGGAAGATGGGGGACAAGCTGAGTCAGGAGAGGCACCAGTTTCAGAAGGAGAAGGAGTCGACGCAGGAGGTAAGTAGAGTCGGGGCTGCCTGCCACAGCCCTGTCCTGCTAGTCCCCCAAGTTAGGGCTACGTGGGGGAGCTGGCCTTGGCAGCTTCTCCAAAAATAGGTGTAACTGGAGCATTTGGTCCTGCCTGGGCAGAGGAAGGCAGTACAGCAGCTTAACTGTATAACATCTGTCACTTTTGCCTGCCTTAAAATTCAGCCGAGCGTGTCTCCATCTGCAAACGCAGTGGGGCTGTGCCACCCTGGCCTGTTCCTGCAGGGCCCGTTTCTCTTCTGCATCGAAGGAGCAGTGGCAGAAGCACGGTGACAATGGCACATGGAGCCAGCAGGCGTTAGCAGGCGGGAGGAGAGGGTTGCGAGGCTGCTTGGGGGAGAGCTGCCAGCTCTGTGTGCTTGGGGGCAGAAACGCAGACCCCCCTGATCCCTTCCAGGGGTCTGTGTCATTGGTGATTCCAGCTGGAGGCTCAAGCAGGGCTTGCTGTTGTGGTAGAAAAGGAGCTTTGGACCTCAAAGGGGAAACTACTGTCATTTTGGCGATGCAAAGAGCGCTCGGGTGAGACTGGGATTCATAGCACTGGGGCAGGAGGGAGCTGCCCACGTTGCTGGAGGGGGGGGTCTGTCTGCTGCTGCAGACCCGGAGCCAGCATCTTTGGTGCTCCAACAAAGTCCTTCCAGGGCTGCTCTCATGTATTTAAGTAGCTCCCCCCCTCCTGTTCGTTAGAGGCGTGGGGGAGGAAGGGGAAGCCATGTGCACCCCCAGAAAGGGTCTGTTAATCCTGCAGTCGATGGGGTTGCTCCCAGCTGGGGGACAGCCTATCTGTCACACCAGCCACGACCAGTGCGAGCTGTTGGACTTGCAGGGGATGCGGCACTCAGTTGTCCCCTTCCCTTGTGCTGCAGCTCATTGAGGACCTCAGGAAGCAGCTCGAGCACTTGCAGCTCTTCAAACTGGAAGCTGAGCAGCGAAGAGGCAGGAGCAGCAGCATGGGGCTCCAGGAGTACAACAGCAGGACGCGGGAGACGGAGCTGGAGCAAGAGATCAAGCAGCTCAAGCAGGTATGCAGGGCTGGGCAGGGAGGGAAGCGTCTTGGCTGCTTGGTCTGCAGAAGGGGATGCTGATTCCCTGACACTGAGGAGAGGTCAGTGGGGGCCCTGGGGCTCCCTCCCGAGGAGCTGACCGTGGATCTGGCAGCCCACCGCTTTCTTGCTCTCCTGTCCTGGGACAGGAGAGGTTGGCTCCTTCCTCTGAAGGACGGCACGTACGCTCAAGACCCCCTCTCTGCTGTGTCCCCTGAATCTCCCCAGCACACTGTGTGTTTCCAGAGGTTCTCCAGGCCCTGTCAAATCAGAGTCAGGAGACAGAGCGCTGTTCCCAGCGCTGTGTGAGCTGCTGGTTAGGACGAAAGCCCCTGCCTTCCCTGGCCGGTTCTGCTCTGGGGGCACCATGTGCTTCAGCACCATCTGATGTTTGTTTGTTGTGAACAGGATAACAGGAACCTGAAGGAGCAGAACGATGAACTGAACGGGCAGATCATTAACTTGAGCATCCAGGGAGCCAAGAACCTCTTCTCAGCCTCCTTCTCTGAATCCCTGGCAGCGGAGATCAGCTCGGTCTCCAGAGACGAGGTACATGCCACAGGGTACTGCTTACCTCAGACTGCATCTTCCCGGGGTGGCTGGTGCATCTCCTCTCCCCTCAGCCAACCAGGGGCCTGGGAGGAGCTGATGTGGCCCTGTCTGTGGTACAGGTCACTCCCAAAATTCACTCGAAAGCTGTCGCGAGCAAAGAAATACCTGTGCGACTATTTGAAGAGCTTGCAGGACTTACCCTGCCTGCCAGCCCTCCTTCCTGGGAACAGGGGAAGCTGCTCCCTTGCAATCTGCTGATACTGGCAGCTCCGCTTTGCCTGTCCTGTGACTGCCTTCCTCTTCCTGGGACAGACCAGCGAGCACGGGGTTTGTCTGTCTGTAGATATCTGTTTTAAGATCTTAAAGATCTTGGCTTCTCTGGCATTTGCTCTCCCTGCTCCATGGCTGTACCCCAGTTACCAGTGTGCAAGCCTGCCTAAGTGTCAGAATTATATCTTTCAGACCCTGAGAAGTGTAATGGGAAAACACACGGGGTTTGGGGGCCAAAGGGTAGATGGGATGCTCCCTGCTTTCTCCAAGGTCCCATCTGGCTGAGAAATTGAGGAAGGACAGGAGTGAGCAGGGCCAGCAGCTGAGGGCATCTCCTCATCTTGGGCCAGAGCCTGCTCAAGGAGGGAGGAAGGCTGGGGGGAGCCCCAGAGATACCAGTACCTATTCCTCTAGCAGTGGGGCATCTGGGCGCCAGGCTCAGCCTGCCACGCCTGTGCTCCGGCTTCTGTGGCCGAGCACCCACTTGCATGGTTTGGAGATCTGGGGACGTAGGAACATCTGTCGGGGAGACCCATCGGGGGTAAGGGCAGGAGCCTGGAGTTCAGCTGGGTCTTACAGAGCCTGCAGCACTCACTGGTGATCTGTCTGCTCCCTGGCAGTCACCCTGTGAAACACTTGTACGTGGCCAGGAACAGCCTAAGCCAGAATGAAGAAGGGGGAAAACCTCTGTGGGTGCACAGAGCCACCAGAAGCCTCGCTTCTGTCCCTGGGCAGCGGCAGGCGGTGACCACTCATTCGCTTTCTCCCTCTCTTGCAGCTCATGGAAGCAATTCAGAAGCAAGAGGAGATCAACTTCCGCCTGCAGGATTACATTGACAGGATCATCGTGGCCATCATGGAGACGAATCCCTCCATCCTGGAAGTGAAGTAAGGGCGGCCGACAGCCGCTGACTGCGCTCGTCAATGGGTGTGGATTTGGTGCTCTGAGAGGATAAAGAGGGACTCAAAACGTCTTTGCTCTTGATGAAGGCACAAGGAAGCATCGTGTCAGATCAGTGGGTGAATTAGCCAGCGGACCAGGGGAAAAAGAAAACCAGCAGAAAGGCTTTGTTGTCTGACTTCGTAATTTTGAAACCCTTCTGGTTTTGAGGGGTAAAAGGGAACCTGGAGAAGAAACACAGGCACTGGATAGCTGGAGGAAGGACCTGAATCGGCCCTGCTACCCGTGAAGCTGGGAACTGTCCTGACAGCGGCGTCAGACCCTCTGGCGCGCGGGGTGCGAACGGGAGCTGTGAGGAGAGGGTTTCTCTGAACTGCAGGATAACGGGACGGAGAAGGAAGCGACGGAGCTGACGTTTTCCCTTGCCGCCCTGTCCAGCCCAAGTATCTGCTTTGCCAAAGTGTCCCTGACACACTCACTCACTGGGGCAGATCTGGGAAAGAGGGAAATGTGTCCCGGACTTGTAGAGGTGTTTTGGTTTGGTGTTTTGTTTTTTTTAATTAACTTAATGCAAATGTCCCCATTCAGCTGGCACAGTTAATCCTTGCCCTGCCGCTTCTGCTTGGGAAGGGTTTGCGTGCAGAGAGCTAGCTGGCTCCTCTCGCGCTCGCCGGTGGCAGAAAGAGGCAGGGGAGCGGCTGTTTTCGGGACAGGGCGTAAGCGCACTTTGTCACCTGCCTCCTTATTTATTTTTGCTGTCTGTAGCTCACTACCGTTGGCACGCCTTGGCGTTCACGGCTCCGCTGCCCTCCTCCCAGTTCCCGGCTCTTCTGCCGGCCGCTGCAGGGTCTGCGGGTGTCTCTTGAGCTAGGCTGGCTCTGGGAGGAGAGGTCCCCTCGGCCCCAGCTGCAGGCACACGGGTGCTGTCTGTCCAGCCTGCAGGGACTGGGGGAAAGGCTGTGACTCTTCGACTGGCACTGGAGGCTGGTCCTGGCCACCTCTCCCCGTCCTGGCTTGGCTCGCCTGGCCCGGCGTGGGGGCGCGCAGTGGCCGAGGGACCCCCGTGGGAGGCCCAGCAGAGAGGGCTGAGCTCTCCCCGTTGCCTCCCAAGGTCCCTGGCCTGGGGACAGTGGACTGTGCCATTCCCACCCGGAGCAGGGCTCTGCTGGTGATAGCTGCAGTCCTGGAGGGAGAGCCCGCTCCGCCTGCCTTTCCCCGCTGTTTCCCTGTGCTGCGGCAGGGGACGGAGCCGCTGCTCTCATTTCTCAGCCCCTGGCATCAGCCTGGGCTGAAATCTCTATGCTGTTGGGGAGAGGAGACCAGAGGGTACAGCAGCAGCTCCCTGGGAAACAAAAGCCATGTTTACATCAGACAGCTCTTGGCTTGCTGGCACAAGCGGCCGCGGTGTAGCGTGACCCCAGGGAGCAGCCACTTTAACTGACCTGCTCCTCTCCGGCTCCCGGGAGGAGACAGCCAGCGGACTCCCAAGGATCCGGCTTCGTTTAGTACATCGGGCCCCAAAAAGCCGTTCTCTTTCCTGCTTGTCAGGTTTTAGAAATGCCGGAGTGGCCTGAAAGCAGAAGCCACAGCGCTCCCTTGGCCACCGGTGGGGGGGTGCCTGCTCCTCCCCAAAACGCTTCCACGCACGCGGCACCTCTCTCTTCCCACGCTGGGGCAGGGGCAGGGCAGCCCCCTCGCCGTTTGTCCCTGGAGGGGGCCGCTGGCTGGGAGATGTGGCAGCTGCCGCAGCCTTAGTCCCTCCTGGGGGGTCCCCGGTGGCTCACGGGTCCCCTGCGCTGCCAGCCCGGGGGAAGCGGCCGAGACCCGGAGCCGGCCGAGCCACCACCGCCACGACCCTCCCTCTTCCACCCCTTCTTTAAACGCATCGCCTCTGGGTGCTCAACCCCCCGTGGCCTTGTGCGAGGCGCAGCGGGGTGGGGGTGAGCCCCACAAACCTTGGGCGAGAGGGGCACCCAGTGCTCCCGCACCCCGTCCCGAACACCCAGCTCTCCCCGGCATCCACTCCCCTCCCTGCCCCGAGTCCGTGGGAAGAAGCCACGTAATGTACATTTCCAGAGAAGCTTTGGGTGTAAATCAGTGTATACTTGGAGAGGGAAAAATTTTTCTATCTTGTAGAGTAGGTATTTTTATAGAACGAAGGTTGATCATTTTTTTAATACTTTAAAGAAGAGAGAAATGTATCTGTGTATACACAAAAGCATATATATATATATGTATAAATATATAAATATCGGAGATCTGCCTTTCTCGACTTGGGATCACGGATCCCCAGTTCAAACAATCGTCTTTTTTCCTGTCGCTCACAAAGAGGTACTGTAACTGTAAATAAGCACCGGGAAAAAGTTTTAAGCAAACAAAGCACTGACTTGCACATTCACCATGCTTTAAAGTCCCTATGGAAAAAAAAAAGAAACACAAACAAAAACTGTACTTCCCGAAAATGTTCCTCTTTCCCCACCGGTATGTGAAGGAAGTCCCAAAAAAGAGGCAAAAACAGTATTGTCTTAAATGATGTATCAATTCTTGTCAGATTAAAAGCTGTTACTGTTCCTGCCCGGAGCCTGTCTTTCTGCAGGGAGCATCGGAGCATCCCGAGCGTCCGCGTGCCAGCTCCCCAGCGGGGCCGGGTGGGAGTGGAAATGCCCCTGCCCTGAGGAGTGCCCTGATTTTGGGGGGATGAGGATGGGGGAGGCTGGACGTGGCTGGCTCTGGAGGGGCCAGGGTCAAAGGGAGCCGCAACCTCCCCTGCAGCCAAGCCCTGCGGGTGGGAACCGGGGGGCTTCGCCCTTGGCTGTCCAGGTGGGGTGAGGGACCTTCGGAGCCGGCTTTGTCCCCCCCTGCGTGTCCTGCTGCTCTGGAGGGTTTGGGGAGGCTGAGACAGGGCCAGGCTGTGGCTCGGCACTTGGGGCCTGCTCCAGGTGAGAACACGGAGGCTTTCCCTTCTGTCTACTGTGCTAAACCCCTCCGAGCACTCGGCTGCTCTGAACCACTCTAAAAATCCCTTAAACGCTCTAAATCACCCTGCTAAGCTGCTCCACACCCCTCTAAGCTTCCCTCCACCTCCTCCCAGCCCCGGTAAGCTGCCCCAAAGGGCTCTAACGTGCAAAATACCCTCTCGGCTCCTGGAGTGCCTCCGGATGCCTCCAGACTGTCGCTCTGAACTCCTCCGAGCAGCCCCGGAGCTGCTGCAAAGAGCTCTTGAGTGCCGCTGCGTGCTGGGAAATGCCTCTGACGCGCTCTGAGCTCTCTAAAACACCCCAAATTATTTCAAAGTGCTCCACGCCTCTCTGAACAGCACCGAGCTGCTCTAAAACATCTCTGAGCATCTCTAAAACACCTCTGTAGCGCGCTAAACTGCTCTACACCCCTCTAAGCAGCTCTAGTGGGCACCAAGATTTCTCTAAATGCCTCTAAAAAATCCTTTAAAAATTCCTCTGAGAAGCTCAACCTCCGGCAGCTTGAAGCTGCTCTAGAAACTGGGTAAGTAAATGGCTCCAGGGGTGCTGGCGCGGTGCTGGGTCACTTCAAGGAGCCTCTGAACAGCTCGGAGCTCTGCAGGGACGGACCTCTGGGCAGTCTGAAGCACTTGAATTGCTCAAATAGCTCTCGGGCTCCTCAAGCCAGCCCTAAAAGGCACCAAAATGCTAGAACTGCTTGTAGCAGCTCAAAGTAGCCTCTAAACTCTTCTAAAACTCCTTGAAATAGCTCAAAATGGAGCATAAAAAAAATCTTGTAGCAGCTCTGAAGCACTCTAAGCCTCTTCTGTGTGGCTGTGAAACACCTCAAGTGCTCTAACACCCTCTGAAAGGCCCCTGAAATTCCTCCGGACCTTTGTAATGTACCTCTCAACAGCATTGAAACTTTTGAGTAACGTCTCTAAACTTCTCCAAACAGCTCACAACCACCCTAAATCCCCTCCAAATGACACCGAAGAGGCATAAGCAATCCTGAAACAGCTCCATGCTGCTCCAAAGCTGCTCTAAAGCTCATCAAAAAATACTTGTAGCTGCTTCCAAGAGCACTCAAGCTCTTCTGCACATCCTCTGAAAAGGTCTCTAAATGTCTTCACACCTCTCCAGCCTCTTGGAAACTGCTCCAGAAAAGCCCTAAAGCTCTGAAGATCTCCGCATCCTTCAGAACAGCTCCAGAGCTGCTCCCAACTGCTCTTCCGCAGCGCGGCGGGGGCTTGGCACCGTGCTAGCGAGCCTCTCAGCAGCTGCAGGCAGCTCTGAGTTATTATTTATTATACAAAATTAAATGCGTTTAAATAAATATATTTTCAATAGGGTTAGAGATTTGTGGAGCTTTTGTAGCTCCAAAAGTCCTCGGGGAAGCTGAGCTGTTTCTGAAACACTGCTCCAAACACCACTGAAGAGCTCCAGCTTCTCCCGTCGTTACGGTGGGATGCTCTGGCCGCGGACGGGGGAAACCAGCAGACGCCGAGCACGGGTCGGACCCCAGTCATGGTGCCCGGGGTGCCAGCCCGGGGTGTGCCCGCGGGGTCCGGCCCTGCTGCTCCTGCCTCCCCTGCCCACTCTCCCTCCCCCCTTTTTTGGGTCAGGCCAGCTTGGCTGGCCAAGGCAGTGCCATAAATCATCCCCGACTTCATTGAATACAACCGTGCCGGAGCCCGGCAGCTCCAGATCTGGCTTGGCCGTGCACGGCGACCGCCTGGCTCTGGCTGGGATGTGTGCTTTGCGGGAAGGGCGCTGGGCCCGGGATGCCCTCCAGTCGCTTTGGATCCTCCACGTGGCCCCCGGTGCCTCCCCACTGCTCTCGGCCTCAGCGGCAGGAGCGTGGTGCTCGGTGCTCGCAGCCCCTGGGTGCTCTGCCGGTGCAGGCAGGGTGCTGGGGGCAGGCAGGGCTGCCACGAGCACCCAGCCCAGCTCCCTGCCACCCAGCTTGGCGGGCTGGTCACTGCGCCGGCACGAGCCACAAAAGGGCAAAGCTGCGGGGAACGCAGAGCCGCTCTTTCCCAGCTCGCCCTGCATCGGGCCCTCGCCCGGCGTGACCCCGAGGGCAGCAGCGCTCTCCCGTCCCAGCGCCCACCGCACCCAAAAAGCCCAAGGGCAGCTGGTGAGAGCCCGCCCAGCCCCTTCCCCAGCGAGCCAGCGGGCACCTTCGAACGCCCCCGAAACCTGGCCACGGCCAGGGCCACCGTGGCCGTGTCCCGCATCCCCCGGCGAGGAAGCCAGAGCGGGGCCGGATCCGGCGGGGGCCGGGGGCCGCTGCGCCCCCGGCCCGGGCCCCGCGCAGGGCCGCGCTCCAGCCGCGGGTGCTCGCCGCCGGCCGGGCGGGTGCGCGGAGCGGAACGGAGCGGAGGAGCGGAGCGGAGCGGAGCGGAGCGGAGGAGCGGAGCTTGCGCTGCGGGCCCCTGCCTGGGGAAGGGGTTTCCAGCCCCTTCCCCTTCCCCGTCTGCTGCCGATGCCGGGACGGGGCTGGGATGGGGTTAACCCTTGGCAGCCGGGGTGGGAGGCGGACGGATGACGCCCCCCGGCCTGGGCAGCCCGCAGGGCTAAGGGGGGCGGCCCCGGGGCAGCCCCTCACCCTGGGGTGCTGCCTGCGTCACCCCACGGGACTCGCCGCGGGCAGGACCACCCGGGATGCTCACGGGGAGCGCAGTCCCCCGCAGCTGGTCCCCAGGGACGCTCCGGGAGCTCGGGCGTGGGACGCAGCCCCTGGCAGGGCCGGCCGGGGCCAGCCGCCCCAGAGGACGGTAACAGCCCCGCAAGCAGCCCGCGCACCAGGCGGCAGCGGCAGGCAGCCCTGCCCGCACCGGCGCGTCTTCCTCCTCTTGCTCCAAGCTGGAAATCCCTGGGGGAGCAAGGCCTGTGGTGCGCAGCCTGGCCGGGCCCCCCAGCCCGTCCGGGAGCCCCCAGCCCGGCCGGGACCCCCCAGCGACAGTGGGGGCACAGGCGGCACCCACAGCGAGCAGGGCCAAGGCAGAAGCCGGGGGCACCCCTGGAAGGGGGAGCGCCGTGGGGGCACAGGGAGGCGACCCCCCCCCCCCCCCCCTTGCCCTGCGCAGGGGCCGTGGAGCCGGGCCTGGGGTCCCCAGCTCCGGCCATGGCTGCCGGGGAGCAGGGGGGGGGGTCCGGCCGGGGCGGGGGCGCGGGCAGCACCTCCCCCTCCCCTCCCCTCTCTCCCTCCCTCCCGCTCTCCCTCCCCTCCCCTCCCCTCCCCCCGCGCCGGTCCCCTCCTCCTTCCCCTCCCGCCGAGGGCGGCCGGCGCCGTCCCGTCCCGTCCCGTCCCGTCGCGGGGCTCGGCGGGCTGAGCCGCGGCTCCGCTCCGCTCCGCTCCGCCCGGCGCTGCCGCCGCCTCCCCATGCGGGTGCCCCGGGTGGGCGGCAGCCGCCGGCCCCCCCCGCCCCGGCATGGCCCGGCTCTCCGTCAGGGAGCACCTGGACGGGATCCTCTCCGACTTCGAAGGTGCGGCCGGGGCTGCGACCCCCCCCCCGCGGGTGACCCCCGGGGGCTGCGAGACCCCCACTCGGGGCTGGGTGCCGGGGGGGGGATGCTGCTGGGGCTGGGCGTCTTGGGGGGATGGGATGCCCCCCCCGGGGCTGAGCATCGCGGGGGGCTGCGCTCCCCCCGGGGGCTGGGTCGCGTGTGGGGGGATGCCCCCCGGGGCTGCGCGTCGTGGGGGCTGCGCATCGGGAGGGCGCTAGGATGTCCCGAGGGACCGGCTGTCGTGGGGGGCCGCTCTCCCCCCCCCCCGGGGGCCGCGCACGGCGGGGTGCGCTCGGGTTGTGCCCGGCGGGGCGCACCCTCGGGGGGAGCCTGGCGGGGTGCGCCCGTGGGGGGGCGTGGGTGCACTGGGGGGGTGCGCCCGTGGGGTGGGCGGGGGGGGCCGGGGGGGGACTGCAGAGGGCTCCGGCGTGTGGGGGTGTGTGCGTGTGCGCACTCCGCCCGTGTTCGCGTGTGCCTGTGCGCACTCCCCGCGTGTGCGGGCTGCGGCCCGCGGCTGCGCTGCCCCCCGGGGCCGCCCGGGCGGGCCGGGGCTGCGGGGGGGCCGGGAGCCGCGTCCCGGTTGCTCCCCCCGGGGCGGCCCGGCCGCAGGAGGCAGCGGGACGGGTTTGTCTTTCTCTCGCCCGCGATTATCCCCGGCCGCTTCCCGGAGGCCGCGGCGGGAGGGGCCGGGGCCGGGGCCGGGGCCGGGCGGGGAGGGGCGGGCGGCGAAACCCGACCCCGGGGCTGCTGCTGCTGCCCTCGCCGGGGAGGAATGTGTGCACCTTCCCTGGGCACCTTAACCCCGCCGCTGCTGGGCCGCCCCCACCCCCTGCCACCCCCCCAGACCCCCCCATCCCCCTAAGAACCCCTGCCCGCCCCCCGCCCCGCCTCCCCCCGCTGCTGCCCCCCCCCGCTCTGCCCCGTCACTCCGGACACGGCTCGGGGCAGCCAAAGCCACGGGTGAGGACATGAGCTGTAACCAGGGGCAGGTTTGGGGTGGAAGGAGGCATTTTGGCGTGTCCCCGGTGGTGCCGAATCAGGGAGATGGATATGGGGAGGGGGATGCCGTCCCCGCGTCCCCATGGCCCCCGGCACTGTGCCCAGCTGGGGAGGGGCAGGGCCGGCCGGAGCAATAACCTGCCTGGCCGAGAACTGTTATTAGCAGCGCCCGCGCCCCGGCCCCTGACCCCGGCCCAGCCCCGGGCACAGGGGTGAGCTGGGGAGGGGACGGGACCCCCACCGCCCCGCGGCCCCCGGCACTGGTGGCCAAGCCGGGGCAGCGGCCGCGGGGCCGAGGAGGAGGAGGGCGAGGGCGGCCTCGTGCCAGCGGGTGCCGTGCCGCGGCAGGCCGGCGCACGTGCCGGGATGAAGGGGCGCAGCGTGGGCCGCCCCCCCAGCCTCCCTGCCGGAGGCAGCCACCCGCCGCTTGGCAGCGGGGTGCGGCGGGGGCGAGGAAGGCTGCCCGGCGGGGGCCCGGGCCCCCCGTGCTCTCCTGGGGGCCGGGGAACCGGCTGCCAGTGCCGCTTCGGCAGAGCTGGCAAGAGCACGGCTCCCGGGGGGCCCCGCGCTGCGGCGGGAGGGAGGGAGGGAGGGAGGGGGCGGCCGCCCTGTGAAGGCGCTGCCTGCCCCCGGGGGCTTCGCGGGGGTCCCGGCTGCTCAGACCTGCCGTGGCAGTGCCTGGCCGGGCCGTGGTGCCCAGGGGGAGAGGGCCCGCCACTGCTGCCCGGCAGCTGCTCCGGCAAGAGGCTTTGCACCGGAGCCAGGTGCCGCGATGCCCACGGGGTGGTCGGGGGGGTCTGCGTGGGGAGCGTGTTCGCACCGCCGGCAGCCCTGGGGCCACGGCGTGGGCTCATGGTTGCCGTCAGGGCTGCAAAGCCGCGTGGGAGGCACGGCTGCGGCCTCCCGCATGGACTGTAACGTTACTGCTGCGTGTAGCGATAGCTCTGGCCTGCCTCGCCATCAGTAGGCTTCAGGGTTAATGCCCTGTCAGGGGACAGGAATCCTCCCAGCATGGCTGTTTGGATGGATGGAGGGGGAGAGGGTCAGGCGGGGGGGGATCCGGTTACTCGGGCTGGATCCCTTACAGGGGGAATAAAGCAGGCAGTGTGCTGTGTGGGGAGCTGACGGCACCGGCCGGCCGGGCGCAGATAAACCGCGGGGAACAATGATAAAAACCGCGGGGAACAATGCGGCAGGGCCGTGGGGCCGCCAGTGCCGAGCTGGTTTCCCATGCGGGACGGGCTCACAAACGGCCCTTTGGCACCCGGCTGCGCGGGGGGCACCTCTGGGTGCTGGCACGGTGCAGCGTGACACGGCACGGCTGGGGGTCCGTGCACGGGGGTGGCCGTGGGGTCAGCCGGCGAGGGGGCAGAGCCCGGCGGGTGCCTGGCCACAGGTGCCATCGGGTGCCACTCTCATGCCACCATTTCTCTCTCTCTGTCCCCAGCGCTCAAGAAATCGTTTGAGGCGGAGGATGGGGACGAGGTGCCCGGCTCCCTGCCAGTGTCCCCGCTGCCCTTGGGCACCGGCGAGTGCCACCAGCCGCTGCAGCCCGGCCACCAGCCCCACTTGGGCTCTGCTGCCGGCCCCAGCCCCGCTCCCAGCCCTGTGCTGCACAGCCGGCTCAGCACCAGCCTCTCCGCCAGCCGAGCCAACGGCACCACCGGCACTGGCATCGCCCGCGTCGCCTCCTTCCAGACCCGCCGGGGCTTTGCCGCGGGGCCGGGCAGTGACGGCGAGAGCCTCCGCAGCTCGTCCTCCAGCCTGGAGAGCCCTGCGCCCCCCCAGCTGCCGGGCCCCCCCCCGGCCACCGGCCCCGGCCTGAAGAAGGTCCCGTCCCACAGCAGCGTCTTCCCAGCAGAGCTGGAGCACCCCCTCCAAGGGGCCACTGCCAGCCACGGCTCGCTGCCGGCGCTGGACCTGCACATCGCCGAGGAGCCGGGGATGGGGACCCCCCCGCCGGACCCCCCGCCGTGGGGCACCTGGAGCCCTGCAAGCCAGCCGCACACCCGCCAGCCTTCCTCCTCCTCCTCCTCCTCCTCCCCGGCCCCATGCGATGGCACTGGGGTGGCCCCAGGGCCGCCCACGCTCCCCGGGGGGCCAGGGGGGCGGCTGCTGGGGGGGTGGGATGTGGCCCCCTGCACGCTGCCTCGGCCGCAGCTGAGGGTCAGCCTCGGCGCCAGCCCTGGCCCGGCCCGAAGGCCCCCGCCACTCCCCCGGGGCCAGGGGGAGGCAGCCCCGGCCCCCGCCGCCCCTTCCCCGGGGAGGGCTGAGGGGCTGCCGCTGCCGCCAGCCCCCCAGGCCACCCCCTTCAAGCTGGTGTCCCAGCCACAGACGGTGCAAGTGACCTCCCAGCCCGCCTTCCTGGGGGGGCTGGTGCTGGTGCCAGCCCTGGGGACCCCGGCAGCGCCTGGTGGAGCCGGGGCGAACCCCCCCGGTGCCAGGCTGGCGGGGCCGCAGGGACCCTGCGTGGCGGCGGCGGCTCCCGGCGAGGCTGCAGACGGCGGCTGGGCTGCGGTGACTCCGGAGCACGGTAGGACTCGCTCCTGTCCCCTCTCCCCTCTCCCCACCGGGACCCCCTTGCTGGGCGCAGCGTTGCCAAAACCTCCCAGTTGAGCCCCGCTGCCTCCAGCCTCCCCGGCGCTGCCAATGCCGGCGAGGGTGTTGATGCGGGGCTGTGGTGACGCCGGGGACAACACGGCCAGGGTGACTCCCGCCGGCACCCTCCTCCCCACCGGTGCCGGGGGGCCGCGGGGCGCGTCGGATGCCGCCCGGCACGGCGTGGCGCGTAGCAGCGGGGGGGCCACGCCATGAGGAGCCGAGCACGGCGCTGGCAGGGCTCCCGTCCCGCCCAGCCCCCGGGTGCCTGGCCAGCTTCCCGCGCCGCCCCAGCGCTGATCGTTTTCCCCGGTGCGGGGAGACAGGTCGGGACACATGTGCCCCATCGGCGGCAACGCTGAGCACCGGGGCCCCGCGCGTGCCGGCTATCGCCGCAATCTTGTCCCGCATCCAGCGCTTTCTTCCCCTCTCATCCCTCCTTGCCTTGGCACGGGGATGGATCCTGTTCCTCCCTTCCCGCGGGGAGGTGGCGGGGGGCCAAGGTGCGCTCGGCGCGTGCCTCGTGCCGGGGGGAGGATGTGGGGCTCCCCGGCACAGCCGTGCCCCCGGCTCCCACCACGCCGGCGTGGGCACCGCTGAGCCCGTGCCCGTCCCCAGGCCTGGGGCAGGGGACCCCCAGTGTCCCGCCTTCCCAGCGGCTGCCCCGGGGAAGGTTGGAGGGCGCCAGGGTGGCCGGGAGGCGGCCGCCACCGCTGGTGCTCCCTGTTTAGGTGCTTGGGGCTCATTGTCCGTCTCGCTGGGGTGTCATGAGAGCCGCCGTCGCCGGGCTCTAAGTACTGACGCCAGCGAAGGCATCCATACATCTGCTCCGGGCTGGGGTGAATCATCCCCCAGCAATGCCCGTGGCCGCACTGCCCAGCCAGCCCGGCTGCCCCGCCGACCTGCTGCTGCCCGCAGTGCTGGCCAGGGCGGAGGGGACGGTGCTCGGGGCCGAGCTGGGGTGATGGGGACACGGGGGGACGGTGCTCGGGGCCGAGCTGGGGTGATGGGGACACGGGGGGACGGTGCTCGGGGCTGAGCCAGGATGATGGGGACGTGAGGGGACAGTGCTCGGGTCCAAGGCAGGGTTCGGCAGGGCGGCGTGCCAAGGCTGCGGAGCGGGGCGCGAGCTGGCGGGCAGCGTGCGGGCGCTGGCTGTCCTGCAGATGGCACGGGACTGGCAGGCGCTGCTCGGGCACAGCGATTTCTGTGCCGGGAAGAGGTGGGGACGCACTGTTTCCTCTCCTGGGAGGCCACCGCGGCCCTCAGCTGGTGGCACCCGTGGGTGGCCGTGGGGCAGCATGGCGTGCTCAGTCCCAGGCCCCGTGGGAGGAAGCACCAAGCGAGCCGGTGGCCGCCGCGTTTCACTTCCACGCTGAAGGGAGCAAGCGAGCGCCCGGGTCGCCCACACAGGGCCCCGGGCGAGGAGGAGGAGGAGGAGCGGAGGAGGAGCTGTGGGCTGCAGCCTCCCTCCCCGCCTTGCACCCCAGGAGCCATTTGGCCCCGGTGACCAGCTCTTGGCGGCAGCAGCCCCGGCTCCGGCCGGCTCGCCCAGGTAGGGATGGCCGGGGCGGCAGCGGGCAGGGTGGCTGCGGGCAGGGGGGTGCTGCTTGCCGGGGCAGGGTGAGCCCCCCCGGTCCCCAGTGGGCAGGCGGTGCGGCGGGGTGCAGGGTTTCGCTTGATGGTTCACTTCTGCTTCTGCTCGCTGCCGGTACCCAGCGGCCCCCAGCCCCGTGCCGTGGCTCCCGCCCACGGCACAGCCGGCCGGGCAGGCTGGCTCCAGGTCTGGCTGCAGATGGGGTTTGTCACCACTGTCCCGTCCCCCTGGGTCGTGTTTGGCGCTGGGAGAGGCACCGGCGTTTCTGGATCATGCTCGGCCGGGCGGGTAGAGCTGCAGCGAGCTCCTCGCCGGTGCGGTGGGCGCCTCTCCCTCCGCATCCCTAAAATCCTCCATCCCTTTGCCGAGGGGGCCAGCTCCCTCCTGCCCACCCACCCTCGAGCCTTTGGGACCCGGCGCTGCGCTCTCCCCATCTGGCTGCGCTTCCTGGCTGAGGCGATGCCCGGTTCGGCACGGCGGCGAGCAGCCGGGCCGGGAGCTCCTCTCCTGGCTTGTCCTCTCCCAGCGCCCTCCATCCCCAGAGCCTTATTACAGGCTTCCCCCGGGGAGCCGGCCAATTAGCCCTGCATCAGTAATTACATCTGTGGAGGAGACCATGGACCCAGGATTACTCGTCCCTGCCTGGAAAATAAGAGCATCTTTAATGAGTCCTCGAACAGGTCTGGCTGCAGGAGCCATTAGCCCCGGAGGTGCGCGGTGATGCCAAAGAGCTTCCACGTGGCCACCCGGCCACTGGCCATCGCCGACGGGTCTTTTCGGCAGCGAGGGCAGGGACACGGGCGGCTCTGGCCCCACGGGGGAGGTGGATGCGGGTGCAGCACCCAGCGCCGCCACGCACCCCACGGCTCCGCCCGCCGGCCCTCCGGCTGTTTGCGTCTGCTCGGCGCCGCTGCCGGCACGGCACGAGGCGGTGGGCAACGGCCGAGCCCCTGCGTGGGTGCTGGGCCCCAGAGAGCGCCCGGGGAGCTGGGGGGTGCAGGCACCGCATCCTGCCTGCGCCCTGCCCGCGGTGCCCGGCCACCCCGGGTGGCTCCAGGCAGCGGCTGCATCGCTTGGTTCTGGATCTGTCCCGGCAACGGCCGGGGGCTGGCAGGGACCGGGGTGGGGGTGCAGGGGGGCCGGCGTCCCCCAGGAGCGGTGGGGTGCCCAGGTGAGCGTCGGGGGGGTCCCACCTCCCTGCCTGCCTGCAGAGCACCCTGGCTCAGCTGCGGGCAGCACCCTGCCTGCCCTCGGCCCCCCCGGCCGGGTGGCACCGCTGTCAACAGGAAGCCCCGAGCTGTTTCGCCACTTCCAAGGAACACCCCGACCCGTGGGGTGCGGGGAGCTGGGACACGCAGCGCTGCTGTCCCCAGCCCCGCCGCCTTCCTGGGCATCGCCGCCTGGCCGCGCTCCTGCCGTCGCCCCGGCCGGCTTTGCACCCGCCGGCGGGCACAGGGTGCTGGGTGCCCCTGCCGCCGGGCTGCTGTTGCCACGGCAACAAGTGATTTCGGCTCCACCGTCTCCTGGTACCCCAGGGCTGGCTCGGGCTGGACCCTGCCCGTGTGTCCCTCATCCCCAGGCCGCGCGGCACGTGGCTGCGGCCTCAGCAGGGCGGCTCGCCTCCCTCGGCAGCCTCGGCCATCGGCAAGCTGCCGCTCGAGCCTGCTGACGCCAAGAACCGGCTGGCACATATGTGGCAGGCGGGGATGCTGCGGCACGGGGGGACGCAGGCGCCGTGGGGCACTGCGGCAGCGGGGCTGGCGGCAGGGCCACCGCCCCTCACCTCGCCCCGCCGTGCCCGGGCCGTGGCTGGGCACGGGTGCTGCTCGGGGGGCACGGGGCAGGGTGGTCCCCGGTGCCAGGGAGCCGGTGGGTGCCAGCAGGCGTGGTACCCGCAGTCGAGCGTTCCCGCTCCCCTTTGGTGCCACCGCAGCCACCCGTGGGGGTGATGGGTGCCACGACGGGGGAGCGTCCCTGTGCTGGGGTCCCAGTACGCGCCGGCCTGGCTGGAGGCCGGCGGTGCCGTGTGCCGGGTGGGCACAGCCAGGCGGGCGCCTTCCCCACCCCGCCGGGCGACTGGCGAACTCGGCACAGGGTTCGGCTGTGGCGGGGAGGGGGCTGCGGGGGGGAGGGAGGGATGTTGCCGTGCTGGTCATGTGTGGGAGCGGCAGCTTTGCCGGAGCTGGGTTTGGTGCCAGCCGGGGGCTGGCGGCGCGGGGGGGGGGGGGGGCCGGGCTGCGGCGCTGATGGGGATGGGGATGCTGATGGCGCCTGGGGGACCACCCCGACCGTAGTGGGGTGCTGAGCGAGGGCACCGCGGCACTGAGGTAGGACCCGAACAATGGCCGTGCCGGGGAGGAGAAGGAGGAGGAGGAAGAAAGGGCTCGGGGGCCCCCAAGCTGCCGCACAAAGGGCTGGGGCGGGTGTGGGGCTCCGGTGGCCCCCAAGCTGGGGCGCGCTCTGGGCCTGGTCCCCGGCCAAACCCCACGCGTCCCTGGGGCTCAGGGTTGCGCCGGTGCCTGTGCTGCCCTCCCCAGCACCCCCCGGGGCCGCAGGCGGGTGCCCCTCGCCCCGGCAGGGGCCGATGCCTGGGTACGATGTGGGGTGCCACGTCCCGCCCCGTGCCCGGAGCCCCCCGGGTGCCCTGGGGCCGGAGCGGTGCTGCAGGAGGTGGCCTCGCCGTGGGTGGCAGCGTGGGCTGGGCGAAGGGTGCCGGCGGTGGCCGCGGTGCCCGATGCGACCGCCTTACAGAGCAACCGGTGGCACCGAGGGGGACGGGCAGGGCTGCCCGGTGGCGTGGCCACCCCGAGGATGCGGGGATGGCACTAGGCACCTCCCCGTCCCCCTCCGCCCACGGGGTGCCGGGGAGGGGGCGGCGTGCCCCGTTGCCATGCCGAGCCTCACCGGCTGCCAGGAATGTGCCGGGGCTGCGTGCCCGCCGGGGCGGCTGCTGCTGGGGCAACGGTGCCGGCAGAGTGGTGGGCACGGGGGGGGTCTGGACTCACCCGCCTTTGCCCACCCATGCAGGGAGCAGCCTGGAGCCCGAGGAGCGCAGCATGGAGCCGCCGGCCATGCCGGAGGAGGAGGTGTCCCTCACCGTGGCGTCTGGTCCAGCTGGTTGCCAGCTCTTCGGTTACGTGGGAATCGAGGCCGTGCTCGACCAGATGAAAATCAAAACCATGAAGACGGGCTTCGAGTTCAACATCATGGTTGTGGGTGAGCGCCGGCCGTGGGGTTTGCTCCCGGTTGGGGCAGGAATCCTGGCTCCAGTCCCGCCGTGCCGGGGGAGATCGTGCTTTTAAGGGATTTTAAGGGGTTTAAGCAGCAAGAAATTAAAGAGGAGCAACATCCCGTACCCCGTAACGTAGCAATGCTGATGGGTGAGCTCATCCCAGCCTCTGGGGTGCTCCCGAATGGGTACCAAGGTGTTACTATCCTAGGGAATAAATTTATTGGGGGGATAAACCAGAGCTATCCCAACCTTTGGGATGCTCCCGAATGGATACTGAGCTGTTATCACCTTGGGGGAATAAATTTATTGGGGGGACAGACCAGAGCTGTCCCAACCTCCGGGATGCTCCCGAATGGGTACCAAGGCGTTACCACCTTGGGGGAGTAAATTCATTGCGGGGGGACAAACCGGAGCTATCCCAGCCTCTGGGATGCTCCCAAATGGATACCGAGGTGTTATTGCCCTGGGGGAATTAATTTATCGGGGGGGATAAACCGGAGCTGTCGGCGTCCCCGCAGGGCAGAGCGGGCTGGGGAAGTCGACGATGGTGAACACCCTCTTCAAGTCCAAGGTGAGCCGCAAAGCCTCGCAGCCCAGCCAGGAGGAACGCATCCCCAAGACGGTGCAGCTGCAGTCCATCACCCACGGTAAGGTCACCACCATGGGGTCGTGTCCCACCGACCCCCGCCCCCTGCTTCTCCCCATTGCTTGGTCCCCGCTGACCCACATCCCTGCCCCATAGTCATCGAGGAGAAGGGTGTGAAGATGAAGCTGACGGTGACGGACACGCCGGGGTTTGGGGACCAGATCAACAACGAGAACTGGTAGGACGCAACTGGAGGCGGCATCCCAGCTTGGTGGGTGGCAATTTGGGGTGGAGGTTTGAGCTCAGATGCCATCCCCCAACTCCTCGTCCCCAGCTGGGACCCCATCATCAAATACATCAACGAGCAGTACGAGAGGTACCTACGTGAGGAGATCCTCATCACCCGCAAGAGGAAGATCCCGGACACCCGGGTCCACGGATGCGTCTACTTTGTCCCCCCGACGGGTCACTGGTGAGTCCCCACTGGCAGCAGCCATGGGTGCTCCCTGCTTGGTGGTGGGGTCACCCCACAGTGATGGTGGTGGGGTTACCCTGGGGCGGTGGTGGTGGGGTCACCCCGGGATGATGGTGGTCCCCGGCAGGCTGCGCCCACTGGACCTGGAGTTCATGCGGCGGCTCAGTAAGATCGTCAACGTGGTGCCGGTGATCGCCAAAGCTGACACGCTCACCCTGGAGGAACGGGCAGAGTTCAAGCAACGGGTGAGGGCAGGTCCCCGAGGGGCTCCCGGGGTGCCCCGTGTCCCCCCCACCCCCAGCTCAAGCCCCGTATCCCACAGATCCAGGAGGACCTGAAGACCCACGCCATCAGCGTGTACCCGCAGGAGGACTTTGACCAGGACCCGGACGACAGGGCACTGAACGACAGGATTCGGGTGAGTGCCGGCATGCTGGGATCGGGGATACCGGCCCCTGGGCCCCACGGTGGGGGAGAGGCAGCCCCGGGGGAGCCCAGCAGCACCCTGGGGCGAGCGTGCTCCCCTGCGCCGGCAGGAGAAGATCCCCTTCGCCGTGGTGGGGGCGGACCAGGAGCACCAGGTGAACGGCAAGCGGGTGCTGGGCCGCAAGACCAAGTGGGGCATCATTGAAGGTGAGCGGAGCCCCTTGCGCCCCCAGCCCTCCCCAGGTACGGCGGGGGGTCTGCCGGGGGCGCAGGGAGCAGCACCCACGGGTGCATTCCTGCCTGGGCGGGTGCCGGGGGGCGCTGAGCTGGCGGGGTGCGGAGCCGTGCCGGTGCACCGGCGGTACCCGGAGCCTGCTGGGGTGTGCTCCCTGGGCACCCCTCGGCCGCCCTGCCCTCCTGCCCGCACCCTGCCAGCCCCGCTGCCCGCTCCGCCTTGCTTTGCAGTAGAGAACCCGGCGCACTGCGAGTTCCCCCTCCTGCGGGACCTGCTGATCCGGTGAGCGGGGGACAGGGCGGGGGGTGCCGGCACCCCGCGGGGGGGGGGGGGGGGGGGGGACAGCGACCTGATGCCCTTCCTCCCCGCTGCCGCCCTGGGCAGGTCCCACCTGCAGGACCTGAAGGACATCACCCACAACGTCCATTACGAGAGCTACCGCGTGCGGCGGCTGAACGAGAGCAACCGGCCGGCACTGAACCCCCTCAACGGGCTGCCCAGCAAGGGCGAGGGCGGCAGCGACCCCTAAGCCGCCACGTCCCCCCCGGAGCCACCACTGGACCCCCGTGGCGGTGCCCGTCCCCTGCCTTCCAGTGGCTGTGCCTGGACTCTGCTTGGGGTGAGGAGCCCACACCGGTTTGGGGCGAGGAGCCCCCCAAGAGTGCCAGGCTGCCCCAGGTTGGGACCCCGGGTCCCTCATCCCCAAGCTCCGCCACGGGCACAGACCCTCTGGACCCTGCGCGGCATTAAAGGTCAACCCGGAGCCTTCAGCCTTTGCCATCGTCATCCTCCTGTTGGACCCCCCCCCCTTCCGACGTGCCACCACCCTCCCGTGCTGCTCCGGCCGCTGGGGCCACGGGGAGGGACCCCCCCCGGTGCTGTCGGGGTGCCCAGTGCCAGCACCGGCCAGGCACCCCGCGGAAGCGGTGGTGCTGCCAGCGGCAATGCTGCTGGTGCCGTGGGTGGCCGGGGTGGGCAGGGTGCCAGTCCCCTCCCCGCAGTCACCCCACCCGCCCTGCCCAGTGACGGCAGCTGGCGCAGCCGGACGTTGAGCTGCTTATCGGGTGGCGGAGGTGCCGGGAGGGGAGCGGAGGCGCTGGGATGGGAGGTGCTGCTTGGAGGGGGAGGGGGGATACACCCAGTTGCTCCCCGCTGTGGCACCCCCCTGCCAGGGGCACCCGGCACTGGGTGCAGCCCCCCCCCCCCAAACCCGTCGGGCGGACCCTGCGGTGCTGCCCTGCTGGCTGCCAGCCCCAGCGCAATGTGGCGATGGGGGTGTCGGGGCGGCTCCCCCGGTGCTCCAGGGGTGCCTCCCACTGCAGGCAGGGCTGGGGCGCGGTACCGGGACGGTGGCACACGGCGGCTCCCTGCCCCCCCCCGCCCCAGCCCCGCCGCCGGGCTCGGCGTCACCGCAAGCGCCGGCACCCTTTGCCTGGCCCCGCGTTAATGATCCACCCGCCCGTGCCGCTGCCACCAGCCCCCAGCAGGCACCCCGGCCAGCTGTGCCTGGCGGTGGTGGCAGTGGCGGCAGAGCCGGGGGTCCTCGGCACGGGCAGCTTGGGGGGCTGGCGGCTCCCTCCCCCGCGCCCCACCCCTCCATCCTAGCACCCAGATAAGAGCGGCTGCCGGCAGCACCCATTTCCTGGCGTGCGGTGTGGGTGGGAGAGCTGGCCGGGACCATGGCCGTGGCAACGGTGAACCTCCGCGCCGTGACCTCCTTGGTGGGCATCACCCGGCTCTTTGCCGTTGTGCTGTCCTGCCTTGCCTTCAGCTTGGTGGCCTCCACCAGGAACTTCGAGGGTTCCTACGGGACGTGGTGCATGTTCACCTGGTGCTTCTGCTTCGTTGTGACGCTGCTGGTGCTGGTGCTGGAGCTGCTGGAGCTCTACCCCAAGCTGCCGCTCTCCTGGGACGACTTCACTTCGGCTTTCTCCATGCTGGCAGCGTTGATGATCTTCACCACCTCGGTGGTCTTCCCCTCCACCTTCATCACCAGCCCCTGCAGCAGCAGTGAGTGTGCCCGGCAGGCCGTGGCCACCGCCGTCTCCTGCCTCTGCTTCCTCGCCTACGCCCTCGAGGTGGGGCTCACCCGCGCCAAGCCGGGGGACGTCAGCAGCTTCCTCTCCACTGTGCCCGGGCTCCTCAAGGTGTTTGAAGCCTACGTGGCCTGTCTCATTTTCTCCTTGCTGGATACCTACAGTTTGAAAGTTGGCCTGCAGTGGTGCGTGGCCGTCTACTCCATCTGCTTCATCGTCACCCTCATCATCATTGTCTCCACCATCGGCCGGTGCCTCACCTACATGTCCTGCCCGCTGGAGAAGATACTGGTGGGCTACAACGTCCTGGCCCTGGTGATGTACATCACCGCCACCGTCCTCTGGCCCCTCTACAGCTTCAGCGAGGGGACCCGCCCCAGCTCCTGCGGCAGGAACTGCTGGTGGGACAGGCACCTGGGAGTCACCTTCCTCACCATCTTCAACCTCATCGCCTACTTGGTGGACCTGGTCTACTCCACCAGGATGGTCTTCATCAGGGCACCTTCCTAAGGGCTCCGGGTGGCCCCGGTGGGGCAAGGGGTGGTGGGGCA
Source organism: Mycteria americana (assembly GCF_035582795.1). NCBI lineage: Eukaryota > Metazoa > Chordata > Aves > Ciconiiformes > Ciconiidae > Mycteria > Mycteria americana. The sequence continues at coordinate 18,313,178 of NC_134376.1, forward strand.
TGGCTGGGTGCCGGTGCGGGGCTGCTGGTGGAGCTGAGGAAGAGGTCGGATGCCTCGGAAAGCTCCTTCTCCCCGCGCCACAGCGGAGAGCCGTGGGGCACTCCCGGGGGGGTGTTCAGCCCCACGCCCCACGGGGTGCTGGGCTGGGGGGCTGGGCTGGGGGGGAACAGGGTGCTCCCAAAACCCTGGAGCTGGGGGGGGGGGGCTTTGGGATTAAATTGGGTCATTTTTCAGTTGCTTCTGCCTCCTCTTTCTTCCCCTTCCCGGCTTTCTGCGGGATCTTCCCCAGCGGCACGGGGGGCTCAGGGGTGAGAAACTGGGGGGCACCGGCAGCAGCGGGGGGGGCACTGGGCTTCAGCAAATCTTTTTTCTCCTCCCTGTTGACTCGGCACCAGAGCGAAGCAGGGCATGACCAGGAAAAAACCCAACCCGGATGCCTTTGCCTTGGCACCCGCACAGGACCCGGCGGAACGGGTTTGGGAGGAATGTGGCTGCTGGGGGGGTGCGACCGCCAGGTCCTCGTCACCGGCACTGTCACCCCAGCGGGAGCCCCGCTGGGTTTGGTGCCAGCCATGCTAGCGGGAGCCCCACGCGTGCTGCTTTACCTTTTGGGGGCTGCCAGGCAGTCCCCTGCCTGGGGGGAAAACAGGCTGGGGGGTGGCTGTCGCCCAGTGCCACCAGAGCTGGGGGTGCTGAGACGTGTCATCGGGAGGACGGTGGCACCGCAGGCCCGCATACCGGGAAGAAAGCAGCAGAGGGGTGCAGGCAGATAGGCAGCGGTGCAGGCAGAGGAAGGTGTGGCCGGCAGGCAGAGCTCCTGGCACGGCACTCCCGGATGTGGGATGGGTGCCCCGCGGGGCACCCAGGCAGGTTTTGGGGCCACTGTCCCTGTCTGCCGCTGCTTGCCCTGGCCCTAGCCACAGCCTGGGGCCATCCCCGCCACCTCGGGGCTGCTGGGGCCGCGGGGCAGCTGGAGTCCATCCCTGCTGCCTCGGGGCTGCCAGGGCCATGCCGGCGCCCGTCCCTGCTGCCTCGGGGCTGCCTCGGGGCCAAGCCAGGCGTGGCCCAAGGCCCATCCCCGCCGCCTCGGGGCTCGCTGGGGGCTATGGGGCGGGGTCCCCACCACCACGAGATGGCGCAGACCGGCTGCCGCAGCGGCTGCACCGGGGGAAGGTGGCGAAAGAGCCCGGACCCAACCTTGGACGCTGCACGGCACCCATGGGTGCCACGGTTCCCCGGGCGAGTGGAACCTCCTGTGCCAGGACCACTGCAGCGGGGGGTCCCAGCACCGCCGGGGACGGCAACGCCACGGGCTGCAGGGTGGCCTGGTGGGTGTCCCCTTTGCCTGGTCCACGTCCCCATGGTGGCCATCACCCCGTGACCGTGGCACCCTGGCACCAGACCGGCTGCTCCCCTGCACCCCGAGCAGCGAGGCCGGAGCGTGCCGCGATGCCACGCTCACACCGACTGGCGTGGCTTGGCCTTCCCGCTCCCGGCAGTGCCACGGGAGCCACTGGCAGCCTCCGAGGCAGAATTTTTGGAACAAATAAACTGAAAACCACACCGGCCGGGCACGGCCCTGCCCGGCACCCGAGCGCGGCTATTTTTAGTGCCCGGGTTGATTGAAATTCATGGAGGAAAGAGGCAGGGGAAGCGCAGTGATGGCGGTGGCTGTCGCCCGTTACGAGTTGTGGCGCTTCGTGCTGGTAACGTGTTCGGCTCCGGATGGCATGCGGGCAGTGCCGGCACATGGGGTGCGGTGAGGGTGGGGTGCAGGGGGCCGGGCTGGCAGGGGGGTGCAGGTGAGTGGGTGGAGGAGTGGGGGTGCAGGAGGAGGTTTGGGGGGCTCCCAGCTCCCTGCACCCGGCTGGGGGGAACAGCCCAGGGCGAGAGCCCGGGCCAGGGGGCCCCGTCGGGGTCGGGGCTCTGCGCCTGGGGAAGACCCCGGGGTGTGCCAGCCGGGGCACACGGCGACTGCTGAGGGTCCCCGGGAGCAGCCGCGACCCCGGTGCCGGTCTGTGCCGTGCTGGGGGAGCGCCGGTGCCGTGCCGAGGGACTCCCAGTGCCACACCGTGCCGGGCAGCCCCGGTGCCGGTGCGGTGCAGGTGTGGTGCTGGTGCCGGTGCAGTGCCGGTGCGGTGCAATACCGGTGCGGTGCGATGCCGGTGCTGGTGCTGGTGCCGGTGCCGTGCGGTGCGATGCCGGTGCCGGTGCGGTGCGATGCCGGTGCCGGTGCGGGTGCCGGTGCCGGTGCGGTGCGGTGCGGTGCCGGTGCATTCCTCCCCCTAGGGGTCGGTGTGCCGCGGCGCGGGAGGCGGTGCGGGAGGCGGCGCGCTCCTGCGCACGGCCCGGGGCGGCCGGGGCACGGCGGCGGCGGCGGCGGCGGCGGGGAGCGGGCACCGCCGCGGGCCCGGGTGAGTGCGGCCGGGGCGGGGGGCGGCGGGAGCCCCGGCCCCGCGGGGGATGCGGCGGGGCGGGCCGGGCGGGAGGGAGGGGAGCGGCGGGGAGGGGGCGGCGCAGCCCGGGCCGGGGGCAGCCGTGCCGGTGCTGCCGGTCCCGGCCCCGCGGTGCCCCGAGCCCGCCGCGGCTCGGGCAGCGCCCGCTCGTCCCGGCAGCGCGGCCGGCCGGCCCCCCCACCCCCACCCCGGGCAGCCCCGGAGCCCACTCCCGCCCCGGCCGGGACGTGTGTGTGTCCCCCCCCTCCCCGGGGCAGCCCCGGACCCCCGGGCCGGGATGGGGCAGGGACGCGGTGCCCCTGGGGGCCGGGCGGCCGCGGGGCGGCCCGGGGTGCCCCGTGCATCCCGGGTGTCCCCGGGTGTCCCCTCCCTCGCCGCGCCCTGCCGCATGCCGGGGCTGCCTCTGCCCCCCGGCCCGGCGCAGCGGGGTCCCGGGGCTGGGTGAGGAGCCCCCGGGGGGGCTCACGGCTTCCCGCGACCCGGCAGCAGCACCCAGCCCTCTTCCCTGTCAGCAGGGTGCCCCTGTGTCCCCCAAGGACGCTCCTGTGTCCCCCAGTGCCCCCAGGGATGCCTCTGTGTCCCCCAGTGCCTCTGGGCCCCCAGGGATGCCCCTGTGTCCCCAGCTGGACAAGCTGCCCCCCAGACAAGACCCCCTGTGAGCCCCCATCTGCCCCCTCCAAGGCCCGATCCCCCATTCAGGGTGCTGCCGGGGGGGCTCACGTCCCCTCCCTGCCCGTGGGGCTGGGGGCCATGGCCGGGAGCCCCCTGAGCTGCTCCGTCACCCCCCCTGAGCACCCCCAGCCCCGGCTGGAGTGGGCTGGGGGGCGAGCGGGGCAGCCCGGCAGTGCCGCTGGCTGGGATGGGTGCTGGGGGGCAGACCCAGCGGGGGTGCTGGCTGGGATGGGTGCTGGGGGGCAGCCTCGGGGTGGGTGCTCCAGCCCAGGGAAGGGACGTCCCACGCCAGGGACATGACCTGGGAGCAGGCCCCCGGGCAGGCCAGGGCGTGGGTGCCCAGGGGTGGGTCCCCGTGAGCATCGGCAGGTCTGATCCCATCCCGGCGTCCCTGCAACCCTCCCACTGCGCTGGCCACTGCGGTCGGGTGTGGATGTGGCACCCCAAAGGGATGGCACTGTATTTTGGGGGGACACGTGGGCTCCAAGAGAGCTGCCTAGGGGTGTGGGCGTCCGCCTGACAGGGAAGGGGTTAACGCCAGGGAGTTTTGGGGTGCCGGGGTGTCCCCAGCCGGGTACACCCAGGCTGCTCCTCGCACCGGTGACCTCACGCCACTGCCATGGCAACGGCTCATGAAGTCACCGGTGCCGAGAGCGGGGCGGCCGCCTCAAGCGTGGGGTGATGGGATGGGAGCGTGGGAGGCTGCCGAGCGCCGTCCCCCCGCTCTCACTGCGCCCCCGGGTCCCCCCAGAATGAGCTGTGCCCCCGCCAGCGCCCACGCCTCCGCCTGACCCCCGCCCTGCCCGCGCCACCATGCTCGTCAAGGAGTACCGCATCTGCATGCCGCTCACCACCGAGGAGGTGAGTGGGGGGCAGTGGGGCGCAGGGGCTGCCTGTGCCCCGAGGCCGGGCAGGAAAGGGGGGTGTCGGTTGGGAAGAGGGGTGCAGCGGCGAGGGGAGCCCCGAGCCCCTGGCCGCGGGTGCCAGGGACAGCTTGCCTGCAGGGACTCACCGATGGAGGGGGCTGTGGGTGGGGGTCCCGTACCCACAGCGGTGGGGTGCCAGGGGATCGGGTCCCTGCCCAGAGAGGGGCTGGGGGACACCGCGGCCCCCTTTGCCGTCCCCTCGTGGCACGGCTCGTGGCAGGGACCGTCTGCCTTGGCCGAGCCGCCGAGGTGTGCTTTCGCCACAGCCGTTGGGCTCGGGATGCTCCGTGCGAGTGCCGAGCTGCGTTTTGGGGTGCAGGCAGGGGGGACATCCCGTCCCTGGGCACGGTGGCCTTGGGGCACGGAGCCCAACGGCAGCACCGAGGGCTTCTCGGGAGCAGCCCAGTCCCAGGACCACGGGATGAGCCGGTGGGCAAAGGGCGCCAGGGGTTTGGGTGCCCGCGGCACCGCAGCGCTCGGGGCGGCTGCTCCGATGGGGAGCCCAGGCTCAACCCCTGCTCCGGCAGGGAGCCCGAGTCCCCATCAGCAAACAGCGGTGAAAGCCGGCAGCCAGCGGCATCCCCGGCCAAAGGTCGCTCGTGAGTGCCTGGTGCCGGTGGGGCCGTTTCAGGGAGCGGGGATCTGCGGCGGAGGTGCCCACGCCGGGCAGCACCAGCCCTCCCTGGGCACCGGTTTTGTGTTCGCACCCGGGGAAGGTTTTCAATTAGGCAGAGAGGGGCGATAAGATCGCGCTGGCGGTTAGGGCGATGGATGGGATCGTCAGCAGAACAATAAAGCACTTATTGTGCAGCCGCATCATCAAATACACACACACACATATACATACATATACCTACCTCACTCTCTATATATATAGTTTTCCCTAGCTCCCGGGTTGCTTCCTGAGCAGAAGGCCTCCAGGCACTCTGCAAGGCACTCGGACACCCGGGAAGAGCAGGGAGGGCAGGATCCGGCCCTCGCCTGGGCGCTGGAGCAGCCCCGGGGCAGGGGGGTTGAAACAGGGTGCCCTGGGAGACCCCTGCCCGCTGCACAGCTCGGGGTCTGTCAGCCCTTTGCTCCGTGCCTCAGTTTCCCCTCTCAGTGTGGTGTAGCTGGAAACCCGTTAGCCCAGCAGAGAGGAGCCCGTCCCGGCGCTGCGCCGGCAGCCGGCTCAGCCAGGAGGGTGCCAGGGCAGGGGACGGCAGCGCTGAGGCCGGGCGCTGTGGTTGCAGTACCGCGTGGGGCAGCTCTACACCATCAGCAAGCACAGTCACCAGGAGAGCGAGAAGGGCGAGGGCGTGGAGGTGGTGAAGAACGAGCCCCACGAGGACCCCGTCCACGGCCCCGGCCAGTTCACCGAGAAGCGCGTCCACCTCTCCAGGTGAGGCTGCGGCTCCGGCAAGGGGTGCTGGGTGGGGAGGGGGTCCTGGCTCCGTGGGGCGGCACCGCGGTGGGGGGCACGGGCAGGCATCGAGGCGGCCACATCCCTCCCTCCAAAATTCCCGGGGAAGATCCTTTCCGGGTCCTTGACACCCTACAGTGGGGCTGCACCCAGCTCCCAGGGGCGCATCCATCTTCGGGGGCTGCAGCTGTCTCTCAGGGGTGCACCCATCTTTGGGGGCTGCACCTATCTCTCAGGGTGTACCCATCTCCTGGGGTGCACTCATCTTGGGGGGGCTGCACCCGTCTCCCAGGCATGCACCCATCTTCAGGGGCTGCACCCGTCTCCCAGGGTGCACCCGTCTTCAGGGCCTGCACCCAGCCCTGGAGGTTGCACCCCTCTTGGGGGGCTGCACCCCTCTCCCAGTGGGTACCGGTGGGTGCCTCGGCTGCGGCGCGGGGCTCGGCGGGGATGCCCAGGCTGCTGCTCAGCCCGTCCCTGGGGTCTCCCCGCGTCCCCGCGCGCAGCTCCGGGTGCCCATTGGGCAGCCGCTGGCACCTGGCGCTGCCGTCCCCACGTCCCCGCCGCCAGCTGCAGCGTGCCGCGGTGCGGGCATCGGCTGCTCCCCCGCCGGGGAGTCGCTGGCGTGAGACGGGCTATTTTTAGCCGCTGCACTCACGATTCCCCTCTCGGGGATGGTATTTATAACGCCTGCAAATTAATCAAAACCCACCTCCCGGTTCTCCTGGGGGCCTGATCCTGCCCTGGGAGCGTGGGCAGCCACGGGGTGCTGGGCAGGGGTGCCAGGGGGCAATGGGGGTACCATGGGGTCCTGGCCCTAGGGAGGTTGGGGGGTCCTGGGGAAGGGGTGCGGGTCCCTGGGGAAGGGGGTAGGGGTGCCTGGGGAGGAAGTGGGGGTCCTGGGGAGAGGATGGGGACACTGGGGTAGGGGTGGGAGTCCTGGGGAGGTGGCATGGGTCCTTGGGGGGGTCCTGGGGTGCAGGTGATGGTCCTGGGGTGCAGATGAGGGTCCTGGGGAGGTGGCAGGTGTCCCTGGGGGGGTGCTGGGGTGCAGATGAGGGTCCTGGGGAGGTGGCAGGGGTCCCTGGGGGGTCCTGGGGTGCAGATGAGGGTCCTGGGGAGGTGGCAGGGGTCCCTGGGGGGGATGCTAGGGTGCAGATGAGGGTCCTGGGGAGGTGGCAGGGGTCCCTGGGGGGTCCTGGGGTGCAGATGAAGGTCCTGGGGAGGTGGCAGGGGTCCCTGGGGGGTCCTGGGGTGCAGATGAAGGTCCTGGGGAGGTGGCAGGGCTCCTTGGGGAGGGTGCTGGGGTGCAGATAAGGGTTCTGGAGAGGTGGCAGGGGTCCCTAGGGGAGTCCCTGGGGTGGAGGTGAGGGTGCATGGGGAGGTGCTGGGGTGGAGGGTCCTGGGGAGCAGTGGGCTCCCTGGGGAGGGGATGGGGGTCCGGGAGCCGGGGCTGTGCTGCGGCCACTGGGAGGGCTGGGCGGCACTGGGCAGGGCCGTGTCCCACCCTGAGCAGGGCCCCCCCGCCACGGTCCCCCACAGCAAACTGCCAAGCTGGGCGCGGGCGGTGACCCCCCGCATCTTCTACATCACGGAGAAGGCCTGGAACTACTACCCCTACACCATCACCGGTGAGCCCCGGGCAGGGCGCGGGGACGGGCGCCGCTGGGCACCCCTCTGCGGTGGCGGCGGCAGCGGGCTGCTGGGAGAGCCTGGCCAGGGCCGCTTCCCGGTCTCACCGCTCCCTCTCTCCCCCGTGATGCCACCCGGCGATGCCACCCCCTATGCTGACGTGCCACGGTGTCCCTGCAGAGTACACGGTAAGGAGGTGGCATGGGGGGGCCTGGCCCCTTCCCCAGCACCTGGCATGGCTGGGGAGGGGGCACTGGGGTGGGTGTCCCCTGGGGGTGGGTGTCCCTTGGGGTCAGCATCTATAGGGCTGGGTGTCCCTCGGGGCTTGGCGTCCCTCAGGGTGGGCGCCCCTCTGAGTGGGTGTCCTGGGGGCTGAGCATCCCTCGGGGTGGGCATCCTTGGGAGCGGGCGTCCCTCGGGACGGGCATCCCTCGGGGCCAGCTGACGGCCGCTCCCTGCAGTGCTCCTTCCTGCCCAAGTTCTCCATCTACATCGAGACCAAGTACGAGGACAACTGCGGGGACAGCGAAAACGTGAGTCTGCGCTGCAGCCGAGACCTGGCAAACTCATCGTGGGACATACACACACTCTCACCCTCCCTCCCCTCCCCAGATCTTCCGCAGCGATAAAATCCTGGGCGACCACGAGGTCTCCTTCCTGGACATTGCCTTCGACGAGATCCCCGAGCGTTACTACCGCAGCCTGGAGGTAGCAGGAGCGGGGATGGGGGAAGCTCCCCGGGGCCACCCCCTTGTCCCCCATCCCCGGGGGAGCTCACGGCCCTGCTCTGCCCCCCCCCCCCCCCCAGGACCCCCGTTTCTTCAGCTCGGCCAAGACGGGCCGGGGGCCGCTACGGGAGGGCTGGCGCCAGCACACCAAGCCCATCATGTGCTCCTACAAGCTGGTGAGCGTCAAGTTCGAGGTGTGGGGGCTGCAGACGCGGGTGGAGCAGTTTGTGCACAAGGTGAGGGGGGGCCGAGGCCGGGGGGGGGGAGCCTGGGGGGCAGCGACGGGGCGCTGACCCCCACGGTGCGTCGCAGGTGATCCGGGACATCCTGCTGATCGGGCACCGGCAGGCTTTCGCCTGGGTGGACGAGTGGTGCGGTGAGTCCACGGGGCCGCCCGGCGCTGCCGGTGAGGGGGGGACGCGGTCCCTGGGGGGGGCCTGGCCCCCCCGGGGCGGGAGGGGGCTGCGGGTTTAACTGCCGATGCCACTAACCCCACGGGCAGCTCCCGCTCTCCCCCCAGCTCCCCTGCAGCCTGCTGCCTGCGCTGCCCGCGCTGCCCGCGCTGCCCGCTCTGCTCGCTCCCCCTGCCCTCACGCCTGCCTGCACCCCCACACGCTGCCCGCTGCGCTGCACGCCTGGGGAAGGCTTGGCCGAAGCACGGGGCGGGGGAGAGGAGCCCCAGCATCCCTGCCTGCGCTGCCTGCACCCCGGCCTGGCAGGGAGACGCGCTGCGGGTGGCTGCCACGTGCGGGCACGGGGACGGGAGCCCCGGGTGTGGCGATGGCCAGCGGCGGGGGCCGTCCCGGTGAGCGGCTCTCTGCCTTCCAGACATGTCCCTGGAAGAGGTCCGGGCCTTCGAGACTCAGATGCAAGTGGCCACAAACCAAAAGCTGGGGAGCCAGCACCCCTAATCCCCGCCGCGGGGGCAGCCCTGCCGCACGCTGCCTGCAGGGGACGGAGACCCCGGACCCCGCCACGCTGCCTGCGGGCGGGTGCGGGCAGGGGGGCTTGTGCACGGTGCATGCCGAGCCCCCCCTGCACCCCGCGGCGGAGGGTCCCCCCCTGCCCGGCTGCCTTCCCCTCGTGTCCCCTGCCTGTGCTGCCCGCGCTGCCTGTCCGTCCCTTCCCTGCTGCTGGCTGGGCTGGTGCCGGAGCGGGGGGCTGGCCGCACTGCCCAGCGTCCCCTTCCCTGCCCGTCCCTCTGTCCCCAGCCCCCGTCCCCTTCCCGGCACCCAGCTCGGGGGGGAGCCGGTGCGCGGGGCACGGGCTGCCCCGGGACGCCGGGGCGCAGGACGCGGCCGTGCCGAGCGGCCCCAAGCCCGGCTGTGCTCGGCAGGGATGACAATGGAGGAGGTGCGGTGCTACGAGCGGGAGACGCAGGAGGCCACCAACGAGCTCATCGGCCTGGTGGCACCCACCATCTCGGTCAGCGAGGTGGGGCAGCCCACAGCCCCGCACTCGGCCCCTGCCAGCGCCCCCTCCACCCCCCTCAGCGACGAGGCCCCCGATTTCCTCGCTCCCCCCAAGACTCGCCCGCGCAAGAAGTCGGCGCCGGAGACCCTGACGCTGCCCGCGCTGCGGGAACGCGCTGGCGCCGAGTGACGCCAGCAGTGCCGCGCCGTGCCGCCTCCCCGGCTGGACCGTGCCAGCCCCGCCGCCCGCCACGGCCCCTCCAACAGGCGCGGACCCCAGGGAGGTACCCGCCGTTGGGGCGCGGGGAGCCCCGGGGGCGTACCGGCCTCCCCGAGCCATTGCGGGTGCCCACGTGGGACATCGCCATCATCGCTGTGCCGGACCCGCTGGCCGCACCGGGAGGGGACACTAGGCCGGCGCGGGTCCCCGGCAGCACGGGGTGACGCCGCAAGGGCCGGTTCGCTCAGCACCCCCCGCCCGGGTTTCCGCAGGGGCTGGCGAGCAGCGGGGTGGCAGCAGCCGGCGCCCACGTGCTGCAGCCGGGCAGCGGTGCCGGGCCGAGCAGCTGCAGGTCTCGGCGAGCGACGCTGGGAGCACCACCGGCGCAGGGGCACGGCGCGTGTGACGGTGACAGCCGGGTGCCTGTGCTGGGGCTCCCCGCGGGACCCCGGGGGCCACACAGCCCCGTGCACGGCAGGTCCCGCAGTCGGGGTCCCCTTGGCTGGCCCTCCGGGGGCTGTGGCTACCTGAGGGCGGCTGGGGCGGGCTCAGCCCTCCGTTTTCCTTGGGAAAACAAAGGCCTTTTCGGAAATAAAAGCTCGAGACACGGTGGCCGGCTGCTGGCGGTGGTTTATTCAGCTTTGTGGAGGGGGGCCGTGCCCGTGCCGTCCCTGCGCCGGCGTCCTGCGTCCCCTGGGACTGGACGTGTGCGGCAAGGGACGGCTGGATCGCCGATCCCGGGACGGGGAGACGGGGTCCTGGCACGGGGCAGCGAGGGGCTGGGGGTCAGGCGGGCAGGGCAGGCAGGACGGCGCTGCCTGCAGGGGGTCAGCCCAGCCCCGAGGCGATGGCCCCAGCCGCACCGGCGGCACCGGGCTCCCCTCCCTGCCAGCCATCGCCATCCTCCAGCTCCTCGGCACCCGGCACAGCCGATGCCGCCGGCCCCAGCAGGGCGATGTAGTAGGAGCTGCAGTAGACGGGCGCCTTGTTGGGGCTGGAGTAGACCTGCTCGGGCCGGAGCGAGGCGAAGGGGTTGGCGGCGTAGCCCACGATGTGCGTCTCGAGCTTCACCAGGATCTGCAGGGAGGACTTCAGCTCCTGCTCACTGCGGGGAGAGGGGGAGGACGGGCCCCGTTACAAGCCGGCTGCGTTGGCACGTGGCGGGGGGGAGCGGGACCACGCTCACCTGTAGACGGTGAAGAGGACGGGCAGGCGGTAGTCCCGCAGCAGCAGCAGGGTGGGCAGCCAGCCCGCCAGCAGGTCCGGGCAGGCATGGAAACCTACAGGGACACGGCGGTGAGGGTCCCACCTCCCTCCCATCCCGTCCTGTCCCCGGGGAAAGCCAGCTCTAATGGCACCCACTCTGCGCCGGAGACCCCCGGGGTGCGTGGTGAAGCTGGCAGCGGGGCTTGACAGCCCTTAGCAAGGTGGGTCCCGTCTCCCCACCAGCATGGGGGGCACCCCCGGTTCTGGGTCCCTGGGCTGAGCCACCGCACCGAGACCTGAAGGCAGGGACCCCTTTGGGTGCTGCTCGCAGCCCCTGACCCGCAGGTGGGTGACACAGGCAGGACGCTGAGTGCCTGGGGGGGATGAGGCAGCCGAGCCCCGGGGGCTCACCCTGGCTGCTCTGGCTGTGCAGGGTGGCCATGGTGGCTTGGGGCACGGCCGTGGCAAGACCCGAGCGTGTCCTGAGCCCCCAGCGGTGCCGGGACACTCGGCGTCTGCCCTGCACCCTGCCGGGGACGTCCCGCTCCAGGCAGCAGGGTGGCAAGGGTCCGGGCCCCTGCACGGCATGGGCACTCACCTGGGTGAAAGCCCACCACCAGGTCGGGGCGAGCAGCCAGCTTGGTCTCCACGTGGCTTTCCCAGAAGTCGTGGTACAGCCCCTTGTAGCTGCTAAGATAGACCCTTCCCCGGGGCGCTGGCACGGCCAGGGGTGGCCTCATGATGGATCCGTCGACCACATCCACCCCCACCATCACCACCTCCATGCCCCGGTGCCCCGGGAACATCCGCGTCAGCTCGTCGTAGTCCGTCAGCCGGGTGTTGAGGGTCTCGACGTGGGACGCCCCCACCACGTGCACGGTGAGGCCCTTGGCAAGGGGGTCGATGCCGAAAAGCCGCAGCCCCAAGCCGACGGTGAGCGGCCGCGAATGGAAGTCGGTGACCAGCCGCCGGATGGATTCGCGCAGCTCCCCGTCCTCCGGCCGGGGCTTCCCCGCGTTGGCCCAGAGGAGGGTCATGTACCGCCCGGCCAGGATGGCACCCAGCTTCTCCTCCAGCTGCCCCTGCATGGAGAACCAGTCCTCCCAGCCCTCCACGTCCTGGGCAGGCTTCGTCCAGGTCTCCGTGGGGAAGGGGATGTCTCCTGGGGGGTAGGGAGAAGCGTTGAGGGTCACAGCGGTGGTCCCACAGCCCAGGCTGCCCGTCCCACCTGGGCTGCGGGGATACTGGACCGGGTCTGGAGCCAGGAGGAGGGACCCCACATCCCTCCCCGGGACCCGTGCAGCGCGGGGCGGGGGGGTCAGGCAGGCGGGGGGAGGGACACACAGGGTGGGAGCAGCGTCCCCTGCCCCACCTGTGAAGACGAGCCACTCCACCAGCCGATCCAGGGCCACCAGCTTCAGCTTCTTGCAGAACTTCTTGTGCAGCGGCCAGTTGGCACGCTGGCACGCCACGCCGCAGTAGTACACGTTCTGGCACCTGGGGAGAGGGGCAGCGTGCCCAGCTGGGGGGGCCAGGGTCCGGCCTGCTGACCCTGGCTCCCTGCCACCCTCTCCGGGGCTGTGACGCTGTTTTGGGGGTGCCCTGCGGCTGGAGGTGGGTGTCGGGGCCAGACACCCCTGGGGATGGATCCAGCCCTGTGCCATGAGACCGTCTCCTCCACCCCCCCCCCCCCCAATACCTCTTGCATCGCCGGAGGCTTTTGGGGTCAGGGAGGGCATCGGGGAGCTTCTTGCACTCGGCGCAAAACTTGAAGGTGTCCTCCATCTTCTGGAACATGTCGAAGTAAGTCCGGATGCCAAAATCGCTGGCGCTCTTCCTCCCGTCCATGGCAGACCTGCAGACGTCGGCGGGGGGGTGAGCAGGATCCAGCCCACGCTGCTCCGCCATCACGACGGGGCTGACGTCCTCCCCCCGAGGCTGCCGGGGTTTTTGCTCCAGCCCAGAGCACCCTGCCCCGGGCTGGCTGGGGACGGGGAGCGGGGGGAGCGGGCTGGTGGGGGGGCGTCCCCAGGAGCCCCGTCAGAGCACCCTGCCCGCGGGCTGAGCCGGGGGAGACGCTGCGCTGGGGGGACGTGCGGGATGTGGCTGGGGCGGGGGGGATGTGGATGTGGCCCCATGGCTGGGGCGGGGGGGGAGACGCACACAGCCGTGGCAGCGCCCGTGGGCGCTCACTCACTTGTAGTCCTCATAGCTCTTCATGTTGAGCTTCTGGAGGATGACATGGGACAGCCCGGGCACGTTGCGGTCCATGGCCTGGAAGCCCAGCGAGTCCACGTCGGGGCCCCTTGCCGCTGGCTCCTCCGCAGGCTTCTTGGAGCGGCCGGTTTTGGGGCCAGCACCCGCGTTTCGCTGGGCCACGGCGGGTGTGGGGGAGAGGGGTGCAGGCGAGGGGGCCGGGTCGTGGGTCCCTGGGTGCTGCCGGGGTCCCCCGCGCCGCCCGCTGCCCCCGCGCCGCCTCCCGCCCGCCATCCCGCTGCTCGTCCCCGGCCGCGCTGGCGGGAGGACAGGGGAGCTGGGTGATGCCGGGCAGCCCCGGCACACGTCCCGCTGCCGGGGAGGGAGAGCTGGGCTCAAATGTCAGCCCCGAGAAGTCAGCGGCGGCGGAGAGCGGCCGCGGCTCTTCCGACAGGAATCGGATAGCGGAGCTATTCTGGTCATCCCCTCCCAGGGAACCGGCCAACCCGCTCCGGTGGCCCAGCACCCGCCCCGAAAGCCGGCAGCAGCACTGGGGTCCCCCAAAACACCTTCTGTCCTGGAGCCGCCCCCCCCTCCCCGGGGCAAGCAGGGATGGCTGCCCCCACCCCCAGGACCTTGCCCCACACCTCTCCCCTCTGTCCCTGTGGGGCCTGCCAGCACCCCACCACGGGGGGCCTGGCCTGCGGGGACCCCCCCTCTTCCTCTGGACCCTCAGTGGGGTGCAGGCGAGCGGCTGGGTGGGCACCGCAGCCTCTGCCAGGAGGGGGAAGGGGGCCGGGAGTGGGGCTGGGGCAGCAGCTGGGCTCCCCAGGGGCACAGCAGGGAGGGCACGGTGCCCCTGCAGCCCCGCCCCCGCCGAGCCGGGTGGGCTCGGGGGGACCCCCCACCCCACGGGGCGCCCCACGGGGGGCCTGGTAAGGGCTGCCCACACCCATCATGGCGGCGGCGGCTGCTTCATGGGCACGCCCCCCCGAGCACGTGGTGCAGAGCTGGGGTCTCGCGAGGCTTCGGGGCCTCGCGGGAGCAGCCGCGTCGCCGTGGTTACGTGACGCGGGCCCTCCCCCGAGGCAGGCAGGCCGCGGGTTCGCGCCCCGCCGCCGCCGCCGCCAGACCCAGCTCCCGCTGCGGGGCCGGTGCGGTGAGGGCTGAGGGGCTGCAGGCCGCACCCCGAGGCGTGAGGCCCCTCCCGGGCCCGTCGGTCGCGGCAGGAGGCCGTGCCGAGGGGGCTGCCAGCCTCGGGGCTGGCGCCGGTACCCAGCTGGGGCGGCTGGAGCCGGGGGAGCTGGAGGCAGCGGGGTGCGGTGGGGTCACCGGCCCAGCCGTGTCTCCACAGGGAGTTCACGCCCGCCGGGGCGGAGGTGCCGCAGACAAACCCGCGGTGCCGGATGGAGCCGGGCCCCCTGGGCGCGCGTGGGAAGGGCTGGCAGCCGCAGGCCTTCGGCCCCCGGGAAGTTAAAGAGGAAGAAGAGCGAGCCCCGGGCCGTGCCCTGCGCTGGGGAGAGCCCGGCCGGGAGCAGCCTGACGCCCTGAGCCTTCCCATGTGCGCAGAGGAGCCGAGAGCTGCAGCTGGGTTAAATTTACAGAACCCGATAGTTTTCACCTTACGTTTCTCCCTGTGCTCCCCCTGCTCCTCACGAGAGATTTGTCACTGACAAAGCCCTGGGCTTTCAGCGGTGTTTTGACAGCCAAGCCCCGAAATAATGCTAGCAGCCACGGCTGCTCTGTCCTGCAGACGTTTCTGGGAGAGGAATAGAGCAGTTTCATGTTTCTTTCCTCATTCTTTTGCCTGCAGAGCCATGGAGGTCCCTGTGGGGCTGTCTGCCGGAAAGGACTCCTCCACCTTGCCCGCTGCTGCAGCTCTTCCCAGCGAGTCACAACCGACGCCAACGAAGCCGGTACAGATCACAGTACTGAACGCACAGGACCTGGTAAAGTTCTTTGGAAAACGTCTCTGCTGGTTTAATAAACGAGGCCAGAGCGATTCGGTGTGCTGTGATCCCATTCGAGACCAGGCGTGAGATGATAAGGCTATAGGAAGGAGTGGTGAGAATATCAGAGACTCCGCGATGCCACACTGTGGCTTCCTCCTCCCCGCTGAGGGCTTGTTCGCACAGAGTAAAGGCTTGTGATTCACGTAGGTTGGGGAACGCACCTCCTCAGCAACAGCCCAGAGATGCTGTGTTGAAATGCATCCCTGCCTTCTCTGCCTAACTGTATGTAAATGGCAGCTTTTTAAGCAAAACGCAGAGAAAATGTGTATCGGTGAGACAAATGCCTCTAAAAAGATCCGACCTTGGATATAAAGCCAGATTTTCATCCGCGCTACAGCGGTTTAAATCATATTGAAACCAACAGGGTGGCCCTAGTTTTAAAAAGGCAGTGGTTCCAGTGCAGTTGCAGGGCAGGACTATGAGCTGGTTCCGATCAAACCATGACTACTGTGCCATTCCACCACTTCCATGTGCTGCGTGATACACCCAGCTGTCCTTCAAGTCTTCTAGCGGAACTGGCATTTAGGAGGCAACGCGGAGGAGAAGCTCAGCTACTGCTGCAAGCAGAAAAATGCAAATCCCTGCTTCTGCTCTAGCAGCAGACAAAAAAAGCAAGCCAGAAACACCTGCCTGTTTTTTCTGAGGTTTTTGTGTTGTAGCATTTGAGTACCTCTCACACCAATAGATTCAGCAATCAGCATCTTAGGCGAGAAGTATAAGGTAAGAGGAGGGAAAACAATGCTGAAAATAATAGGCCGGTGGACGGATTGCATCCGGAATATTGCTTTGTGGTTCTGATTGCTCCATCTTAGAAAAGGCTATGGCAAAAGGAGGGAGGGTTACAAAAGTGCAATAATAAGAACAACAGTACGAAAAAAATTCCAGCTATAAGAAGTGTGGAATCTGCTTAATTAGAGGTGATGTAGAGAAGGATGAGAGAGGAGGCTAGGATAATTAATGGTACAGAGAGAGGTTAATTGGATTCTTCTGTTTAGCCATTCATAGAATATATGCTCAAGGAAACAGTCAGAAGGACTGAAAATTAAAACCAAGTGAATGAAAACTCTTTTTGTGCAAGAAACAATATGGAACTAATTAGCCCAGTGACATGGGGAGAGGGAGCTGAGGGAGAGGCCTGTGGAGGTTAGGCATCCCTGTGCCTCAGGACTAACGAAAAGCTGGGTTTGGGTACGACGGTCCTCGTGTTCAGGGCGGCAGCCGCTCTTCCCTGGACGGAGAAGTAAACCGTGTTTCTCCTGCAGGGAGGCTCTTCGGTAACTGCCCGTCTCAGCACTTCTTGCGCTGCTGTGGAGGTGCCCGGTGCTGCCCGCTTGGCCAGGGCTGCCCGGGCATGCAGCTCCTCGCTGCCACGTGCTGTGCTCTCATCCCTGTTCACCTGTGTTTAAGCCCCTCCGCGGAGACATTTTAAAATTTGAACCTCCTCATCTCTGCTTAAAGCAAGTGGTATGAAAGTGGTGCAACAACAAGTTGCAGAGCTCCCCAAAGAGCTTGCTGGAGCCCTTCTTTGATTTCAGAGCATTCTGCAGCCACGCGATACACACCAGTGTCCTGTGAGCTCAGCCATGTAGCTCAGGAGCTACTTTCTTAGGAGACAACAAAAGTCTCCAGCTTCCTGGAAGCACAAAAATATCAATGGGGTATTTTGGGATTTGCTTTAGATGTGTCTTTCATTGCCTTTCCTGGGGTGAAGCCTGCACCTCTCCACCTCCCCTACCGCAGCTCTTGATAATTCTTGGGGCATCACAGCATGGTGGAGCAGGAAATTCCCCCACGAAAGACAGGAAAGGGTGAGGTCTCAGCACGGCCAAGCTCTGCTCCTCTTCCCCATTCCTGTAGTGGAACAGCCAAAGACCCCCAGCAGTGAACCCTGTCCTGGGCGCTGAACTGAGCTGCCTGCCAGAGGCAAATTTGATCCTGGGCCTGTTGCTTTAGAGACAACTGCTTAATGTGCTGTTTGTTTGACAGAAAACTATGAAAAGTGACGTGTCAGTTACTTTGGTGCGTGTGGAGTACAACGGAGCGATCTTGGGAGACTCCTCCAAGACTGACGTCTTGCCAAACGGGACAGCAAACTATAATTTCACGACCAGCTTTGAGTGCAGCCCCGATGGGCCCAACTCCCTGCACGACATTGTGCAAAAACCTGTGCTCCGTAAGTACCTGACGCTGAATCTCCCTCCTTGGAGGTGGGTGCTGTCAGCTGCTCCGCTCTGCCTGCCTGCTGCAGGAGTCACTCGTTCAAGAATAGCACTTCAGCAGCAGCGCTGGGAGGGTCTCAGCACTTCTGTTGCCATCTCTGCCAGCTGGAAGAATCCCCTTTCGTGTTGGCCCGTGCTCCTTGGCTTCGCTGTTCTTGTCGGCCTTGGGAGATGAAGTAGGAGCGTGTGCCGGAGCTGACACAGACCCTTTGCAGCCCCTGAACTGCTGGTCTGAAGCTGTCTGAGAAACTCTGCCAGCTCCTCTCTTTTTATCTCTCTAGTGACAGTGATAGAAGCGTTGCAAAGGGAGAAGAAACAGAAGGAGAAGACCGTGCCTCTTGGCCAAGCTGTGGTGGACCTTCTGCCTCTGCTGCAAGGTACAACATTGACTTCCACAGCCTCCGTAACCACTTCTTACTCCCTGGCACTTTTTGATCTTTGCTTATGGACCCCTGACTATAACTTACCTCCTTTTGACAAAATGCACGTCATAGCACCTGTAGAAAGCTGGGCCCAGGGGAAGAGGGGGTGACAGCAGCAGCTCAGCGTTAGGAGTTAGGCCATGATTTCTCTGCAGAGGGTCTCACTTTATGCTGTTCTCATTCCTGTTTCTTCCCAGGACAGCGTTCATTTAAGGTCTCGGCTCCTTTGTATGCAGTGCCTACCTCTCCATTAGAGAGCCTTCAGCCGGAGGCCAAGGTATGTGGAATTTGGAAGCGTTCCTTCGCTCATTTGGCTCTCTGCTGCTTTTTAATGGGAAGGTGAGCATGACTCAGCCACCTAGCTCATCACGGATATGTTATGGCCCTATATGTTACAAGCTTGGAGGCCTTTCCTACTCCCATTGACGTCTGTCCCTAGTTGCCTATGATAGCTGAGGTCGTGCTAGGAAATGTTAATGTGTGCAGCTACCAAATTGCTCTGGAAAAATATTCAAGGTGGAAAGCATAGTGCTGAAAAACCAGAAAAAGGCAAAGGCAGGATTACCTGCCCGACTTTATTAGCCTTCCTTTCTGCGGATAAAATGTCTCGGAGTCCATTATTGTACAAGCGCTGACTGCCTTTCCTGCAAGGTTATTCATTTAGCCGGTTGAAAAGTACCCAGTGAATAAAGCAGGGAATGAAGTATGAGACTGGGAAAATGCGTCTGATTTTGCTCCTGAGTCTGCCTGCAGTTAGCACTGCAAGTGAATTGGAGGGGTGGATATTGCATTAACTTTTCTGTATTTAAGAGGTGTTACATAGTAAGCAAGGCAGGGGGGCACTCATCAGGGAGGAGAGATAACAAATGCTGACCAGCTGGCTTTTTGTTGCACACCATCCATCCAGAGCTGGGACAGGTAATTAAAGACCGCACACGGCGCGTGGAGATAGGGCAGAGTCAAAGCATGGCCCTAGCTTGGCATGCTCTGAATCACCGGGGGAAAATAATCATTTTCCATCCCTGATGTTCTTTCTCTGTGGCTGGTTTTATGAGACCCTGACTCTTTATCCCTGGCTCGTTTCATGAGACCCTTGGGGCATATGCCATGCCTTAAGCAGGCTCTGATTTAAACAAACAAATATCTCAATTCAGACAAATTGGTAATGAAATTCCTTTCCTGTGCTGGTCTGTTTTCTTTTACATCGGAGGCGAGGAATAAGATAACATTATACATTCTGGCCTTGGGTTTCTGCTTGCTTCTCCCGCAAGAGGAGGAGAGTTCTAATTGTCTAGCTACTGGCTCTACTTCATCCTTGTCTCACAGGGTGGCCTTGAAGTGACGGTGTGCACCCAAGAGCCCCTGCTTTCTGCAACGCAGCTTTCAGATGGCAACCTCCTGAGCGTCACGCTGGAGGCAGCTTATTCTGTCCCCGAAACGTTTGCTCCCACCGGACCCCTGCAAAACTACATGGCTTGCTTGCAAGTTCCAGCAGCTGGGGAGGTGAGCATTGGTCCAGGCACGGTGAGAGGGGTTTTGGCTGCCACGCCGTGGATTGTTCTCCCACACTGTGGAACAAGCGTCCAGGCCCCTGGGGTGTACAGCTCCTGTGCTTCTGCAACAGCAGCGTTTGTTGCGAGTGCTCAGGGTCTCTGTGGCATGGTGTGTTTCTTTAACACAAACAAAGGGCTGTTCGCCAAGATTTGGATTGAGACTGGCGGTTTTTTTTCCACGTGGCTATTTATTTTTCCTCCATTCTTTGTATGAGTGTGTTTTCCAAGCCAGGCCCCTGCACTGCTGCTTTGCTTTGTTCGACCCAGCTCAGAGCAGCTGGCACTTGCTCCTGCTCCTGTTGGAAATGCAAGTCCTTTCGTTCTCATGTCTCTCTAGAAAGAATTCCCCTTGCTCTTCAAGAATGGCATCCTGAAGCTTGCTGGTGAAAAAGAGCCACTACCCCGGCCCAAAAAATGGCCCCTTGCTAACATCATGGCCCCTGGCGCTCTGAGCATACCCAACTCCTTCATCGTTGGTGGTCCCTATGAGGATGAGGATGGAGAGCTCAACAAAAGAGAGGTGAGGAAGGACTGGCAGTGTCATGGCTGGAAGAGAACCAGCAGGTCTCACTGAAGGGACTGACAGAGACTTGCAGAGAGTTGTTACGGGAGGAGGGCGGGTGGTCGGTCCTCTGCACAGTGTCCAGACACGGAGATGGTTCCCCTGGGACAGCGGGCGTGCTAAGTCGCCGCAGGAGAGTTCCCTGGGGTGCATGTGGCAGGTCTGGTCCCCAGAAAGCTACCCCCTCCTGAGCTGCTGGGCTGGGAGTTGTATTATCTCCTTGTGAGCCAGGCTCTTAACGCTCCGGGGCTCTGGCGTCCGCAAGGAGGGCTGCTAACTTACTCTGCCAGGATGGCCTGGGTATGGTGAGTTGGACACCTCTGTCTGACTCATGTTCTCTCCCAGGGAACATTTTTGGGGATGATTTGGGGACGATGCAGGCTGTGGAGATTGCTGTCCTGGCTCTGACCATGTGCTGTTTCTCACAGGACAGGGAGTTTAGGATCCAAGCAGAAAGCATGAAGAGAATCGTATGGGACACGGAAAGGCGTTGTTACCTGGATCCTGCTGCAGTAGTCACGTAAGGGACCTGAGAACCTCCCTTCCAGCACGGAGCAGTGGGGAGAAACCACCCCAGAAGGCACTCAGCTGAGTGACCTAAGGCAGGGAGCAGCAACGTGCAGGCGCTCTCAGACCTCTTACGTGGTCAAACCGTGGCTCTGCCTCCCCTCCCATGGCTCCTATGGCTGTCTGTTGGCCAAAGGTGTTCACAGGAGCAAGTGAGCGGCTAACTGCCTTTACTTGCTGGCAGCAGCTTAGTTCTGCTATGCTGTGAGAAGATGAATTGGCTGTAGTTGCTGTCTCCAGGCTGTAAATGCTCGCTCACGCTGCCAGCAACTGGAGCTGGTGACTGTTCCCTCCGCGGTTTGAAGGAAGGGGCAGCAGAGTTATGGTGAGCAGACACGGAGCAGGGTGGCCCCGACAGCTCTCCTCTGAGCTGCTAATTTGCTGAATGCCCAATACATTAAAATCCTTTCGCTCTATGTGGGCACTCCTCATTTGCTTTTTTATTGGATAAACGTTACCTTTAGCAGCTCCGGATATGCTCAAGATCAGGATAAGTATCCCATTTCTCTTTGAATCCTGCTGTGTTCTTGGCCTCAGCTGCATCATGGTTGTGACTTTCACAGCCAAATTACTCCTCATGTGGAAATACTCCCTTCTATCTGGTTTGATTTTTAAATTTTTTTTTCCCCTACACTTTCATCAGCCTGCGTGCTGGTTTCAGAGTTACCAGGCACATTGAATGGGAGCTCAGGGTCTGCTTGCTCTGTGCAATTCAGGATTTATACCAAAGTTAATCATGTTCCTTCTTATTTGTTTCATTTCTGAAGTAACCAGGGGAGCGAGAAAACCTAGCGTGTCGCTCTCACAATCGTTTTATAGCTGGTTGTGCCATAAATGTCCGCAGCGGTGGGTAGAGAAGAAAACGTACCCAGCCTGCCCCAAAGCACGCACGTTCCAGCGGCCCAAGCGTGCTTGCTGTATCTCATGGGAGTGGGCAGGAGCAAACCCAAGGGGCGATGCTTTGGGGCTGCTGGGCAGAAAGGAGGGCAGCGTGGCTCTCCAGCTGGGTTTCTGCATCTTCTCAGTGCCCTCCTTTGTGTTCAGCCTGCAGAAGCGCATTGCGGAGTGCCGGTACTGGCCCGTGGAGGTCTGCAGGATGTCTGTGGCCTCACCCAGCAAAGGGAAAACTAGCAAAGCTGACAAGGTAAAAGTGGGGAGGGATATGTTGTTCTGGCTTGTGGAGCAGCATTGCATTATCGAGCATTTTCCTTTCAATGCTTTTGTAATACCAAAACCAGCCTTGAACCAGCCAAAGCGAGTCAGAGAGCTAGAGGCTTTGTAAAGGGATTAATCAGCCTTATAGAGCTGTTAAATAGACAAAGGCTAATATTTTTTCCTTATAGCATACAGAGCTCTCGCTGACTGTCTGCGGTAGCTTGGTGGAAGGGGGTCGGGGAGAGGGTGCTTTTTGAGAATTGAGGTAATTCACTGGGCTTATCTTCGGCCAATGGGCTTTTGGAGCATCTTGAAGAAATTCATGCCTTCTTTCTCGGGGTGTAAATAAGTTATACTTTTGCACATAAACTGGCATGGCTTAACAAAGAAACAGCCCCTTAGCTAATCATTCTGTTCCTGGCTCCTGAGAGCTCTGAGAGCTCCTAATCTGTTCCAGGGCAAAGTCATCTAAGTTGCGCTCTTTGGTGCCAGCATTTTGCAGCTCTGACAGAGATCCTTCTCCCTTACCCTCACCTGCTGCTAGCCCAGACTCTCAGACTTCCTTAGCTACCTGATTTCTCTCAAACCCAAGATGCACAGCTCTGGTAGAGTCGCTTGGATTTCTAACTACACGGTTGATAATTTTGCAGCTGTATCTCAAAAAGACCATCCTGAGGAACGGCACAGGGTGGGCATTAGAGAGAAGAGCCACCCTGCAGGGACTGGGATAAAATTGATATTCTACATATCAAATTACTCCAGTGTATTCGTCCAGGTTGTCTCGGCTGTGTGCCAGTGACAGAGAGCCACTGGCTCATCAGGTCCATCAGTTTGCTGTGTGGCCTCTTCTTAATGGGATCGGTGACCTTGTTTCCTTCCAGAGAATAACAGTCCGTTCAGTATCTCAGTCCCTTGCTCTGTGTTTCCAGGGAGATGAGGACAAGCAGATTTTCTTCCACGGCGTGGCGTATGTCAACATGGTGCCTTTGCTGTGCCCCGGTGTGAAGCAGGTCCGAGGCGCTTTTCGTGTCTTTACCTATGAAGACAGCGAGGTGTTTGAGAAGGTGAGAGCAGGCCAGGCAGCCAGGCTCTGCTCCAGCTCCGCAGCTGTGTTTGTGCAGAGTGGGGTTGGGAGCAGAGAGCATGGGCAGCGTGGGATTTGGGAGCAGGCGGCACAGGCAGCGTGGGATTTGGGAGCAGGCAGCGCGGGCAGCGTGGGATTTGGGAGCAGGAGCGTGGGCAGCGTGGTCTTTGGGAGCAGGCAGCATGGGCAGCACGGTACTTGGAGGCTGGCTCTGAAACTTCACTGCCCTTCTGGTGATGGAGAAAGATAACGAGACAAGCTTTTATGTACAGACTTCTCAAAGGCAGGGGATTTCTGGGCATGCAGGAGCAGGTTTGGGGGCTGAGAGAGGCTCTGAATCTCACTCCACTCCCTTCTCTGCCAGCAGCTGAGTAGAAGGCTCCTCTCTCCCCAGCCTGGAACACGGGCAAATGAACTGCGTTGCTGGGAAGAGCAAACAGTGGCTCTAAAAGGATAGCGTTACCCCAGGCAACAACCAAAAAAGCTGTCACTGGAGCTCTTTCAGCTGTAGCTCGTGGAGGTTTATTTGTCTTTGCATTTCCCCCCGCTCTGTTACTAAGAGTGACAGTTACATCTCCATTTTCCTACAGTACTCTCAGAACAGACCTGAGCTTGTTTCAGGAGGGCAGAAGCACAGCCTGGTTTTTCTGCCGACGGCCCCCGTAGCGCTGCTGTCCAGGCCGCAGGAGCCGGGTGAATTACAGCCCTTCTCCCTGCCTCCATGCTCCCGCTGGCTGTTGCAGAGCAGGGCTAGGCAGCCAGCGGTTCGCTGGTCTCTGCTTTGCCGCCGTGATTAATGGCCTCTTGGCTGCATGGTACTCCTTGTCCTGGAGCATTTATCTGTCGCGAGTGAAGTGACACATGCTCTCTCTGTTGTTCTCATTCTCTGGTTTTGTGGATGCTTTGGGCTGCTCCTTGGCCTTCGTCTAGACGGTCTTGGCGTAGCTGCTCCATCCTCTCCCCAGCATCCCCTCAGTTCTTGCTAGCCCATATAACAGTGACAGCTGGGAGGGAACCGCCGGTCTAGGTGGTCAAGCAGTGTGTAGACAGACAATATGAAAAACCTGTTCCTTGCGATTCACTGACGTGTGTCAGGGAAGCTGCTCCACACCAGAAGGTGAGCCAGGAGCCGAGAGTCACTGCAGGGCAGGTGGGGGCACCCAAAAAATTGCAGAGCAGACCTAGTGAGGGTAGCCAGATTCATCCAGCAGTCCGCATCACCAGGCAAGTCCAGGATCAAGCCAGGAATTCCGACCGGTGGGTCTGGCCAGGATCGGGGCAGCATGGGGCTGGGCTCCAGCAAATCTACCACATAGCTCGGGCAAGAATCAAGGGCCAGCATCTCAGTGAAAATGCAGCTCTCGAGAGAAGACAGGGAGACCCCACTGAGGCTTTCTCAGGCAGCTCTTTTCATAGCAGTCTAACCTGAGGCTACACAGCTATACGGTATCAGAGCTGGCCTTGAGTACCAGCAGCTAAACTCCTAGGAGGGGAGGACGAGGTTGCAGAGCTTCTTCATGCATTTAGGACCCTGACAATGTGTTTCGCGATGTGAGAGGTTAAGGCAAAGGGGTGGGGAAACCTCGTTTGTCCCTTGATTCCCTCTGTTCCCTCTTTTTTTCAGACTGGAAGTCAGCACAGCGTTTTCCGGGATCTCAGGTCGCAGCTCAGTCTGACTAAGGAAGGGCCGTGGACCCCAGGAATCAGTACTCCCCTTTCCAGAGCTGTTCCCAGCAAGACTCAGAAGGAAGACAGGGAGAAAATCTCCAAAGATAAGGATTCCAACAGAAGGGTAAGGTCTAGAGAGGCATACTGCAACATGGTTGCTCCATTTCCACATCAGAGGTAGCTGGGGCATGCAGAAACCAGGCTGACGCTGTGTTGCCTCAGCCAAGTGAGAGATACTCATTATCTTGAAATTTTAGTACATGCTGCCTGAACAAGTGTACAACTCACATCCTGAATTTGCGAAGGTGTGAGGTTTATTGAATCGGAAACGAGACGTCTTTTCTTTTTCTTCAATAGATGTCCAACGCGCCCAAAATCCAGTTGTCAGATGCCACTGTAGAAGCTGAAAATGTCCCATACCTCAGCCTTGATGGACAGGTAATTATGTATCTCCAAAGAGAAGGAAAGACTGCTAGACCATCACTGCGCCAGTGTCTTGCACCTTTCACGCAATTAAATTCTTCAAGCGTGAGTTGGACAAGGGATGTTTTACGTAGATGCTGTCCTGGAGTTCTTCCAGTGACGTCCAGCTGGAGGGCAGTCTAGCATTGGGCTAGAAGGTCTCTGTAAATAATCAGGCGTTTATTTAGAAATGTTCCTTCATAATTTGGCTTCTTCCTCAAAACATCTAGAATGCATATTCATTCTGCAAGCGGATTGATTATCTGGGCTTTCTCCTTTTTCCTAGACTGGTTTCTTGAGCTGAATTTTGCTGCTGTAAATCATTCTGAGGGCAGGTTATAAAACAAGCTGTATCTCTGCAGTCTGAAGAAGATTTGCTGAAGATCTGTAGCTATACGCTCAGTCTTTCATCATGCCAGTAATGGCTCTAGACAGCACGACATTGAGAGAGCAATGTTTATCTTCACAGCAATACGTTGAAGCAGGAACGTTCCTGGTGATGGAGATAAAGCTGGACAAGGCCTTGGTACCCAAGCGACTGCGAGAGGAGCTCACCGCACGGTGCGTAAAGACGTGCTGTAATTCTGGGGCTGACAACTCATTTCTGCAGGATAGAAACAGGGCTGTACGGCGAGCCACTCCCTTGGAGTGCTCTGCAAGGACCAACTGAGGGCCTGAGCCAAAGCCCACTGGAATCAGAGGGAGGATTTGGCCAGACTGCTTAAGAGATGGCATCTGGTGTGTTGGGAAAACACTTGCGTTCATCCGAGCTGGCATCTCCCTGCCATTCCTCTCAAGGAGAGAGACACCAGAGCAGCACAACAGGGTCTGCGTTCCCATCCGGGCTTTGTTTCCCATTAACCTCTGTGGGCTTGCCTCTTGCACGTGATGTTCAGCTGCTCGGTCAGGACCGGCCACCGGTGTGGACTGCCCTGGGTAGCACTGCTGTAACTTCAACATAGCATTCTGTGGGGTTTTTTTCCTTTTTGGAAGTTTTGTCACAATCTTCTACCCATTCCTCGGCTCTTACATTAGTTTCCGTATCATTCTGCTGTAGTGCTGCTCCCTCTTCTCTGCTGCTTCGAGTCTTTCGCTCTCTGTTTGATTTGAGGCAGTTGCTTCCTGTCCAGTGGTAGCCTTGCTGCGTTACAGTCTAGGAAAGGCCTAGCATGTATAATTTATTGAATAAAAAAGAGAAAATGTAGCAAATGAATAAAGTATAACATGCGCAGGTGGTATGTCTCTCTCAAACAGAAATATGACAGCAGCCGTTCTTTGAAGGGAAAGTATGTGTGTTGTCTTCTGTTCTGCCTGCTGTCTTCTAGGAAGAAGAGGTTGAGGAAGGTGAACCCCCCTTTACCTTCTCCTGGCCCTTTTTATACCATTCCTACTCTACTGCCACTTGCGTGAATTCAGTGTAGTTCCTCCTCGTTCACCTGCCATGCGCAGCTGCAGATGTCAGGCCTGAAAATTCAGCCCTCCCGAGTCGTGGGAAAGGCCCTGTCTGGGGGGGCTCCAGCTGTCGCCACATACGTGTGTCCTAGCAGACGAGATCAACAGGGGATCTTTTCCCGGAGGGATATTTAAATACTTACCTTAGTAGCAAACCATAGCTCTCTTTCTTGAGCTCCATCCAAAATTCTCTGTCAGCCTCCGCCTGGCCCTCATCGCTCGCTTGCTTCCCCCAGGTTGTTGTTGGTTTTCTTTTTCTCATCTGACAGCGAAGCAGTTTGGTTTTCATCCGTACCACTGGCGGAGGTAACGCGTCAGCGACGGGTGCTGTTCTGAGGCTGGGCGAGGGTGGGACTGTGAGCGTGGGAGCTGCACTACCCACTTGTTCGGGCTTTGTGGCTTCCCGAGGAGCGGTGACGGGTCTCTGCAGAGCAAGGGGACCGCTCAGGGCCACGGCACTAGACCGCAGAGCAGAGAGTGCGAGAGGGGTTTGTGTGGGAGAAGTGGCCGGCGCTCGGGACCTGGAGAAAGCAGCTGGCCAGGGGCTCTGTAAGCTGGCAGAACAGTTACAGGAGTGGTTTATATTTGGCGGGGAATAAGCAATTTGCTTCGCTAATTGGGTAGGAGCCATCACGGGGATGTGACACCTTTGCTTGGTGGGCTGAATTGTGTTCTAAGGACCAAAGGTGTTTTGGTACCAGCAAGCAGGAAATCTTGATAAAAATCCAAATGAATGTAGGCTGATTTGACACCAAGGATTTTAGTAAAATCTTAGTAAAAATTATGGTAATCCTAAGGGCTTTTGATCCATATTTGAAAGGTCATTTTAACCCTAGTAGTGGTACAAACAGGGCTGGTACGGTGTCGAGGAGTCAGTGCGTGGCCAAGGGACGAGGTGCCACAGCTGCACGGTGGGATGGCAGGAACTGATGAACCGGGTGGCCCGGGGTTTACAGTGATA
The DNA here is from genome assembly GCF_035582795.1 of Mycteria americana. Lineage (NCBI taxonomy): Eukaryota > Metazoa > Chordata > Aves > Ciconiiformes > Ciconiidae > Mycteria > Mycteria americana. The sequence goes on from NC_134376.1 coordinate 18,340,145, forward strand.
AAATTCTTCAGAGCTGTCCTCAGGTTGGTACCTTTCCTACAGCTGTTCTGGCAGACCCAGGAGGTTGTGAGTTAAAGGAACAGCAGCTTGATAAGAAGATCTGCTTCTCTAGGAGAGTGGTTTTGATTGCTAGCAATAACAAATGTTAACCCTACCTGCTGGGCTGAGCTTCTACGATAGTTTTTGTGTGATGGGCCAGTCAAACCCAGTGAAAAGAACAACTGAATAAATCTTATCTAATCCCCATGGAGTGTAATCATCAGCAGGGAGCGAGGCAGCAGCTAGTTATCTCATTATGATGAGCTACGAGCACTGAATGTAGGTGCCTGGTCTTTACAGTTCATTCTTGGTCTGAGACTTCGGTTTCCCCCCCTCCCCGGGTCCCCGCGAGGCGTCTCAGGGATTCGGCAACAGGCTGGAGCCCTCGCACTACAGGCTGCCTGCGCCCAAGACAAGCCAGCGTTGCTGGCAGTGCGTCTGCCTGATCTCTTCCGTCCTCTCGCCGACAGGGTCAAGCAGATGATTCCTCCTCGCCCTCCGCTGCCTCCCCGGACTGCGGGAGCCAAGAAGGTACGTGCAAGAACCTGTGGCCTTGCCACCACTCTGCCACCTCCTCCTGCCCTCATCCCTCTCACACAGGAGAATCTTCGTTCTCAATCTCAGCCCCATCTACATGAGGTTTGAAGAGGAAATACACAGAAAAGAAAACTTGAGAAGTGTTGTCTTCCCAGTAGTATGCCTTGGGAAAGCATTCCTGGGCTGCGTCACCTATGTTCACAGCCCATACGAAGGGGAGAGATCTAGCAAAGGCAGGGAAGGTGGCAGTGTGGGGGTGTTTGGAAGGAAATAGGATGCTGGGGAAAGAGGTTACCAGAATCTTATGTTTACCCCGGGCAGTCCCAACAGCTTCTTGTCTCAGACTAGCCCATGTGCTTCATCAGACCCAGACAAACGCGAACAGAATCAGCCCCGACCACTCTCAGGTCACCCAGAATTTTTGAGGACTTTTGTGGGTGTGACATGTTCAGAAAACGGTCTGAGAGCGCTGGCTCGTCTTCTGTGGGTACAGAGCAGCTGTCGAAGGAGAATGTCCTCGGATGGCCCCTGGCCGATGGTGAATTCAAAGCAATGGTGGGGAAAGAAGCAGCACTTCAATAACTGACCCCAGTGCTGCTGCAGAATTGATTTGTGTTGGACTGTCTGGAGTGCACAGTGATACGTTTTGATTATCGCAGCACATGGAAGCTTCTGCCACCAAGATTATGGATATTACAGACTCTGCCGAAGAGGGCTGGGCCATGGGTTTAAAAGGCTCCCAGCAAATGAGATATATTTTACTTACAGCCAATTACACTGCTATAGAAGAGACGACGATGACTGAAATACTGGGTTCTGATTGAAAAATATAGCAGGAGCAATATCTAATTATGAAGGAGCTCTTTTGTATTTACATGTAGATGTTTCACAGCCCTCAGGCATGGACAGGAAGGGATGCGTGACAGACTAATTGAGACTTGAGCCAGGTGGAGTTTATGGGAGACGTGGGCTCTGGCAAATAAAATACATTTCAAGGTTGGTGGCATAAGTGACTTGTGAAGTTTGATTATTTATTTATTTCCTAGGCCGTGGAAGATTATCACAACCACGTCACGAGCATTGCTGTTGCCATCTTAAGAGAATACCATGAGCTGTTTGGGAAGTGGCCGCCTGACCGGGGAGCAATAGACCACCAAACCCTGGAGGAACAGAAGCGTCAGCTCAACTTCGAGCTCAACAGCTCTGGGAAATATTTCGCTTTTAAGGAACAGCTAAAGGTAAAGAGTCCATTGTGCTTTTCGCTTCCCTACTTGTTTTGTCCTGGCAGTTTCTCAGTGAGGAACTGCTGCTCCACGGTGGTAATTTAGGGCGATGCGTTGCTCCAGAATCCCTTCCTGCCAGTCGGGGCTGTTGCAGTGGGCATGAGGAGGGACAGGGTTTCCCTCTAACGGAGCGGGCACCAAGCTGCTTTGGTCACGCACCAGGAGAACCATTCCTGTTAAAGAGGGGAGACCCCAAAGCTGATGACATCCATTTGCCCCATGCTCATAGCCTGAGGAAGGCAAAGCTGACTGCTCTTGCACGCTTGCAGCTGGTGCTGGCAGCAAGAGGGTTCCCCTCTCTCAGCTGGTCGGCCTCGGCCACGCTCTGCCCGGAGACCCCTCTCTGTGCCGAGGGGACCAGCCTTCCCACACGTTGTTCCTAAAGGGGCACCAGTGTGTTAGGGAGAGCCAGGGCTGGGGGGTGGGAAAGCAATTCACCCCTGCTTGCTTTTCTTCCTTTTATCAGTGCTGGGCTGGATTTCTTCCTCAGAACTAAGTTGGAGCTTTAGGCAAAATCAGTGTGTTCTGGCTCTGTATCATTACACTTGTGGAGCTGGTGGGGGGCGTGGGGGGAGCCTGCCTTGTCCAACAGTAGCATGTCTCTACAGTACGCTGTAGTGAAGATTGTGAGGGAGAAATACCTGAAGACCACAGCATTTGAGACCCAGGAGCAGTTCCAGGCATTTCTCAGTGAGCTCTACGTGTACCTCGTGGACCAGATGCATGTTGCCCTGAACCAGGTAGGGAGAAACCCTGACATGTGTCCGGTCAGCTGGGATGGGTGATTTAGGACACGGCTTCACTGTGGATCCAGGGCTTGACGCTGCGTCTAGTGAAGGCGGGGGACTTTTGCCTTCAAGACAGAGGCAGACTCAAGCTTTCATTTGCTGCAGTTATCGCACGTGGGCCCCGAGCCACACTCAGAGGCAAGATCTGGTGTATCTGTATCCCACTGCTACAAAATCCTGATGGTGGGATATGTGCGAGATGCCACTGGTAAAAGCTGCGGTAGCTGGCTCGTGGGGAGGGGAGCTGGGTCTGTGCCACCTGCCCCTCACCTGGGCAGAGCACAGGCCTTCCAGCATGAGCCGGGGTCACCAGTAAGTGACACCACGGAGGAAGTCTGAAATGGTCTTGATCTAGGGGATGCTTTTACTTGTCACAACTTTCAATAATGGATATTGCCCCATCCCTGTGCGGCCGAGGTACCTGTGAATGACAGGAGCGTGTCCAACCGCGACCAGGAGCGGGGACAGCTTGCCTTTCCAACCCGCCCAGCCCCAGCCGTTCCAGGCTGTACTCGGCGCAGTGCTGGACCGGGGACTGCTGCTGTACTGCCATTACGTGAACCGTTCTCACCCTCCCGAGGCTAACGCTCTGTCTCGCTCCTTACCAGCTACTGTCCGAGGAAGCTGCTTCCCCTGCCCCTCTGTCCCGCACGACCGAGGAGCAGCTCTGGCTCTTTGCTCATGAAGCTGAAGTCAACAAGGACTACAAGCTGGCATCTCTCTACCACCAGCAGGTAAAGGAGCCCCTGTCCTTTCCTGCCCGTCTCCCGTGTGTCTGGGCTGGCAGCCAGCAGGCCATCGTGGCGGCTTGGGGCCTGTCTTGCCGACAGCTCAGCCAGCCCTGACTGTTGTGTAGCGAGGAAGGGGGCGAACGTGACCAGGATGCTCAGGCTGGATGTGTGAGGGATTTTCTAGGGAGATGCTGCTCTCTGGAGGATATGAGACAGAGGCTGGCCAGGTCACTGAGGACTTCAGCCTGGAGGCCAGGGGAAATGGGATGAGCTGGTCCAAAAGGCGTGCTGGGTCAGCACTGGGGACACTGGGCCCTCTAACAGGAGGCTAGGAGGAGCTCAGCTGAAGCTGGAGGATGTGTTAGGTGAAGGAGGCTTCGAGGAAGCCCAGCATATCCCAGTTAGGGAAACCCTAGCACGTGACAGACAAGGGTTTGATTGTTGCTAAACTGGGCTGGGGTGGCCAGAGGAAAGCCGTGGTCAGCCCGGAGCTGACTCCCCAGCCCACTGTGCGTGCTGCGTGTGATTGCAGCAGTCCTCACTCCAGCAGCGATCTCTTGTGTCTAGAGGGTAGCTCAGGACCAGTGCAACATCCAGTCCTGGCTGGACTATGGGGCGTTCTGCCTCCTTCTTGAGGAGACAACCAAAGCCCAGGAGTGCTTCCAGCAGGCTCTTTCTCTGGACCCCCATCACATCCAAAGGTGCCGTGTGCTCCCGCACGGGTGGGTGGGAGGGTGGGGGGTGTCCCCCCCCCGCTGCCTGGGGCCTGCAAGGCTAACCTGTCCGACCCTGTCCCCAGCTTGCTGCTCTGCGGGGTTGTGGCTGTCGTGCTGCAGCACTACGAAGAGGCAGAGATTTTCTTTGAGGATGCCTGCTGCTTGGAGCCATCCAGCGTTGTAGCCTGGACGCTTTCAGGTACAAAAGCAACCCAGCCTATGTGCTCAAGGCATTCCCCTAGAGCCAAGCGTTGCTTCTGCCCCTGCTCCTCTTTTCCCTGCTCTAACGTGAGGGCTAAGGGAAGGATTTTGCTAAGGCTCAGATGTCTGCTTACGCTGCTCTTTCTGCCTCCCATAGGTTTGTTTTATGAGCTGCAGAATAATAACGTTCAGGCGGAAATGGCCTTCCGTGAGGCTAAGAAGCTACTGCAAGCACAGCTTGCCAAGGAGAGGAGCATCCCTGAGGCTGCTGAGGGAGAAGGAGGGAAAAAGCATATTTCTGCTGCGTGTGTGAGGTCTCCCAGCCCCGGCCCAGAAGAGTGCTTGCCAGGTAACGCCGGGCAAAACCAGGAGGTGCCCTAGCACCAGCAAGGAGGGGGCTCGGAGCAGTGTGGGAGATGGTGAACAGTGGCAGGAGAGGAGAAATTTCTAAGTATTTCTAAGAGGAGAAATACAAAGTGTAAAGGAAGAAGATGTGGACCGTGAACTAGAACAGGCTGACCAGGAACTACGCCAGCAAGAGACAACAGCAGCAAGCGTGCTGCTTTAACTGATGAAGCTTTCCGAAAGCAGCACAGCCGATGCCTTGTCTTACCTGCAGCCTAGCAGAGGGACTGATCTTTGCATTTATTTTTCTGCCCCAGCCCAGTGCCGCTGATATACCGATGTGGAGGAAGCGAGCGTACTTTTTGAGGCTTTGGGAGGGCAGAGCTGCCCCTGTGGCAGTCATACATTAGGGTCATCCAGGTTTAGCTTTCATGAAAGCTGTGGCTGTGACTTCCCCACACAGCTTGGAAAGCACTGCCTCACCAATTCAAAGAGCAAAACAGCTGCTCGGTGGTGACCCTGAACCAAAGGCTTCCTTTGGAGCCTCACTGCATGCAGCCTCACCCTGAGCCAAGACTTTCTGTCCTGAGTCCCAAATATTTGGCCAGGCTGCGGGAAATGTCGGCCGGCTTTATTTTTAACGTTATCACCTCTTCATGCAACGTGCCTCAGGCAGGCAGGCAGGCCTCGTGTCATATGCCCTTTTTTGCCCCTTCTGATTATGTGGGAAGGGATATTGCTCATTTATACCTGTTTCTAGCTTCACGTGGTAATCTTGTACTCAAAACCCCAGACCCAGGTACTGCCTCCTGCAAAGAAAAGTCTTCCCCGTTCTGAAAATCTGAGAGGTCTTTTATATATTCTCTCTTCCCCATTTCTGCAGAACCATGCTCCAAAACTGGGCAGTTTATGGCAAACTCTTTGTTTGCACCTAATGGTTCTTGGGGGTTTCATTCCAGAGGGGGTTCCAGATGGCTCAGCTGACAAACTGCCAGAGGTGGTGGAGCCTGCCCTGGCCTGCGCGGCACCCGAGGAAGAGGCTACTGCACCGGAGGCAGCCCCGAAAGGTTAGGGGATGGGGGCCTGCTGTGTAAGGGAGAGCCCAGCGCTGGGAGATGTCCTCGTGCGATCGGTGGGGAGGGGAGTAACTTGGGAGTACTGAGCCGTGGCCGTCCTGCTGCCAAGGCAAGACATCAAGGCTTGTTCTCTCTCCCTAGCCAGGGAATCTCCAGGCAAAGCAGGTTCATCCTGATTTTCAGAGCAGCACATCTCGGGACGGACAGCCAGCGGGTGAATGCAGCTCTCTCCCTACATGTCACTGCACCCAGCTGCCTTCATCGGCTGCTTGGGTGTCTCCCTCCTGAGATGCCAACTCTTAAACCGTCCCTATGGATCTCCTCTGGTTGTGTGTTGTGTGATCTGCCTCCTCCACAGCTGCACTCTCCAATGGGTGGCACAGGGATGGCAGTGCTGGGTGCTTCAGGCCCTGCTGGGTTGGTTTGGGGAGGCAGGGGCCTCACTGTAGTTAACTCTGACAAGCTTCAATCATAAATTCCTACCTTTTCTTCCTCCGAGTTTGGACTGGAAAATTAGTGGGTCAAGAGCATTGTTTCTTTTCACATCTTTTACAAAAACTTGAGCCCTTCAGAAAGAAATGCTGAGTTAATCTCTGCTTCAGCCTCCTCTGCCACCTCCCGGGTTTTACACAGTGTTGCTGGGATTCCTCTGTCCCCACCAGGGTCTCAGCCTCTGCTCTGGCTTCAGAAATAAAAAGCCCACTTTGGGACTGATGGAGACATGTTTTCTTGCAGCACCATCCCCTGTTTCAGGACTTAGCCAGCCTCCCTGCACAATCTTCATGAAGGCAGTGGAATTCCTGATGAAAGTCAATGCCATCCAGGTCAGCTCAACGTGGAGTGGAGGAGTGGGAAGGGAGGTTTGGTCTCCTTCCCTGGGTTATTATCAAAGAGCTGGTGGCAAACTCCAGCAAGCCCCCTTCTTGGGCCCAGAGAACAAGCTGTGGCTACCCCAGATGCCAAGCACAAGAGGGAGCAAAACCACCACTGCCCAGAAGTGCAAAACTGTGGCCAGGCAGAGTATTCAGACCAAAATGCTGGTTGGGGACACAGTCATCTCAGGCAGGCGAGGTTCTCGGGGTGCCTCAGCTCAGCACTGCTTGCTGCGGAGGGAACAGCCAAGTCAACAACGCTGCAGATGTGCTCTTCTCTGTACATTCGGAGCTGAGATGCATTATTGTGATGCTTCCGAGACGCCAGTACCCCTTTCTTGTTTCAGACGCTTGTGTATGTCAGAGTAATTTTTCTGTCGCCTGTGGAATGCCCCTGTCCCACACAGTCGTCTCTGTGGGATGTCTCTGACTGCCACATTATGCTGCCTGCCTTAATTTTACGTGGCAGAAAAGAGTTGCTTAAAGCAAAACAGAACTAGAAGTAATGGAGGTAAATATTCAAAGGAGGGGAAAAAAAAAATCTCCTGTCTGTTTTCTGTTCATGGAAGTCCAATAGGTGCAAGTCAGTCCTCCTGCCGTGTCCTTCCGGGGGTGCCTGTGGTTTGCCCTCTCCCCTAACCGTGACGGTGTGCCGTTCCTCCGCAGTTTGTTCACATGGCGCTTGCCCACGAGCTGCTGAGCCTTCAGGGAGGTCCCTCCTGTGCCTACTACCTGGCGCTGGCCCAGACTTACTTGCTGAAGGAAGATTTCTCCAAATGCGAAGAATGTCTCTGCGAGGCCATTAGGATTGACTACATGGTAATTCTGCGTGCGTTCCTGGGGTGCAGCATGGTGTCCCGAAGCAGGACACTGGCCAAACAGCACAGCAGACTCTGCCCGTGTTGTTGCTGCGTGTGAACCTAGAGCCAACGCTTCATTTCCACTGGAGCCATTCTAATGGTAGTCTGCAGCAAGTTCTGCAGGGGAGGACAATCACAGCTGATGAACCACATCAGGCTCTGGCTGCAGCACTGCCCTTCTCATTATCCTGCTTATTACTTGCCTTCTGTCATCTCCTGCACAGACAGGCGGCATTTCTGAGCGAGGACTCCTCTCTCTGCAGTATCTGCCTTTCTTTTCCCTTTGAATGTGTATATCCTGATCCTCTTTCCCTCTGTTGGTGAGTCAGGCTCTGTTTCATGAGAAACAAGGTTGCTATTCAGCGGAGAGGGAAGGCGGCTTTGGAGAGGCAGGTTGAATGGAAGGCAGGGAGGGCTGTGAAGCTGACATCTCCGAATGCTGTTTGCATACTCGTGATACTGGGGAGCCTTGCACGGGCCGGGATACTGTGCAAGGAAAGGCTGGAGGGGGTCCCAGTGCTGGTGTTATGCAGGCAGCCCACTGACTTGATTTTAATTCTGTATTAAAATCTGTCCTGCTATAGTCAAACACCGGCCAGCTCTTCCTTTCTGCTGACTACAGGGGTCCCTGCCCCTCTCCCAGGTCTCTCTCCCTCCCGTCTCCCAGTCACGTCTCACTCCTGGTTTTGTGTGCACAGAATCCCAATGTCTGGGCTCAGAAAGGGCACCTGTGCTACCTGAAGAGGGACTTTGGCGAGGCAAAGGAGTGCTACGAGCGAACCATCAGTTTTGTGGAGGATGCTGCGGATATGCACTTCGTCTACCTGCGCCTGGGCTCCATCTACCTGGAAGAGAAAGAGGTGAGGAGCCAGCAGGAGTGGTGGAAGGGAATTTGCCACAAAGCAAACAGCAGGAGACTCCAGACCCCAGGTACAGGACACTATTATCTGTAGCTATAGCCAAGATCTCACGACACAGCAAACCCTTCTGGAGTGCTCAGCTCCTCGGAGCGTGGACCTGCCCCGTTCCCTTTGTGCCGGCTCCAAGTTCCAGGCGCAGTGTCTCAGGGTGCTGCTGAGCCACTTCTCATCATCCTAGCAAGGAGGGTGGCTTCTACACTAGTGGTGGTCAGCACAGAGCCACCGCGTCGGGGGCAGCGGGCAGGCTCTCGGCCCCCCCAGCGGCGGTGGGGACGGTGGGTGTCTGAGCCCTGCCGGAGACGGGGTGTTTGGCAAATTCCTGAGGAGGGGGGGCTGTCTGCGGAGCGGTGCGTTTGTTGCAGAGAGAAACACGATCGTCTCTCTCCTGGCAGTATGGCCGGGCGAAGCGGATCTACCTGCTCGCCTGCAAGAACTCTGCGTCCTGTCTCACCTGGCTGGGGGTGGGAATCGCCTGCTACAGGGTAAGTGCAATTACCTTCGAGTCATCTGCGCTTTAGTTGGCTCTGTGGCACGGGATGCAGGGCTTGCTTTTGCACGATCCCCTTTAACAAAGTAAAGCTTGGCTGCCCGTGAAACCAATGCTCCTGAAGGCCATCACGTGCCGTGTGCTGTCACAGTCCCAGCGTGGCACCCCAGGCTGCTCGTACGGGAGATGTCAGGAGACAGTCACCCTCAGCAGCGGCTCTGGGAGCAGCAATCCTTCCCCCCCTCGTCCCGCTGCCAGGGCCTGCCAGCACCTCCTTCCCCAGGATGTCATGGCAAGCATGTACTCTGGGCCTGGGCTTTGCTCTGAGCGCCTGCCTGCACATGACCTGCATGTCACCACGACGGAATTGAGCAGAATGTCAGCAGGGAGGAATCTCGGTGCTTTCCCTGCCCAAAGGAATCCAGCGCCTCTGAAGGGCTGCCAAGGACACCCAGGCACCGGCAGCGCGGTACCTCCCAGAGGTACACCTCGTGAGGTTCCTCCCAGGGAGTTTGGCCGAGGGAAGCAAACAGGGAAGGAACTCGAACTTCTGTTTCCCCCTCGGCCAAATGTACACCTCCTGGGAAGCTGCAGGCTTGAGCCGGGGAGGTGAGTGGTGGCCTGGGAGCTGGCTGCAGCCCACTGGGCACCAGCTACCCCTGCCTCCCGGGAGCACCGCGCAGCGGGAACGGGGATCGGGACCGGGGTTGTGTTTCCCCGTGGAGCTGGACCGCTTGGTTCCCAGAGGCGGAGGCGAGGGCGTTTGTGCTGCTTTCCTCACAGCTGGGGGCTGATTTGTAAATACAGCGTGTGCTCCCACAGCGGCCTTGCCCTCCAGACCGGAGAGCTGGACGCTGGCACTGAGGATAACTGGTTGTGGCCGCCCTAAATCCTTTCCCTGCATTCTGGTCAGGGAATCCCTGCTAGACGCTTTTGTTGCACTGATTTCTTCGGCTGTTAGAGCAGACGCCTGTTTGGTTCTGAAGGCCCGTCTGCCTGCTGTTTGCCTTTTGTCCACGTCTCTCCTTCTCTCTCTCAAGCTGGAAGAGATGGTGGAGGCAGAGGATGCTCTCTCTGAAGCCAATGCCCTAAATAACACCAACGCTGAAGTGTGGGGATATCTCGCCCTCGTCTGCCTGCACGTGAGTGCCCGGCCAGCCAGCTACTCCCAGCACCAGCCTGGTAGAGCTGGGGGGTTCATCGGCATCTGTTCACGAGGCTGAAGAACACGGTGTAGATCTCAGTGGTAAAAATAGTTTGGGGGCTGTGCTCGGCTGGCAAAAGCAGCGCCCTTCCTCACTGCCCGTCATCGCCTGATGCACATATTCCTCTGCGGCGCGTCCTTCGGGCCGAGCTTTCTTAGACCGCGTTATTTCACTGAGCGCCTGCGCCTTCCCTGCGGGATGATTTCCTCACTAGCTGCTCTCCTGTCGTTCCTGCAGGGAGGACGGCAGCTGGAGGCAGAGCAGTGCTACAAATACACCGTCAAGGTTTGTGGCTGCACGGCTGCGGGGTCGGCAGGGCAGGCAGGGCAGGCAGGGCGGGCCGCGGGCTGCCGGCCAGCGGGAGGGAAGCCGGCCCAGAGTGGTCCCGCTCGGCGGAGCGCTTGCCCTTCTCACCCGCAAGTGTAATCTGAGGAAGCGGCGTACGAAGACAGGCCGCACGAAGAGGTGGCGGAGGAAAGGCCGCCCTTGCCGCGCTCCTGCCCTGCCCTCGGTGTCCCAGCTCATCGCCGACACCGGCAGAGCACGGACGCGGCCGTTCGCCTCCTGGGCGGGCCCCGGGGGGGGCCCCGGGCTGTGCGCGGGCGCCCTCGGCCCCCCCTGACCGCCGCTCTCTCCCGCAGCTGGGCCTGAGGGACGACGCGTTGCTGCGGGAGATCCGCGCCGCCCAGCAGCGGCTCGGCTTCGGCAACCCGGCCCTCTGAGCCCCCCCCGCGCCTCCCCCGTTCCGCATAAACTCCCCGCGCCCCGAGCGCTCGTTTCCGCCTCTACCGCGATCGCCCCGCGGCCCCAGAGCGCCGGGAGCCGCCGGCAGCGGGGGCACCCCCGGGCAGACCCCCCCGGCACGGCGGCCGCGGGGGGGGGGGGGGGGGGGGCGTGAGGGGGCGGGGACGGGACACGTTCCTCGCGCGCCCGAGGGGGCGGGGCGGGGGTCACGTGACGCGCTCCCGCCCCTCCCCGCGGGGCGTGGCGGCGGGCGGCGCGCGCGGATTGGCGGCGGGCGCGCGGGACGGTTGAGCCGGCGGCGCGCGCCATGGCGGCAGGTAGCGGCGGGGCGGGGGGGGGGGCTCGGGACACGGAGGTACGGGGGTCGTCACCGGGGCTGGTGGGGGACTCCGGGGATGCGGGGGGCTCGGAGCACGGGGGTAACGGGGGCGTCACCCGGGCTGGGGGGCTCAGGGCGTGAGGGACTTCGGAGCACGGCGATAACGGGGGCGACACCGGATCTGGGGGGACTCGGAGCACGGAGATACCGGGGGCGTCTCCGGGGCTCGGGGGGGACTCGGGTCATGGGGGGCTCGGGACATGGAGATAACGGGGGTGCCACCGGGGCTGGGGGGCTCGGAGCAGGGGGTTACCGGCTCCGTCACCGGGCTCGGGGCACGGGGACGACCCCGTAGCTGGGGAGACTCGGGGCACGGAGGTAATGGGGCCGTCACCGGGGCTGGAGGGGCCCGGAGCATGGGGGTAACGGGGCCGTCAGCGAGGCGCGGGGGCACGGAGGTACCGGGGGCATCACCGGGGCTGGGGGGGGACTCGGGACACGGAGGTGGCGGGGCGCCAGCAGGGCAGGGGACCTTGGGACACGGGGGCATCGGCGGGGTCCCCGGTACGGGCGGTAACGGGGGGCGTCCGGGCGGGGGTACGGGCACCCGCCGATCCCGGTACCGGCAGCCTGGCAGCGCCCCTACCTGAACGTCTTCAAGCACTTCCGCGTGGAGGAGTGGAAGCGCTCCGCCAGGGAGGGGGACGTGGCCGCCCTCACGGTAACGGGGGCACCGGCACCGCGGGGCGGGGGGACGTCGGCAGCGCCGACCCCCCCGTCACCCCTTTCCCCGGTTTCGGAAGGACGCGAGGCTGAAGGGAACCGTCTACCGGATCCGGGGCTCCGTCCCCACCGGCAGCTACCTGCAGCTGCCCCGGACGGGGACGCAGTCGCTGGGGCTGGCGGGGCGCTACCTCTACCTGCTCTTCAGGCCCATGCCCCGCAAGCACTTCCTCGTCCACCTGGACGTCGCCACCGAGGTACGTGACACGGGGCGGCCTCGTTAAACCGCCGTCGTTAGCGTCGCGGCCCGATTGAAGGACCGGGGGGCGGCAGCGGTGGTCTTCTGCGCTTGGGGGTGCAGAACTTGGCTGGTCTTTGTCGCTGCTGTGGGTTACCCCGCGCCAGAGATGGTTTCCGTCCTTGTGGCGTCGCTGCTGGGGACAGGGGACACGGCCACCTGCCTTCTCCTCTGCAGCATTTCCCCGCCGAAGCCACCAGGGTGACTAAAGCTCTGTGCGTGTCTCTGTCTTCTCAGGAAAACCAGGTGGTTCGCATCTCTTTCTCCAACCTCTTTAAGGAGTTCAAATCTACAGCCACCTGGCTGCAGTTCCCCTTCGTCTGCGGAGCAGCCAAGGGCTCGACGTACGACCGCGCGGCCGGGACGTCCAGGCGCGGTGAGGAGCGTGCGTCGCGGTGCTGCTGCTGCTCGCAGTGCTGCTGCTGCTGCTCGCGGCGCGGTCAGGATCGGGCTGGCGCATCACCACCGAAATAAATTGTTAGAAAGTAAATCGAGTTCAGAAGTTGACTTGATGCCTTTGAGGAGGGTGAAGAGTGGTGGTCCTGAGCAGGAGAACCCTCAGCAGCTGGAAGGTCGGAGCTGTAGCTCCTGGGAGGGATGTCCCCCGTCCCCGTTCTCCCGAGCAGTGGGGTGCAGCGTCAGGCTGGGCACGAGTCCACGGAGGCGGTGGGGCTGCTTGTGTGTCCTTCCCCACCCCTGCGCTGCGGTAGCGAGCTACAAGGCGTGTTTTCCCATCTCCCATCTTGGCACAGGCAAGCCGAGGCTGCTGGGAGTCTTGCGTGGTGCATACTTCCTACTCAACCGCGTTAACCTCGCATCTCCCGTCCTGCGAGGTCCACGGTCCAAGGCCTGCAGCATCTTTTCCCATCTTCCCTTTTGCCACCTGCCGCTCTCCTCCCCAGATCTCATGGGAGCAGCCCCTGCTGACGTGCGCTGGACCTGCCTGGTGCTTGACCTCCACTCCATCCTCTCCCTCTACCTCAACCGCCGTTACAGCCACCTGAAGAGCGTCAAGCTCTGCTCCAACCTGCTGGTGAAAAACCTCTGCACCAGCGACTTGGTGTTTGACCCAGGTGAGGAGCTGAGGCCTCGGGGTGGCCTCCGGTTTCTCTTGTGACTTAAACCCAGCCTGGATGGAACCCACGGGGGCTGAAAGCCGCTCTGGCAGGCGCGATGCCGGCAGGGCTGTTAGCCCTGGCAGAGCGCTGGGCTGCCGGTACTGTAGCAGGGGGATACGAAGCAGAAAGGGGAAAATACTCGGTGCGATGTCAAGTTTCACGTGCGCTGGTGAACACAATCTCCCGACCTCTGGAGGAAAGCGTCCTCTCGTTTTCCAGCTGTAAAAGTGAATGATAAGAGCAAAGTTAAATATCTTACCAAGGTTAGAATTTTTTTCAGGTGTTACCAAGCCTCACTTCTCCGAGGCCTGTGCTTTTATCTGCTGGAAGAGCCTGTGGGTTTTTTTGTCTCAGAAATCTTCCAACCTACTTTTTTTTTTAATCCACCTGCTCAGTGTGGCAGAGATACTTCAGTCAAAAGCTTTGTTTCTGCCTTTCTTTTTTTGTGCTGGAAATCTGCCCGAACCGACTGGCCTGCTGGAAGGCATCGGTGAGGAGGAAGTTATAGATGCTGCTTTCAGGTTCCTGAAACTGGTTTTATCTTGAAGACTTTCATGAATTTACAAATGCATGAAGGAAAGAAGACAGGAAAATGAGAAAAAAGCCTTAACACAAATCATATGAAACTGCTGAATCACTGAATAGAAAACTAAGTGAATCTTGGACCTGGGGGATTCATAACCCGATACCAAGGGTTTATGCTCTGGGGTCTTTTGTGGAGGTTGAGAGTTTCAGGAATATTCCTGTGCAAAGGTGTGTTAGTTTGTTACAGACCTGGGGGTTGTAATCTTTGTTTTTCAGATGCTCTCAAAGGGGGAAGCGGTTTGCACCCGTGTCTCGTGGGAAACACGTGATTTCAGTCAGCTCCACAGGCCTTGGAGAACTCACTCTCTTTATCTTTATCTCTGTGCTGCCAGGTGTGACCTTCTCCGAGGCCCGGCAAGCCGACCTGGCCTGCCGCGGGGTCGCTCCCATGCCGCGGGAAATGGCTTTCCCCGTGCCGAAGGGAGAGAAGTGGCACGACCTCTACGACTACATCAGGTATGGCTGCTCCCGGCTGCGCTTGAACCCACCGCGGCTCTGAGACCTCCCCGTTCTCCGGAGGAAGGCAGGACGGGTGATGCCACTTAAGGAATGACAGATCCACGCAAACCTGGGGCTCGAATGGAGACGTTTTGGTCACCCCAGCTCCAGCATTTAGGTGTTGTTAACACATCTACCCTGGTCTAAGCTTAATTGCTGATTGGTGATATTTCGGGGCAGGAAAAAGGCTGCAGAGCGCTCCTGTGCCTGGCAATAACACCAGTCCTCTCGATGATCTCTTGCTGGGATTGCTCCCGTGGCTAACGGCGTAATGCAAGCCTTTCTTCTGCGCTTGCTGTTCTTGGGAAGCGCTTCAGCCTTTTGCTAGTTACAGGGTAGCCTGACAGGGGCTGCTGAGCTGTCATCGGCCCTAACGCCTCGTTGGGGGGCAGACGTAAGCGTACCTGCCTCAGCTTCGGGGCTGGGCTCCCATCGGGGGTGAGGTTTTTGCCAGAGAACTGTGTCGGTCATAAGCGGCTGCTTGTCACGGTCATCGGCTTAGTGGCGCGCGGTGCCAGGTTAACCCCTGGAAAATAGCGGTGTAGATCAGACCTGGGAGACGCTTTAGTACCCCTGTATTTGGGAGAAGAAGGGGAAAATGGGGGAATCTTATAGGAGCCAGCGAAGAGGCTTTTGTGCCGGGCAGTGAGTTACCGCGCGAGACTCCTGGGTGCCAGTGCAGCAGCCCAGTTACATGGCACCTTCCTCTGGTTTTGCTCAGGTTCCCATCCGAGGGGTCCAAGCTGCCGTACGACTCTATCCAGAAGAGCTGTTCGGGTCCTGCGGCAGGTGGGAAGGCTGGGGACAGCAGCCCAGGCTGTGCCACCCCGGGTGGATGCCTTGGGTTTCCGAAAGAGCCCAACCCGCTCCTCATGTCACCCAGGTGGCCAAGGCTCAGAGGACCCTGTCCGGCAGCTGCCTCAGCCGGTGACGCTCACCAAAGCAGTCCGTGACCGACTGTCCCTCGTCCATCAGATAACCAGTCCCAAAGCTGTAAGTGCACCGTGGAGGAGGCTGCAGCTTCTTCCTTTCTGCCTCCCATGGAGTTTTTCCCCACGTCTTGTCTTTGAGTTCCTCTATTTAGGACGTAGAAGCTGCTTGTTGTCGTTCGCAGCTGATCCGGGCAGGTCAGAGCCCTGATCTGGGCATGGTCTGTTGACTGCAGCCCCGCAGTTAATGACTGGGTGGTTCAGTCTGGCATAGCACAGAGCAGAGACAAGATAAATGCCAAGTACCTCGTAATCTCCAGACATCTATCCTCCCTGTCTCAGCTGAGGCAGCAAATAGTTGTGTCTTCAAATTATAGATAGGAAACGAGGACTAAAGAACTTGATTGGGTGCCCTCGGGGGGATCCGGGGCTCTGATCCTTGGGGAGCAGAGCAGCGTGTGGGGTCCGGGTTGCAGGCAGCTGCCCTGGCCGCTGATTTCCCCTTCCCTGCTGGTGGTGACGGGGGAGCTGGTGCTCAGACTGGCTTACCAGGCAGCGTGGTGGTGGGCTTTTGGAGAGGGACTGGGGGAAGCCATCCTTCTCGTGTGGCGGAGAGGGAGAAAATGAGGAGCGCGACCACTTTGCTCTTCTGAACGGGGATGTGCCGAGCTGGCTGGCCAGGCGCTTGTAGCCTCCTCTGCTCACTGGAGAGAGGGCAGCTCTTCCAGAGACTGTTCAGGGCTGGATCGTTCCTGGGGCTCTGGTTTGCTGTCTGGAGGAGGTGAACTGTGCACAGACAACACCAGGAGCGTAGGGAGAGTGGCTGGTTAACGTACCTGGCCAAGTCAGGTACCTGCAGGGATGCTCTCCCTCCACGTTGCTCGGTCCTTGTTTGTATCGCTCTGAAGAGTCACTCGGGAGAGATGTGGGTGTCTCCCTGTCTCTGCCTTTGCGGTGGGTGGAAGGCGCTGGAGGAGGGCTGATCTCTGAGGCTTTGCTCTTTCTCAGATGCCGCGTCAGTGTCCTGTAATTACGAAAAGCATCCCTGAGGTTCACCTGACAGCCCCAGGGCCTCCGAGAGCTGTGCCTGCTGCGGACCAGGAGCTAGAGAAGAACCAGAGACCGCACAGTGCAGGGGACGCTGGGCGATCGCTGTCAGTCAGTGACGGTGGCATCCATGTGTACGCTCACCAGAGGAGCAAACGAACCATCCGAGCCATCCGCGCCGGCTCAGAGGAGGTGGGTGAAGTGCTGAGGAGTCACAGCAGCCCAAAGGTGGCTTTGGACGCTTACAGCTGATGTTTGCGAGCCCGGCAGAGGCAGCAGAGGGAACACAAGCTTCAGGCTGGAGTTTCAGTTAATCCTATGGAGTCCTTTTGCTGGCGTTAGTTTTTCTGACTAGCAGTTCTCCTTTCTGCTAGTATCGTACTTGCCTTGAAAGAGGGACCCTGTGTTCGAATGCGCTGACCTTAAGCCAATAATGTATGTTTACTAATTTGCCCAGAGCGTGTACGGGAAGGGCCCTGGACCAGGCGTGCCGTCCGGCAGGAGAGCCTCTGCCTGCAGGGTAAGAGGACAGCCCTTCCCGCAGCCGCCGGCGGCTCTCCGGGTATCGCCAGGGCGCTGGGAAGGGCTGGCTGTAACCCCCAAGCGTGGGTGGGAGAGCTGCTTAACCCTGGGAAATCCCAGCTCCTCCTTCCTTCCAGATTTGACTTCTGCCACGTTAAATACTTTAAAGCCATCCCCTCGAACAGGAGAGAACCCGAAGCTGCCTCTGTGCTTTAGAGAGAAAGGAGCGATGGGGACGGAGGGGCCCCGTGGGCAGAGGACCTCTGCCCGGCTCTGAGTGCGACGGTGCTGTCTGTTGCTTTTTTTTCAGAGGCTCTTACCAGATCCCATCCTGAAGCTGAGAACCATTATTGGCTTTGGAGGCTGCAGCACCAAATGGGTCAGTAGCTCGGAAGGTTTGGGGAGCTGATGTGTAATCACAGATTGATTTTTTTTTTTTTTTTTTTTTTTTTTTTTCCCCCTTGAGGCATCAAAGGCAGCTGAGTGCCACCCTTCCTGCACTTTTTGATGGCGAAAATGTCCCCAAAGCAGATGGGCACGAGCTTATGTTTGTGCGTGGGTCTTCTGCTGTTACAGTGGTGAATTAGAAATTATGGGGGCCTTTTATATCTCATGGCTTCTGCATTTTAACATGTTAAAATTAGAGCTGCTTTGTAGGAGTCTGGAAAGGAAGGGCTGTGTTTTGGATTGTTTCCATGGGGCACTGTGCCTTGCAGGAGCCCGGCTTGCAGTCTGTGTTAGGGTAAAGAAAGGGTCGTTTTGGTTCAGCCAGTTCAAAGCCCTGCCAACAACACGATTTTTCTTGTATCTGCTGTTCGTGTAGTAGAGATGATTGGTACAGTAAATCCACTGAATTAAGTAGGATGTCGGCTGGCTCTTAGTTTTCCTTTGCGAGTTAGAAGAGTACTTGTATGGAAGAGCATCCTCTCACCTGCACACGTGCAGCAGATCTGTTGAAGAAATCTCTGCAGGTCCAGCCTAGGACCTTGGGCACCTCTGGAGGATCTGCAGCCCTCTCATTCCTGTCTCGGTCCTGCAGGCACTGTGGACTCAGAACAACGCTGCGGTGGTCTACCCCTGCCACGCTGTTATAGTGACCCTGCAGATCCAGACCGGAGAGCAGAGGTTCTTCATCGGACACACGGATAAGGTGAGCGTAACTCTCTTTACACAGCCGTACGGCAACCCTGTCCTTGTACCCCAGATGTACCCCCCGCTCCCAGCTCTCCTCGAAAGCCTCTACCCTGGTGCTTCCCGCAGGTGTCGGCGCTGGCCTTCAACGGGAACAGCACCTTGCTGGCTTCCGCGCAGGCTGGTCCCCTGAGCGTCGTGCGCCTCTGGGACTTCCCGACGGGCAGCTGCCTCTCGGTGTTTAAAACCCACGTCCGCTCCCTCTTGTCCCTGAGGTGGGTTTCAGCCTGGGCGCAGGGATGCGTTCAGGTGGGCTACGTGTTGCAGCACGGCAGCTTTTCTGTGCTATTCGTGTGTGATAAACCGGGGGTGAATTATAGGTCTCCTTCAGCTGCCTGTGTTTATCACTGAGACCTGCTGGCAGCTGGCCCGCAACAGCCAATATGCTGCCAGCTCCCTCCTGAGCTTATCCCTCAGGTCTCGCTGTCTCCCCTTACTCTGAACTTGTCTCCTTTTATTCCCCGCTGAGATGCGCTCGGGGTACAAGGAGCTGCGTTTCACCAGGTGGCCTCTTCTTGCAGCTTTTCCTACAGCGGAGCCGTTCTGTGCAGCGTCGGAAAGGACGGGCATGGCAAAACGGTGAGGACTGAAACTTGCTTTTGGAGGTTTCCCTGCCCTGCGAACAAGCAACATGAGGAGGCTGTTCTCTCAGATTACGTAGTTATTTTGCAGACAAACCTCTGCTCTGGGCTTTCCTAGACACGTTCTTCACTGTAGTCAGAGACATCCCTTTCTCACGAGCTGCTTAGAAAATACTTCCCTTCTACCTGATGCTTGCAAGTGTTTGCATGCACCATCCTCTGCTGCAAGCAAACAAATCCTTTCGGAAGCAGCCCAAGAGACCTGCTCAGGTTGAGCTTTGGGGCTGTTTCTGTCCCTGGTGTGGTCCCAGCTAGGAGCCCAGCCGGGGTGATGAAGGCGGCTGTGTTATTCTGCCCGCACCCTGTGGGGATCGCTGCAGGCTCACGCGCAGCGTTGCTGCCCACCTCCGCAGCCGTTCTGGCCCACCAGGTTGAGGGTGACACATGTTTGTGTGGTATTTTGAGCTGGAAGGCTTGCAAGCACGTAGTGGAAGAATGGGAATTGAAATGGGAGGTTCAGCACTGACTAGAGCCCCCAAAGAACTTTTTTATAGCATTTAGGGCAAGATGCGAGGTTTAATCTTTCAGTTCTGAGCATCGCAGGCATCGCTTGTCGGAAGGGATGCTGGGCACTGAAGCTGCCACCCACTGATGTAGCTAGGGGATGACGCAGATCCCATGTGTAGCAGTCAAAAATAAAATTGTTTCATGGGACTGGGGGTTTTGCTTTATCGGTGGAACTGTTTTCATCCACTGATCCCTTATTGACAACCACCAGCAATTAGCTGTGCCATCGCTAACTGCAGACTGCCTGCAGGAAAAAACAAACAGCGCTCTGGTTTTTTTTCCTGGCACGTGGCAACGGTCCGTGATCCGGGTGGGAGCTGGCGAGCTGAAACTGGGGAGGGGGGGATCAATAGGCTGAAAGCAGGATGGGAGAACGGGGGGTGCCGGAGGGCTGGCCAGGAGCACCTCTCCCAGGGTGATGCCTCAGCCCATCCCGGCCTCTGAGGTCTGTTTTTAACACTGTTGTGAAATGCAGAGCATCAGATCACCTGCATTTCTCCACCTGTCTCCTCCTTTCCTTTGGGGAAAGGGTTGGACTCTCTTGCCCCTCGGGATGGGCACTGCGAGCACGCAAACCTGCATCAGAGCAAAGTGCTGCGAGAGGCAGTGCAGCTGGACACGTGCCTCCTTCAGCTCTCGCGGACCGGCTCAGCCCTGGTACAGCTCTCATATCTCAGCAGGCAGAATTCCCACTCCTCTGTGGATTTTCTTTCCAAGTCTGAGCCCTGTTGCCAGGCAGCCCTGGGATTTAGAACCTATAATTATGGAAGCCAGGCAAGTATATTGCCGTGAAGCTTTGCAAAGCTGTTGGACTGTCCTAAACCCTCTGTGCGAGAGAATTTTTTTCCCCTGCTTCAATTCTGTTATCGATACTTTGTGCCCAGCTCCTGTATGTGCAGCTGGTCAGCTGCTGCGATGAAAAGCTCTTTTGCTGCCAAAGTTTCCACGTTTAAGCAGCTCTGTCATCACGTCTTCTTGCTTCAGATGGTGGTGGTGTGGAACGCTGCTCAGGTGACCCGTGGTGGAGAGGTGGCCGTGCTGGCCAAAGCGCACACCGATGTGGACATCCAGGCCTTGAAGATTGCTTTTTTTGATGATACCAGGTAGCGTGCAAAAAAAGAAAAAAAAATCAAAAGCCTTGGTTCTGGCACAGCTGCGGGGGGAATCATGGTGCCGCAGCCGTCCTCTTGTCATTCCTGTTCTCTGTCCTTGCTCTCCGCTGGTGGCCCTCGGGGCACTGACCTTTCACCAGGGGCTTGGAGAGTCCTGCCCTGGTCCTCACGCAGTCTCTCCCGGGACAGGATGGTGTCGTGCGGCCGGGACAACGTCAGGCTGTGGCGAGTGCGGAGCGGAGCGCTGCGCTCGTGTCCCGTCAGTCTGGGCGAGTACCATTCCCTGGAGTTCACCGACCTGGCCTTCGAGGAGGGGCACGCGGCCGAGCGGGAGCCGGAGGACCGCACGCTGTAAGGGGCTGCAGGGCTCCACCGTCACCCGTCCTCGGGGCAGCCTGCCGGGAGGGAGCTCTACGGCTCTCGGCTGCCTTCAGCATCCTCCTTCTCCCTCCTCTGCATGAGCATGGCATTTTGCTGGGTTTTCCCTGCAAAATATAGGTGTCTCCTGGAGCTGGGAGAGCCTCTCCCCTCCTCAGCACACTTTGTTTCCCAAGAGAGATTTGGCTGCTTGCAGAATAGCCCAAGAAACGGGTCTTTCCTCTTGCCATACTGATGTTTTGCCGTATTTAGTGACTCTCTCCCCCACCCGAGGCTTGTGGTTAGCTTTCTGTTGGCAGCAGGAGGAGTGCGGTACACACCCTCTTGCATATAGACAGATACACGCTTTTTTTGTTGTTTTATTTTAATTGTCAAAGCCGGTCCTTTGTTGCTATCCCATACTGTTCCATAAAGGCAGAGCTGTCGGCTCAGCTGGCCCTGCCTTCCCCCGGGCTGTGTCCTGTGGCAGAGAGAGGTTTCTTTCTGAAGTCTATGCCGAGTTTTTAGCTCTTTTTGCTAATTAACGTTTCAAAGGGACAAGAAATAAAACAGGAAGCTCTGACTTGGTTGTAGATTTGTAGGGCAGCGCATGGAAAGGTGCCCTTGGACACCTCGTTAACCTGTTAGGTTACTGTGAACCGGAGTTGCTTTCCATCAGGCAAGCAGTTTAACGGGTAAACCAAGCTGGGTTTTTACGAAATCATGCGAGCACAGCTCCTCTTAACCCTGGGGTGCCAGAGCAGGGGTCTTTCTCCTCTACAGCTTTGTCTGCAGCAAGAGCGGCCACGTCTTGGAGGTGGACTACAAGAACGTCTGCATGAGGAGCGTGCGGCGGCTCCTGCCCGCGCAGCCCCGGGGCTGCCAGCGGCAGGACAAGGCAGGCAGCGGCACAGGTAGGAAAATCTGGAGGTGGGGAGGAGGGGACCAGCCAGGGAGCACCTCAACCGTCATCGGGGTCAGAAATGACAAACAAATCCCTGGTAAAATAAACCAGCTATTTACCTACTGCTAAGGAGTATTTTGGGTTGATTAGATCATTGCTAGCTATTTGCCTCTTAAGTACTGCAAATAATCTTCCTTAGTACAGCAAAGTATCATTTTAAGAAAGAATTTTAGCATTTTAAATGCTGATTGCACTTTCAGAGAAACACTACTTTTAGAAACATGAAACAAGGTCTTAATTTGCTGATGGGAATCTTCATGTAGAGATGGAAAAAGAACTAAGCAGACCAACGAAAAAGATGAATTTGGGGATTTTTTCATTATTCAGCCTGGGCAGAGTGTTTGGGAAGTCTTTGTTGCTGTATACTAAGTAGCATAGCTTTCAGCTCTTCCATTAATTTTAACAGCGGGAAGAATTCACTTTCAAGTGTGATTGCTCTGATATCTTAAAACTTAGTGCATAGTTTACTTTGGCAAATTGAGCTAATTAATCTAGAGCATGCCCCTTTGAGAGGTATGTAATTCCGGTTCTCACTTCATGGGCGAGAAAACACCCAAGAGGAGATGAAACGATGTCCTTGGGTGTCCTCCTGGTAGCAGTGCTGGCTTGTGCCGGTGCTTTGACCAACGGACGTTATACCTGAATCAAAAAGGCCCAGTTTCTGTAGATCTGTATTCTCTCTCCCTTCTCACTACGCCGCAGAGAGGATTTGAGACACGGAAATTAAAGGGTTTTGTATCTCAGGCAGTTAATCCAGGACATTCCTTGCCACAAGACCCTGTTCAAGTCAAAATATGGCAGGGTTTAACAAGCGGTAAGAATTTTCTGTGCCTGGTGAGAGTTGCACGATGGTAAAGAGGAGTGCTGGAAAGGGATGGGGACTGAACGTGTTCTGAGTCCGGAGAAGGGCTAGCTGAGACTCTTCAGCCTATACTGTCGGTCACCGTGGGATTCCTGGCGTCGTCTTCTGAGACTTCAGCTGCTGGTGTGGGTGGACCATTGGACTCGGCTCTTGGAAGGGGGAAACCCTCAGCTTGAATTTTCTTGTTTCAAGTGTACAAGGTAGTGTTGTGTTTTGGGTTTTCAGGCCCTGGGATTGCTATAAACAGTATTAGCCTCTCCTCAACCTTCTGTGCCACGGGTTCAGAAGATGGCTACCTACGGCTATGGCCACTGGACTTCTCAGCCGTTGTCTTAGAGGCAGGTGAGTAGAGCTGGGACCGGTGCTTCTGAGCTCCACACCTCCATCAGCCTGCTGCTGTGAAGCCAAAGCACCACTGCCATGTCTCCTAAAGCAATTCTCATGAACGAGGGCATCTTTTATGCCTGCTGTCTCTAGGGGTGGCTGGCTTGGAAGTCTTTTACTTCAACAGCAATTATTCATGTTCATTCTTGTAGGAGAAAGGCAGGATGTCCTGGGTGAGAGCAGGCATTCAATCTTGATTTCTGTGCCCTTGTACCCATGGCTCTTCTGTCCATGAAAAACTAGGGGAGAAGTTGAGCAGTTCTTTACTCTTTTTGAAACAACCACCATAACAGCAGAGCCCAGGGACTTCTAGAAAGGGCAGGGAGTAATTTGTCACTAAACTCAAACCTGCAAGCATTCAATCCTGAGGTCACGTGGGATGCTCGTTCCTGTCTGCATTACCTTCCTAAATGTGAACCTGGTTCAGCAGCTGTGCTCCAGCTGCTGCTGCTCCTTTTCCAGGGGGTTTGCTGACTCCTGTGTCTTTCTCCAGAGCACGAAGCTCCGGTGAGTTCTGTCTGCATCAGCCCGGACAGCCGCAAAGTCTTGTGCACGACCGCTGCTGGGAATCTGGGCTACCTGGATATCCAGTCCCGGGACTATAACACCCTCATGCGCTCTCATGAGGACTCCGTCTTGGCGTTCTCAGTGGAGGGGATCTGGAAGCAGATGGCAACGGTGTCTCAGGACAATACCATCCGAGTCTGGGACCTCGTCTCCATGCAGCAGGTAGGTGAGACGAGAGTCAGTAGGTGTCTCGCATTTATTAATAGCCTGCCTAGTCTCCGTTTAGTCTAGTTATCAAAGCTCCACAGTTCTAGAGCCATTAAATGTCCTCCCTGAAGCATGGGGGGTACCATGGGCAGGAAATCCTTCTGGAGTATGGAGTTCTGAGAGTTTTAGCTTAATGCCTAACTTGGCCTTAACTTCTGAAGGTATTGTTAAACAAAAATATTTTCTTTTCCTCCATCTTTTGAATATTGCTTTTTAACACAAAACATAATACCCAAGGGCTTTATCTAAATGCCCAAAGACCCAGGACTTCGCTGGGCTTTAGATCCATCCAGGCAGGATGAGATTTCTTTTGTGGGATACACTCTCAGTGGAGGTCTGAGGCTGTTTTGGTGTTAGGTGCGGCTGCCAGGTACAGCTTTATCCAGCTTTGTGCCTGCGGTGTGTCTCTTTCCCGCAGCTGTATGACTTCACAGCTGCAGAGGAAATGCCGTCTGCTGTGGCCTTTCACCCTACCCAGCAGATCCTGGCCTGCGGCTTTGACAGCGGGATGGTACGGACCTTCAGCTTGGCTGCCTCTGATCTGCTGGTGGAGCACAAGTAAGCGCTTGCAGTGGGAGCTGCACTGGGGCAGGTACGGGTCTGACTGTGGGTGTCCTGGCAAGAGCCACGGCGGTAATCGTGGAGGTGGGAAAAGTGCTTTTCTTGAGCTTGACAATCCTCGCGTCCCAGCTGAGTGGTTTTCAGGCAGAGATAGCCTGCTGTGCCAAGGCTCTGGGTGGTAAAAGTCCAACCTGTGAAGGCTGTGAGGGCTTTCTTTATGGCTTCCCGGTGGACAGTTGGCCAACAGTAGGAAAAGGCTTGTCCTAGAGAGCAGCTGAATAGGGAGCCCTTGCGAGCCTTGGCATGGAAAGCGGAGGATGCTCCAAAGGGAGAGGGAGCACGTCCCATCCAGGGACAGCTGGAGTGCTGCGCTTGCTGCTCGGTTTTCCAAGAAGTTGGAGCGTTGATTGTCCTGGGCTGCTGCAGGCATGAGCACAGTGGGGTCCTCTGCCTGCTCCTGGTTATTTTGCTCTCCTGGGTTCTTCACATTGCTACTGTTTTCTGGGGTTTTGTTTCTTTGTTCTCCTCCCCTTTTTCATGTTTTCTGCCTTCTTTCAGGCAGCACCGCACTGTGATCACTGGACTGACCTTCTCTCCAGATGGCAATTTCATGTTCAGCTCCTGTTTGCAGGGAACTCTGGCTCTTTACAGCTGTATGGCGCAGAAAAGCCACGTCCTGAGAGTCCTGGGTAAGACTTTAGGCTTGTGGGTTGCCTTTCTTCTTTTTTTATTAGCATAGACATCCTGGCACCAAAGCCAAACCAGACTCAGCCTACTCGGAGAGATATTTTCTGATGAACCTTCTGAGCTGTGTCATTTGTGTTTATGCCATATGTGTGAGCAAACCCTAGTGACTGCCAACCCTTCCCTACCGGTCCCGATTCAAATGCTCTCAGCTTGCTTGGTGTTTTGATTTTGTGAATGGGCTGGAATCGCAGAGACCTGCCCTTTCAGGTCTGGATTCAACGGTGCATTGCCTAGAAGCAACACAAGCGTAGAGTCTTCCTACTTATTCATGCCCAAGCCCTAAGTCTTTCCATTTTGTGGATGTACAGTTTAATTTGTTTAAACTGAATTGTTTCCCTAATCCTGCCTGCAGCACAGCTGTGCAAGAGCTGTGCTGGTGAACGGAGAAGGCGGAGAGCTGCAGGCAGGGGAAGCACTGCAGGGGCAAGGCAGTTTGGAAACATTAATGTCACATTTAATGTACGCTTTTGAAATGAGCTGTGGCAGCACAAGCTTGGGCAGGCAAAGGGAGCTCTGTTATGCAATATCGTACGAAGAGGAGGATCCTGCCCCAAGAAGTGTGCAGTTGAAGTAGGTGGAGAAGGAATAGGGGCTCGGAGAGATCAGGGAATTTGTCCAAAATAACCCAGGTTTGGTGTCAGTGCTGCAGCTGGACCTTCGCATGCTGACTCCGCTCTGAAACAGTGTTCACTGCCTGGCCGTGTTCCAGGGACAGAACAGTGGATTTTTGGTAGTGGAATAAATACAGAGAATTGCTTTGATGTCTATTTTTACACCTCTGGGTCTATCTGCCCACTTGACTGACGTCAGCGTGGTGGGGTTCGGCACTGACTTCATTCTGCGCAGGGTTCAGACACCCAGCCTGCAGCTGAGATCTCACTTCATAGCTCCTTGTCGCAGCTTCCTGTAACATTAAAAAAATAAACACTAAAATCGATTTTATTCCCTTGACTTTGTTCTGCTCACCTGAAAACACTGCATGTTCAGTCAGGTGACAAGCCATGTATCTAGACCTTGCCTCACTGCATGCTTTGGGTGTTGCAGATAAAATTTGTAGCACTGTCTACAACAGAGGTTGCTTCTTTCTCAGGCCAGAACATTAACCCAAGGCTGATTCGGAGGCAGGAGAAGCTGCAGCTGCCAGTGGGCAGCACCATCACAGAGCGAGCTGGCTGCGCGTGGGCTTTGCTCCTCTCTTCACTCTCTCTCTTGCTGTGGCCCTCAGGCAATGTGGTGGCTCGGGATGCTGGGAGCGGTTCGGATGCTTTGGTGGTCAGTGGGGACAACCGCCTCTTGGCCTTCGTGGGTCCCTCCAAGTACGTTGTGACCGTGATGGAGGCCTGCTCTCTAGATGAGGTACCCAGCAGGTTCCCCTTGTTCCTGGGGGAGGGTGGGGAGGGGAGCACGTGCCGTAGGGGAAATTCCCATAGGCTGCATCAGATGAGTTGGATCAAGGGCCTTGGGCACCAGCAATGTTGGAGAGGGCCCTTCACCTGCACAGCAGACGCTTGCTCAGGGTGCTTACAATGAGGTTGGTTTTCCATTCGGTGAGACAGAAACAACAAGGTCAAGGTTTCTTCTTCTCCTGCTTCATTCCCCTCTAGAAAGATAATTTGGAGAAGTCTTGTGTAGACTGTCAGCTCCGACTCATCTTTGTGAGCTGCTCTCCTGGGCAGCAGGGACATTGCCTGGACCCTGCAGCCTCTCATTAGGTGGGAAGGGAAGGGTCTGGGGGGCTCCATAGCCTTGTGTTAGGAGAGCCATGAGAGGCTCCTGAGGCTTCTGCAGTATTTGCTCCGGGACGTTTGTTCAGTAGCTCCTTGTTTCACAGCTCCTGAGGGTGGACATCAGCATCCTCGATTTGAACAGCACGGCCTTGGACTCTGCAGCGAGAGTCTGCTTTGCTCCGGTGCCTCGAGGCGAGCTCCTGGTGTCCACTTCTTCCAATAAAATCCTTGTACTTGATGCAAAAACGGGACGACTGGTGCGAGAGGTAGGACACTATGAAATTCATGCACTGAGGTCTGGGGTCATGTGGGGCTTGGGCACTTCATGTCACCGTAGGAGGGTAAATGAGAGAAGAGCGCATCCTGCAGTTCACAGGCTTCAAAGAAACACGAGTGGCAAGCGTGTAGCTATCCTGGTGTGGTCGTGCTCAGGGTGAGCCTTGAGCTTGTCCTTGTTTTCTGTGCTGTCGCACTCCTGTCATCTTGCTGAAGCATAAGTAAGGACAGGAACTAGCTCAGTTAACGCTGCTGGTGCGGTTTCTTGTCCTCAGGTGTCTCCCGTGCACAAGCTGTCCTGTTCTTCCTTGGCGCTGAGCAAGGATGGCAGGTACCTGCTCACTGCTGGCGACAAAGTTATCAAAGTGTGGGACTATCAGATGCGCTTCGATATCAACTTCCAGGTACTGCCCACAGAGGGAGGGAAGGGGGTTGGCGTTGCCCTGATCAAGCATTTCTGAACCCCTGCAGAAGAGAGCAGGAAACGCCCTCTGTGTGACTTGGCCCGGTGTCCCTAGTCCCAGTTTGCCCAGCAGCTGAGAAACGCAGCCCTATTCCCACGTTGTAATAACGCCCTGCACTGAGCACGGGCTGGGGCTGCCAAAGACGCCGCAGCCAGTGAGACCCTCTGCGAAGGACAGAGGTAGGTGTTACCTCTGTGCTAGGGACAGAGCCAGCCAGAGAAGAAAGTGGCTCACCTGGGGTTTCAGAGGTATCGAGAGCTAGGATAAGACCTTGGGGGTTTTCAGCTTCTGCTTGTTTCTCCAGATCAGCGTGTTGAAGGTCAACCCCAGGTTGATCAACCCTAGGTCTGAGCACTGCAGGGTGTGGTGCTGGCCTCTGAGGGGACCTTCCGCTGAGGAGCGTAGACGCTGGCTATGCAGGGCAGGGACTGCCGTAACCACCATCCTGACAGGACGGGCGTGGTGACGGAGAAGTTCAAGGTGTGCTCTCTCCCAGGTGTACATCGGCCACTCGGAGCCAGTGCGCCAGGTGGCCTTCACCCCAGACCAACGGCACGTCATCAGCGTTGGAGATGCCATCTTCCTCTGGGATTTCCTGGCTGTGCCTGTGGAGGGGTCACCCCCAGCCAGGTAAGCGCACGGTGCTGAGCAGTGCCTTCCCCTGCTTCCCATCCCCTCTCGGTGTAACGCCGGTCTCCTTACCTTTCCAGGGCTTGTTCCTCCGAGTCCGCTCTGCTGCCGGGAGCAGGTGAGTTTGCCTCCTCCCGTGAATTGTGCTGGCCAGCAGGTTGGCAGCTCTTCCACAGCTGCTCTTCATGGCAGAGGGTAGGGGTTGGGGGTTTTTGGTTCCTTCCCTCAGTGGGTCAGATAGCAGGGGGCTAACCAGCTAACTAACCCCAAGGGACAGTCTTAACTAGCACCTCTCAGTGGGAGTCTGCCAAGGAGGGGATTTTGGGAGCAGAGCCGCTCTGGGTTTCTTGGTAGGTCTTTCAGCTTTTGCCTTCTGTCTTTCCCTGCCTCTGTCTCTTCTGTCTTCTTTTTCTCTGCCCTCGCTGTCCCTTTCTATGTCTGTCCCTCTTCTCTGCCCTGTCTGTCCCTCCCTTTCTTGAAGGACAGAGGAGAAGTGGCTTCGCCTGTGTAGGAGGACACTGGAGAAATGAGCTTGGAGGTATCACCATCAATCAACTTGGGAGGACGAGAGGATCTAAGGGATGAAGGAAGTTACATAAACCCTCTTTTTTCACAGAAAGGACCTCTGAGAAGCTAAAGGATGCCTCTGAGACACCTCGGCAGACAGTTCCTCTTCCATTGTTGTCCTCACCACCATGTTTGGATGTCAGCTCTGTCCACCAAGCGGGATGTCAAAGTAAGAAGAACTGCCTGCAGGAAAGGGGAAAATTAATCTTATTTTAGGGAAAACTCCTTGCCTTGTTCAGCAGCATCCCTGGAGCCATCCCTGCCCGTGATCCCCTTCCTGCAGACCGACAGACCAGTCTGCACTTTCCTTCCCCTAACTTGGACAAAGCCAGCCAGAGGTGTTGGGGTTCAGCACCGCTTTATCCTCTGCTCTCCTCTGTAGACTAAGCTGCTGGCACAGCTTCTCCGAGGGCTATGGTAAATACCTTGTTGGACATACCCAGGAGGAAGTGTCTGCTTTGCCCTCCACCCTAACAGATGGGCTGTTACACAGAGCAGGAGAATGACACTGCCAGAATCAAAGGGTCGGTCACACATGAAGCAGTCCTGAACGACACGGATGGCTCTGTCCTTCCACTAATTTTTCTCTTCAGGTATTTTCTCCGAGTCGGACAAAGAGGAGGAAGCAGGTCTGCCAGGCAGCAGCGGGATGGTGGCGAACGGAGACAAAGATGCCTCGGTCCTTGCGGTGGAGTCGGTCAGAAACGAGGAGCTTCTTGTTGTGAGGCCCAAAGTGAGGCAGGAGAGCTCGAGGTCTCCTGGAGAATCAGCAAACGGTAAATCAGGGGTATTCCCATCTTGTACAGAGCTTGGCTACTTACGGGCACGATGTGTGCAGGCCTGCATGGCAGCTTGGTCTATCCCTGAAAAATGAAGAAAGATCGTTATTAGTATGGTACAGATAGACCTGGACACATGCTCTGAGTTGTGAGACGAAGGGCAGCGATGTGTTCCTCAGGGCTCTTCCCTTGGGTGTGATTTACCAAGGCAAGTCAGTATTGAGGGAAGCTCACGCTGGTCCCCAGCACTGCTTGTTTTTCTGGCTCTTTCCCTGCTGCTGCTTCTAGGCACACCAGAAGCCCCTCTTCAGCTTGGAGCCAGTATCGTCTCTAAGTGGCACGTTCTATTAAAGCCAGCTGAAATTAAAGCTCCCAATGTCTCTATTAATAGATGCACAGCCTCAAAGCTGCAGCAGTTCGTGGCGAGCTGCCAGAAGCAGGCAGCTGCCAGCGCTCAGCCCCAGGCAGGACTTGTTGGAAAGCTTCAACATAAAACTGTGCCTCCGCCGCTCTCGTTTAAAGACCTCTTTCCAGCTGTGTGGCTTATGCTTTCGCAGCGATGCCCAGGGCGCGCAGCGTGGATGCCCTTAGGCTGTTTGCAGTGTGGTGTGGCTGAGCGGGATGATGGGGGGAGGTGGATGTTCCTCCTTTGCTCCTGGAAAGCTGGTGCTTTTCCTACGGCCGGTCATGTAGGAGTGCATGTGACGCTGCAGTCTGATTTTTTTTTTTTTTTTTGCCTCATACGTGTGTGTGTGTACGCATGCACATACACAGCATCTGAACGGACAGCAAGCCACAGCCTAACTGCTGCTCCCGAACCGTTCCCAGGAGCAGCATCCCATAGGTACTGTTTTCTTCTTTGTGTGGCAGAACCCAGAAAGGAGACCAAAATTCTCAAGTCCCAGTGCTCTGTCCGCCCAGATTCCTACCGGCATTTCACTGCTCGCTTTAAGGCATCGGTGCTCCCCCAGGTGAGAGTTGTGCCAGGGCTGGTTACCTGGGCAGGTGATGAACAGGCATTTTGGGGCTGGGGTAGGTGGATTTTCCAAATTGTTTCCATTTTGTTCTCTGTTTGAAAGCAATTTGTGAAATATACCCCTGGGCCTGATGTTTAATTAGAAACTCCTAACATTAGTTCCCCTTTCTCCTCTACATGCAGCTCTTTCCAGACTAGTAAAAAGTGAGTTGTGACCAACTCTTTTTCTGTTCAGCAAATCTGCATACATTTTTATTCAAAAGAATGGAAATGGCATGTGCTATTGAAAGTGAAAGACGAGTGAGCAATGGAGTGATTCATCACGCACCCATATTTGCGAGCAGATGTGTTGGCAGAGCAGGCTGGGGAAGGCAATCCATCGAGTGTAGTGAAGATAGTCAAGGCACAGCTCTCGCTCTGTTAACAAACAGAGCAATAATAAAACAGAAACTTAACCTTTTCCTAAGCTCTGCTGTCTGCAGTGCTGGGAGAAAAGTTACATTCAGCTTGCACCCTCAATTCTCTCCTCTGCCCCTCCACCTGGTAGCATTTTTTCCCCCCACTGTCTTCCTATTGAAACATCTACATCCCCAAGTCAGCAAAACCCACTGAACTCTTTCCCAGCAGGATTAGCAGCTGCTCATCGGCTGGGCAGTTGCTGCCAGCCTGTTTTGTGCCCCATCTGAAAGCATCTGCGCCTCGTTTTGCTGGTGCGGTTTCTCCTTTGTCTGTATAAGTGTGCACTTTGGTATTCATCCGTTGATATGTTGTTGAACTCGAATTGTGTGAGTATTAGCATAAATTTGCGTGTCGTGTGTGTGAGGACGTGTGTGTGCTTGTACACACGCTTTTTCTTACGTGGGTGTTGAATGTACCTGACTGGGCCATCCTTCTAGAGCTTATTTTAAGCCAGTATCTATTTTTCTTGTAGAGTTTCTTATCTCCTCCAGCTGGCAGCGAGGTCTTGAAGCTGAAAGCAGTGATCGGCTACAACGGGAACGGCAGAGGGAATATGGTGTGGAACCCGGACACAGGTATGCCAGGAAGGCTCCGGAGGGGCGGGAGGCGTGTCTACTGAGCCAAGTTACGATCTTCTAGCTGTTGGCTTCGGAACTTTGCTTTAGCACAGGGGTTCTTTGCGTTGGTAAAATCCAGTAACCCTTCTTCTTTGCTATTGGCAAACATTAGTCGATATGGGCAGGCTCAGGCTTCAGTGGTTGAGTGGATAGAGCAGAAGGGAAGACTCTCACAAAGGCCATCTCGCCTCCTTTCTCCAGGCTGGAGTGATGCCCAACAGCTTTGCTTTGCTCAGGTTAGGGGAAGTGAGATTTGTCCTTACTCCACTCTCAACCTGATGGGAAGGATGCTGACAGGCTGTGTAAAGAGTCAGCTTTTATGTATTACTGAAAAAAAGAAGTTTCCTGAATTGCGATGTAGGTTTTAGTGGGTGCTGTATGTGAAAGCTTTACATGAAAACATCCCATCTCCTCCTCCTCCTCTGCTAGGCTTCTTCGCCTACACCTGTGGCTGCGTCATTGTGGTTGAAGACCTGCACTCAGGATCACAGAATCACTGGCTTGGCCATGCAGAGGAGATCTCTACGCTCGCCGTCAGCCATGATGCCCAGGTGGGAAAGGCTTCTGCTGCCCCGGGCTGGGTTTTGCCTGTGTCGCTTTGGGCTAAAGGAATGTCGCAGACTAAAATCCCATTTATCTGTTCCTTCTTCTGCCTGCTGCATGGAGACCTGGGGTTATGGAAATAAAATACATGTTTTTGGAGCCTAGCTATCCATTGTGCTGGCTCAGTGTGGCAGTAAAGGCTGCTCCCTTCCTCTGGGTGATGCTACCACTCCTCCTGCCATCAGCTGATGGTTGTTCTCACAGAATTTTTCATTTGCCAACCACATCACTTTAATTTGAGACTTAACAGTTGCTAAGATTAACTAACTAATGAAGTGTTCTCTAATTATTTACCAAGATCTCAGTGACAACATACTGTTCTGTTAGGTTCTTGCCTCTGCCTCGGGAAAGAGGAATGGAGACTCCCACTGTCAGATCTGCATCTGGAACGTCCAGGATGGGGTTTGCACAGCAAGTCTCTTCCATCACGAGACGCAAGTACAAGCCATGGCATTCTCTCGGGATGACAGGTTCCTTGTTACCCTAGGTGAGTATACCTGTAACACCAGGTGTGGGTGCAGGAGTACACCCTAGAGCAGACAGCTCATGGGAGGAAGATGTGTAATACCTGCAAGATGCATACCAGGCTCGTGGCTATGAAGCTGTTGCTTGGTAGCCGCAGGACAATGGATAATGCAGCGTGTAAAACTGCAAGCGATCTCGGGTCCTCCTGGCAGTGACCACCTGCAGAGGTACTCTTTGCAGCTGAGCGTGCTTCCAGGGCGCTGTTGGCAGCATTTTGAGGGGAAGCACGCACCCTGTGCATCTCAGCCGCAGGCATGAACGCTGGGCTCCCTCCAGCTCCCCTTCAGCTCTTTCTCATTGCCCCAGCTGGCTCATTTTTCTTGAAGTTACAGCGTTCTTCTCCTGGCTCACTAGTGCTTGTTAAGCCCATGTAAATAGTTTGCAGTTACTATATATAGTATCCAAAGGGAAAAGCCGCCTTCTGGAATTCTTATTGCTGCTTAGGTGGAATTGCATAGAAGTAGCCAGGCTTCAAACTGTGCACCTCCTGCCAGGCAGCGATGCCAGCGCAAGATGGACACTCAAGCTGTCTGTTTTGTTTAGGCAGGGGACATTTAAAGGACAAATATGCAATTAGTAAGTTTTTGTTTTGCATGAGAGAGGACCTGTGCAGCAGGCACTACTCTCTCTCTGGGAGGGTGAGTCTGCCCTTGGAAAAAAGCAAGCTTTGCTGGAGAGGAAGAGAGCTTTGTGCTCTCCGCGGAGCAGCGTGGGAGAGGAGCCCTCCTCCTCCAGCTCCGGTCTGGGCTGCAGAGAAGAGAAAAGCGAAAGTCTCCACTGAGTTTATGGAGCCTGGGAAAGGCAGCAGGAGAGCACCGTCCTCCAGAGCTGTCTGGGAGCTGGCGATGTTTGCCATCACCAAGGCCAGTGCCTTCTGCTGCCAGATACGGTGGCTTCCATTAAGATCGGCTCCCACCTCAGCTTCGACCTCAGCAGTGGTGATATCCCTTTCTTATTTCAAGACTGTTGTTAGCCCTGGGTGCACAGTATCACTGGAGGGCTTGTGCGGAGCAGGTGCTGGAGCGTGTCCAGAGAAGGGCAACGAAGCTGGTGAAGGGTCTAGAGCAGAAGTCTTATGAGGAGCAGCTGAGGGAGCTGGGATTATTTAGCCTGGAGAAAAGGAGGCTGAGGGGAGACCTTATCGCTCTCTACAACTGCCTGAAAGGAGGTTGTAGCGAGGTGGGGGTCGGTCTCTTCTCCCAGGTAAGAAGCCATAGGACGAGAGGAAATGGCCTCAAGTTGCACCAGGGGAGGTTTAGACTGGATATTAGGAAATTTTACTTCACTGAAAGGGTTATCAAGCCTTGGAACAGGCTGCCCAGGGAAGTGGTTGAGTCGCCATCCCTGGAGGTATTTAAAAGACGTTTGGATGAGGTGCTTAGGGACATGGTTTGGTGGTGGTCTTGGTAGTGTTAGGTTTACGGTTGGACTCAATGATCTTAAAGGTCTTTTCCAACCTATACGATTCTGTGATTCTGTGATACGTTGAGGTGTGCAGTAGCTCCTAAGGAAGTAGAAACAGCAGAAAACCTGCTCTGCCTGCTGAAATCCCTACCATGCCAGCCGTCGGCCGGTTCAAATGCTGGCTGCAGACCCTACTGCAGGGCCAGGTTTGCTACAACCTCCAGCATGAAGCGTTGGGCCAGTTCTATCTGTCCTCAACTCGGATGAGGACCCATCGTGTCGTGCAGCTTTTGCTGCGCACGCAAGGAGCTGCGTCCATGCCTGGGACGGTGTTTGCAGCAGTTGCCTCTGCATAACTGGACAAGGGAGTGACACCGTTGATGCATGTGTGCAGTGTGTATGCTTGTGAGCATCCTGAAGAAACACTGAGGCTGCAGACTTTCCTCCTACTGTCTTTCATGTTCTACCTAGGGGACTACAGCGATCAAACCATTGCTTTGTGGAATACCTACACTTATGAACTCATGTTGTCGACTTGTATCTCGGAGCCAGTCCACGATGTGGCTTTTAGTCCTCTTTCTCACAGAGAACTGGCCTGCGTGGGGAAGGGAGCCGTGATGTTTTGGCTGTTGGAGCAGCAAGGAGCTGATGTCAACCTCAAGGTAAACCTCAGTTTTACCTTCTTTTAAAATTTCTGTTCAGCATCTCTGACTTCTTTTCCAAGCCCCTGGTGAGTGTGATGGAGGCTCTGCCCCCACAAATCTGGGAGAGCTGATGATTTCTCTTAGTGAGATGATGTTGGTGGGCCGTGAGTGGCTTTCAGTTGTACTTGAGGCATTAACTGCATGAATTGAGGGTAGGGTGAGAGGTTTTTTGTTTTGTTTTGTTTTTAATGAAGGTAAGCACCATATCCTCTTTGACGTTTCTGTTTTATGTGCTCTGGCAGGTTCATCGGGCCCCTGCCCCAGACGTGTTAGGGCCGGTGGAGCTGACCTCTCTCTGTTACGGTGCCGACGCTCTTCTTTATAGTGGGACCAACTCAGGCCAGATCTGCGTGTGGGACACCGAGACTAATTGCTGCTTCATGACATGGGAGGCCGACGAGGGCGAGATCGGTGGGTGCAGATGCCCTAGGCGTCTGTCAGGGCTGTAACGAATTCTATGGGAACTCGTTAGGAAAGAAGAGCAATGAGCTTGCAGGCTTCTGATTTCAGCTGTGCTCAGAAAACCAGTTTGCTGTATCGGATACAAGATGTGTGGGGTGGCAATGGATCTGTGACCTGGGTTTCCTAGAGGGTTCACCTCTAGTCTGTAAAAACGCTGGGTATTGGGCTGTAGAAGACCCCCGCTGCCATGCCCGAATGAATCGGTGGCCTGGCTGTCAGGAGCACACCTTGGGTGATGGCTGAGAGCGGTGGATATTCACGGCTGCCCTTCGTTCCCCTGTGGCCTCCCAGGTGTGCTGGTGTGTCGGCACAACAGGCTGGTGAGCGGCAGCAACGCGAAACGCATCCGCCTGTGGGCAGTGGCCGCCGTGCAGGAGCTGAGGCTGAAAGGTCCTGATGCCAGGTAGGAGGCTGTGGCCCCAGCATCCCCGCTGTGCTCGCGCCCGTCTCGCCATGCTCTTGAGATGCTCTTCCCCTCGTCTGGCAGCTCCCAAGGCCTGAGAGGTGGCTTTTCACAGACAGACATCGGCTCTGCCTGCAACCACGCTGCTCCTGTTGCTCTTCATCCTTAGCTTTTCCTCTCTATCCCGTGACTACTGATTCTTTCTGTCTAGATCTTTTTACTGAATTTTTGCCACAGGTAGCTGAACCCTCTTAATACTGGAAGTGGGTGCAGTTTATCATGCCTGAAGTTTGTGTTGGTGATCCGTAGGAACTTCTTTAAGAGAATTAGTGAAATACATTGCCTTTGTTTCTTCTCTCGCGCTTGTTGCATCCCCTATTTTCTTTGTTTCTTATAAAAGATGGTTGCAGTGCAAATGCAACGGTAGTCACTGTTCAATGTACAGGAGCCCCTCATTGAACCATTTAGCTGCAAATACATGACTGGGCTCATTGGAAAATTGCATTTAAAGGAGACAGAGTGGCTTTTCCAACAGTTGAGAGACGGAGTGGCTGTTCCAACAGTTGAGACAGTCCTTCTCGCATCCTCCTTTCCTCCAGGTCTAGCTCGGTCCTGCTAGAACATGAGATTACCCTCGACGGGACAATAGTCAGTGCAGCCTTTGATGACTCTCTAGAAATGGGAATTGTGGGCACCACGGCAGGAACCCTGTGGTACGTCAACTGGACAGAGAGCACAAGCATCCGACTAATCAGCGGCCACAAGAACAAGGTTAGAGGGGCTGGGCTGGGGTGGTTTTTCCTGCAGAGCAGCGAGTGCTGCGTGTGCTGTCTGTGCCCTGGGAAGCGTTCCCTGGTTGGCCGTGGGAGAGGTCAGGGAGCTGCAGGGCTCGCTAGTGCTGACAGGACAACACGGAGGAGTCGAGAGAAATGTGCACACTGAGGAGTCCAACATCAAGAAGTCTGAGCTCATCTGCTCTAGCCCTAGGTGTTTAACAGCTGCAGCCTGGGAGCAGCTGTGGGCCTTTCTGCTGGCGCGGAAGAACGTAGTTTGCAATCACTAAGGCTTCAATCCTGCGTGCTGTGGCTTCTGCCTGCCTTCTGTTTGCTAGCTGGACGTCCATATTGGATAATGTTTTCTTTGCCTAAAACATAAAAAAAGAAGTGAAGAATGACTGTTTTGAATTCTGCTGTTGCTTTGGGGTATCTTTATGCTGCAGACAAAAGATTTCAAATGGTAGAAGAAAAGGTATTTTACTTACACCTCCGTTGTGTAGTGCCTGGTCCTAGCTTTGGGGTTAGGTTTACTGGTTTCCATTACAAGCCTAGTTGTCAGCCCGAGATTTAAGCAGAAAACCAAAGCACCCCTTTACATCTTACACCTTCCTTCCCGTCTGGGGCTTCTTATCTGGTGTCTCCCATAAGAGGGGTCCTGGGGGATGAGAGGGGCAGAGGAGCTGATGCCCTCTAGGCTGCAGCATTTGTAGGGCCCCTGTTCCCCATCTCCATTCTCGCTGCAGGTGACCGAAGTGTGCTTCAGTCCTGACGAGACTCACTGCGCAACGTGCGGGGAAGATGGCAGCGTGAGGATTTGGTCTCTGGGCAGCATGGAGCTGGTGGTACAGTTCCAGGTGCTCAATCAGGTAATCATTTGTGGTACGTCAATCTCTTCCTCATGGTAGAGGGCACACAGTCCACTGCTTGGGATGGCAAGGACTGCTGTGTCCTCATGGAGTAGACTAAAGCTGGAGAAATACTTGCAGGTGGAGCTTTTAGTGCACTCGATTGCACAGTCCTGCTGTCTTCACTGTGTCATCGGGGGTCTCTGCCCTCGTTCCTTTGCAGAGCTGCCAGTGCCTGGCCTGGAAGCCTTGTCCGGTCATTGCGTGGGGAGCTGAGAGCCAGCATGTAGTGGCAGGGTACAGCGATGGCACCATCCGCGTGTTCAGCATTTCCAGGACAGAGATGGAGCTGAAAATGCACCCCCATGCTGTTGCACTGACGGCAATCGCCTACTCCACAGACGGTGAGGCTGCCTGTTATAACAGTGGGGAGACGTTGCCTCGGGGAGCATGGCTTGGTTGTGCCTGGGTTACCCTGACCTCCAGCTGCTCTGCATGCTGGCGACCTGCCCAAAAACCTGGGGCCAGGGAGAGCCAGAGAATTTATATCAATGAGCTTTGGTAGCTCTGCCAGCTGAGCATGTGGGAAATGGGACACAGGAGCTATATTGGCAGTGGGTTTGGATATAAGAAGCATTCCTTTGTGTCCTCTTGCTTACAATCTGCAGTGGCTCTTCTTCAGTGTGGTGTTCTAGTGCGTGTCTCTGAGACATCTCCTCTTACCCAGCCCTTGGCTTAGATGTTCCCAGCCTTTCATGGTGTTTTGGGACACCGGTATCCCACGATCTTGGACCTTTCTCCTATGGGCTTTTTCTTGTCCTACAAGAAGTGTCCCATTCTTTTCCATCCTCTGCCCACAGGAGAAATGATCTTATCGGGGGGCAAGGATGGGCTTGTGGCTGTCAGCAGCCCTCGCACCGGAATGACTATCCGTGTCCTCGCTGACCACAAAGGCTCCCCCATCACTGTTCTCCAGTGCACCAGGAAGCAGGTGAGACCTCACCCTCTGCCCCGGTGCTGTGCGGGAGCGAGTCCCCTGTGAGTCGCTGCACAGCTGTGGGAAGCAGCAGCAGTGTGGCTGTGTCGGTCAGCAAGCTTGCTTTGTTGTCCCTCGCCTTTCTTCTTCAGGCCCCCGTCCCCTCCGGTAACTTCTGTTCAGTTTTTCTCGGGATGTCTTCAGGGGGCTAAAGCCGCAGGTGTTGCACGTGCAATCCCGAGCGAGGCTGTGCCTGCAGGCGGGGGGACGTTTGGTGGCTGTTGTAGACACACTGCACCCAGATGTGATGCGTGCCCACACTGCAGGCTCTTGGAGAGCAGCACGCCTTGAGAGAGCAGCCCGGGCTGTAAGCGTTCAGCCCCTGTGCTCCCGAGAAAGGGCTCAGTGTGCTTTCCCTGCGTCGCTCCTTGGCAGCCTGGCCTCCTGTGTGTAGCTGGCTCTTTGTACCGTTCCTCTGTGGAGCTAGGAAGACTCAGTTGTGCAGCAGTGTGATGGTTTTAGCATCGCTTTCGTCCTTCTCTTTATGGAGAGTCTTCTTCCTTTGTGCAGTGGAAATGAGAGTAATTTTGCCTAACTTCTCAGGCTTTAGAATCATCCACACTGCAAGGCTGTGTTCCCTGGTAATTCTAGAATTAGGAGATCCTCCTCGGTTTTAGGAGGATCTGATCTCCTGATGTTGTCAGGAGACACACGGTATCTGCAAGTACTCCCCTAGCAGATGTGCAGATCCGGAGGGCGTCCCGGGGAAGAGATCTGTGTCATTCAGGCCAGGTGCTCACCCCTCCTCCAGCAGCCTCTTCTGCTGGGGCTTTCAGCCCGGAGCATGCCACCAGTTCTGATACCATGGCTTCCTTGTTCTATTTCATTCTAAGTGACTTTAAGCACTGCCCAAATGAAGGTTAATCCTGGCGTTGATCCCCTACAGCATAAGGCCTGCGTTCCCATGAGCTCCTGCCCCGCGCTAGCTCTAGCGGCAGCTTTCTGTAAAGCTCCTGTACTGCCAGAGTCACAGCGTTGCTTTTATCTTCTGTAGTACCACGACTTTGGGGTGGAAGGAGGTGAGCTCTGGCTAGCCACCAGCTCGGACCGGCGGGTCAGCATCTGGGCCTCCGACTGGCTGAAGGATAAATGCGAGCTCCTCGACTGGCTCAGCTTCCCGGCTCCTGCCGGCCCCGAGGTGAGCGTGGCACCTGCCAGCCCCTGCCTGCTCGTGGCGTGGGTCTCGGCAGCAGCCAAGCCGGAGGAGGGATGCCTCAAGGCTCTGAGTGGGACGGGGCCAAAGAGAATGTGTGCTTAGGAAAGTCATCTGCGTTAGTTCTGCTGCTCGTAGAGTATCTTGTTAATGCACCTTCTCGCGTGTTGAAAGGCAGCGGGAACTGTAGCAGTGCCTAACCACCAGGAAGCACTGACTTTGTAAGCGTGAGGAGTCAAAAACTGCATCTGCAAAGAGCTGACACCCCTGTGCTACGCAAAACAGAGCCCAGGCAGCAGCGAGCACAGCGCACAGAAGAGAGACCTAATTATGAGCATGCTGCTAACTTTGACGCTCCCAAAGAGCATGAATATTCAGAGCCAGGAGCCCAGGGATGGGTTCATAGAGGCAAGTACTCTAGCCCTGTGTGTCTGTGACGCTTTGCAGAACACTTTTTGGCTCCAACCCAGGTGTGAGATTTGGGCAGCAGGACACCTGCTAGAAAGGGGAGGAGGGTCTGTATCGGAGAGGACGTGGAGATGGTCCCTGGTACACGTGACATTGGCATGCAGAAGGGAGCTGGGTCTTTTCAGGGGGCAAGTGGTGGTGCCTCAGCCTGCCACCCTCAGGGCCGAGCACTGTCCAGGCCCATACAGCAGCTGGGTTCTGTCAATGTTTCTCCTGTTGGTTTCCGAAACGATGGATTTCCTCTCCATGAAGGAAACTCACTACAGGTCTCCCCACAGTGAACGGGGGAAGGATTGATCTTGCATCCGCTACTAAAGATCTGTCTTCTGAGCCCTATTTTCTTGTGTTAAACTGATCCATAACCCAATCCCACCTTCAAGCCCACGTAGCAATAATGCCTCAGTGGAAATTCAACCTGTTGGACCCTCATGTATCTTGCTCCTATGACAGTAAACAATTTTCTTCAGGTTTCCATGGCAGTATGTGGTTGCTCCTGCTTTGCCGTGAGCACATCTGAGGTGGCAATGCAAGAGGGAGGAAACAGCCTCCATCATACTAATTTCCTGCTGCTCAGACACCTGCAGCCCAAGGGCTGGTGTCCCTCCATATCCTCCTTTTGTCCCCTGCTGTGTTGGGTCAGGCTGGAGAAGCTAGCCCCAGTTTTGTTGCCTTTGGTTTCCCCTGCCAGGGTCTCGACAGCCTCCCGCCCAGCCTGGCTGCGTTCTGCCCTTGGGAACCCGGTACCCTGGTCTACGTCGGCTTTGGGATGCAGAAGGAAGCCTTGTTTTACAGTCTGCGCAAGAAGCAGGTACTCGTGGCTTGCCAGGGTGGCACAGGCGCTCCTCTGCCACTGCGGGGCCGTGGCCATGTCGAACGAGGTGCGGTGGTGGGAGGCAGTGCTGCCCTGCGCGTAAAGCCAAGTCTGAGGCTGTGGGGTGGGCTCAGGCGAGCAGCTGCTCATGGCGACAGCTTTTCATCTCAGAAACT
Organism: Mycteria americana; assembly: GCF_035582795.1. NCBI lineage: Eukaryota > Metazoa > Chordata > Aves > Ciconiiformes > Ciconiidae > Mycteria > Mycteria americana. The sequence goes on from NC_134376.1 coordinate 18,380,949, forward strand.
CCGAGTCTGGCCCAGGTAACCGGTGAGTGGCAGGGCCCTGCCCCTGCCTCGGGCTGTGTCTGGGCAGGCTGCCAGTGCCTGCTGCTGCCCTGCTGCCTTTCGATCGGACAGGAGGGGAAGGCGTTTGCTTTCAGGAGCACTAACGGTCTCTAAATTGTTGAGTCAAGTCTCCTCTGGAAAGTTGCTGCCTTTGGCCGGTTTCCAGGCTCTGAGAGGTGGAAATCTGTCAGCCTCCCCTTTGAGTGGAGCCCTTTATCCGAACGACTGTCACTGCAGCAGCCCTGGTCTCTTGCCTGCTCATTTCTGAGGTGTTTGGTGTGTTTCTCTTGCTGGAGCGCAGGTAGTTGAGAAGATTTCCTTGCCGTACTTCGCCACATCACTCAGCCTGTCTCCTGCAGCACGCTTCATGGCCGTCGGCTTCGGTGGTGAGTACCGGAGAGTGCCGTGGGCTCTGCTGCCCAGGCTGCCTTCTCCTCGTGTTATCCTCCGTGGGGAGGGATCTCCTGTTCTTCCTGCGGTTGAGGGGAACCATGTGTCCTTTTTTCCTTTAAACAAGAGAGACGTGCACACGCCAGCCTGTGTCCTCAGACCCTGGGAGCTATGGTCCTGGTAGCTGCCCCGCTCCTGGGCAGGGTATGCGTCAGGCAAGGAGAAAGCTCTGAGGGACACATAGGTCAGAAACAAGATGCATGAGCTCAGTCCTGTTTGTCAATGAGCAGGATTTGTCACTCGAATGACTCCTTAGGGTTACGGGCTGTCTTCATCTCCGCTTACGAGCAAACAGCTCTGTGGCTCTGGGAGGCAGAAGGGACCTTACCCCAGCACGGGGATGATCAGCACCCTTCTCCAGTCAAGGGCACCTTGCTCCTGTGGCTGTTTGTATCTGCCTGGGGAGGCAGTACTTATATCCATCCTGGTCTGACAACAGCTCCCAAGAGTGGGGTGAGCTCCATTCCTTTCCTCGAGCTGCGGGGCATCTGCTGAGCCCAGGGCCAGGCGCGTTGGCAGGGGGTGAGACAGCAGAGTTGCACTAAAGCGTGCTGCTGCATCCATTACTGCACTGTGACGGTCTGGCACGCAGCAAAGAGCTGCTGTGTCACGCTCTCTCCCCATTACTCGCTGTTAATTGCCTGCTTGCTTCAGCAAGAAGCTGTCCCCTGTCACTCAGCTTATTGACTCGCAGCTCAGCAGGGGGGAGAGGTCCCGCAGGGGGGGTGACTGGGAACCGTGTTCCTGGCAGGGACAAGCCCCATGGCAGCGGGGCCTCCTTCCGCCGGCACTGAGCTCCCTTCTTTCCCCGCAGAACGGTTCCTGAGGCTGCTGTGCTGCCCTGCCAGCGATGCGCAGGACTACGCCGGCCATGATGACGCCGTCCACCTCTGCCGCTTCGCCCCCTCCGGCCGTCGCCTCCTCACAGCCTCCTACAGCGCTGTCCTCGTCTGGGAGCTCACGGGCGGCTGAGCCGGGAGCCCCCTGGACCAGTGGCGCTTCTCCAGCGGGGGAGGAAGGCCGGCCGCGGGCCCTGGGCCAGGCCCCGGCTCCCCTGGGCCAGGCCCCGGCTTAGGCCTCAACCAGGCCCCAGCCACAGACTCTGCTCCGCCCGCCGGTTGCTGGGGCCGGACGCGGCGGCGGGCCCGCAGGCCAGGCCCGGGCGGTTGCGGGAGGTGTTTTACGGCCCCCTTTGCCCTTTGTTTTTGTTAATAAAACATCGAAAGCTGAAGCCAGGAGGTCTGGGGGTGCCGCCCGCCACCCCTGCCCGCCAGGGGGCGCCGCTCTGCCCGCGCCGCTCTGCGCCGCCGCTCGCTGGTGTGGCCGGAAGCGGGGGGGGAGGGGGAGGCGGCGGCGGCGGCCCCGGGAGCGGCGGCGGTGCCGCCATGAAGCGGGACGTGCGCATCCTCCTGCTGGGGGAGGGTAAGGCGGCGGCGGGCCCTCGGGGCGGCCTGGGGCCCGCGGGGTGCCACCCGGCACCGGGAGGGCCTCGCCTGCGGGGGAGGCCGGGGGGAGCGGCCGGGCCTGCCCGCGGGGAGGGGGGAGGGAGCTGGCGGGGTTCCCCGCCGTGACGGCCCCGGCAGCGGTGCCCTCCGGCCGCCGTTGCCAGCCCCGCGGGCCCCCGTTTCTGGCGGCTCCTGCGGGCGGGGCCCTTCCCGTAGGCTCCCTCCAGCAGCCTCGGGCGAGCCGCGCTCCCCGCCGCCGGCGAGGCGGGCTGAAGCGCTGCACCGCTTCGCCGGCCTCCGCCCCGAGGTCCCCCGCAGGGCAGAGGCACCGGCGGCCCTTTCGCCCGCGGGCCGAGCCGCCCCGGGCCCCGCGGGTGTGATTGCCGCCGGCCGCTGCCCCCGGCCCGCGTCCAGCTCGGGCTCCGCCGGGCCGGTGCCAGCGTCTTCCCTTTCTTTCCTAGCCCAGGTGGGGAAGACATCTCTGATCATGGCTCTGGTGGGCGAGGAGTTCCCCGAAGAGGTGAGCGTGGGGGGGAGCCTCTGGGCCCCCTCGCCGGGTGCCCTGCCAGGCGGCGGTGGGACGGCTCTGTCGGAGCTGGGCTGAGGCGGGTGTCTGGGAGGTGCCCCCGGCTCCCTGGGGCAGGTGACAGCCACGGGGCTGGTTTGGGTGAGCCCAAGCCTGTGAGGACCGCACGGAGCTCCAGCCGAAGCGGTGTTCTCTCCAGTTTGTGCTCTAATCCCTGACCTGGGGCCCCGTCTGCCCTGGGGAAGGGTGTAGGTACCTCCCAGGGCGCTGCTTGTGCTGCTGCGGCCAGCACGCTGCTGCTGGGGGTCTCTGTGTCCACCAGCGCAGCAGGCCGGGGGGCCCAGCCTTGCCCTCTGTGGCAGGGCCCTTTGCTCCCCAGCTCCGGCCTTGCTGCGGCGGCACTGGCACAGAGCCCTTGGAAGGGGCTGAGCCGCGTTCCCTGCCCTTCTGTGCCTGTCTGGAGAAGGGCTTGGTGCTTTGATCTGGGCTATCTGCAAGGAGCAGCATCCAGCCTGCCTGCGTGTACCCCTCGGAGCCTCTGGCTCGGTGGCTCGCTGTCCCATCGTGGTTTGGATGGGGAAACAGGATCGGTCTGGCTGTCAGGCGGCTTCTCCCGCTGCCTGCGAGCAGATGGTGTCCTCTGCAATGTTTGCACTGGGAAGCATCAGCTCCGGGGGCTCGGGGGAGGACCAGCTCCGCGGACCTTCCCATGCTCTCGCAGCAAAGCCCCGGCAATCAGCTTAGCGCTTCTCCCAGCTGCCAAGAGGTCAGGCCGGAGAGCTGGGGGAGTGCTGAGGGCTTATCTCTGGAGCGGTAGCGGGAAAAGCAGCACTGGCTTGTCCGAAAGCCGACTTCCCTGGCAGGACTCAGCACCGTCAGGAGCTGCGTCTCGAGGCAGGGCTCAGGGCCAGGAGGCGGTCGGAGGTTTCACCAGGGGGACGCTGGCTGTGCGAGGGCTGAACTGTAGCGAGCAAAGCTGCAGCTGCAGCCCGGTGGGCCAAGAGCAATCTGTGGTCTGGAGCTCATCCCACCCTGGCAGGGAGGGCGCTGGGCAGCAGCCATGTGAGGATCTGAAGTCCCTTGTCACCCGTCCTCTCAGTTGTGTTCAGCACAGCTGGCTGGAACGGAGTGTGCTGGCTTTGCAGGTGCCTCCTCGCGCAGAGGAGATCACGATCCCGGCTGATGTCACACCTGAGAAGGTCCCCACGCACATAGTGGACTACTCAGGTAGGGCCCCGTCCCTCCTCACTGCCTGCTGACCTCGCTTCTCCCCTTCTCTGCCTGGCTGAGGGGAGTGGGAAGGGGTCCCCGCTGCCGTGGGCGGTTGGTGATGGCTCTCTTCCCCGTCCAGAGTCGGAGCAGACGGAGGATGAGCTGCAGGAGGAGATCGCTAAGGTGAGCAGGGCTGGGCAGGGCTGTTGCGGGACAGGAGCCTGCAGTGCCCGTAGCACCGCAGCCGGCAAGTGACACGTGGCTGCTCGCTCTCCCTGTTAGCCACCCAGAGATGCACAGGCAGTTGGTTATCTGTGGATTAATGCTATCGGTTTGTTTAGAGGTTTGTTTAATCCTTCTCTGTCTTGTAAGCTGTCGTGTGCGGCTTGTGCTAGCCCTCTGGGGAGCCTCCAGAAGGAGAGCAGTGGGGGGCCGCTCGCTGCCCACCAGGAGGTGGAGGAGGCTGCTGAGCAGATGATGTACGCTTAGCCTCAGGGTGTTCCCGACAGACTCAGAAGAGGGGAGAAGCAGTTGCTGAGCTTGGGCGAGACCCCCCTGCTCCCTACATTAGGTCCCCGTGGCTGCCTGATGAAGCAGTGGCACAGAGGAGTTGGTTTGGCAGCTGGAGTCCAGGGGAGCGCTGGGCAGGGAGGGACGAGGGCTCCCGTGTCCCTCGGAGCAGCCATGGAGGAGTAGTCCAGCCGGCTGGCTGGGGTGGGCCCAGCTGCTCTTCTCTGCCCTGGGATTAACCTCAGCTTTGCGCAGAGGAGGACCTCTTGATTATGGATAATAAAACTGTCTCTCCTCTGTGCATCTCACGTGAGCACAGCTATTTAATCTTTCCACCTCGGTGGCTAACAGCTAAGGAGGTGGGCTGGTGGGCACAGGGGTCCTGCTCCCTCCACCCAGACAGCAAGAGTATACAGAGGCTTAAAATAGCTCCAGGAAATCCTGCCTAAACCCTTGTGTGTCCTCGGGATTAGCACTAAACTCTCTCCTGAAAGGGCCAGTGATCCCTCCTGTCTGCTTCAAATAAAGCGTTGGTGTCAGCGCTGTCTGCACGGGGCTGGGGAGGGGAGGAGGGCAGCGGCCACCGGCCCGGCATGGGGCACAGGCAGAGCCGTCGTGGGGGGGACAGTGAGGTCTGGGAGCAGGGAACCGGGGTGTCGGGCATGGAGGCAGATGGAGGCAGATGTGCTCGCGGCAGCTCCCGAAGCAGAGGAGCCAGTCTTTGCCCCGAGCAGCCCGTTGTAGAGCTCGTGTTGACAGCGGGCAAGCCGTTGTGTCGGAGGGCTGCGTGTACGCGTGCACGCTCACACATGCTCAACCGCTGCTGCCAGGTTTCGTGACACGACTGCAGCGTGTGGGGCCGGAGCTGCCTGGCCGCAGGGCCGGCTTGTGGCTACGGCAGGGCTGTGCCTCGGGCTCAGGCTGCCTCCCCGCTGCGGTGGGTGCACCGCAGGGACCCTCACCGACCACCCTCTGCCCGCTTCTCTCTTGCAGGCCAACGTGGTCTGCGTGGTGTACGATGTCACCAAGGAGGCCACGATCGAGAAGGTAACAGATCCCCGCAGGAGCCCTGAGCGGCCCTGCTCCGGCAGCAGCGCCAGAGGGGAAGGGGTTCCCAGCGCTGGGTCCTTCCCAGCTGCCCTGTTTTTTTGGCGTGGGTGGGTAGTGACGCCCCCCGGCCCTACGGGGATTTGGGGTTTGAGACCCCTGCAAGCAGAGGCAGGCTGAGCACAGTCTAAGCTTGCTCCCACACTGGCTGTGGTCCTCACGTGCTGGGGGGCAACAGGCTTGTTGCATCCTTCTGCTGGCAGCCAGCATCCCTGGGTCTGCTCTGCCTGCTGGTGCGGGGGAATGCCGGGGAGCAGATGGCTGCAGGGCCCTGCTGACTGCCGCGGCGCCTGTGCTGGGAGCTGTGCTGGGAGCTGCCTCTCCCTCCCCAGGCCGTGCTGACAGGCCTTTCCCTGTGCTCGCCTTTCAGATTCGCACAAAGTGGATCCCCATGGTGAACGGGGGAGTTGAAAAGGGCTCCAGGTACCGTGTGTGGCGTGGTCCACGGGTGCAGAATTGGGGGATTCTGCAGGCTGCGGCGTCCCCACCGCCTTTGCATCGTGCAGAGGTTGCTCAGATCAAACCAGCTTTGCGGCTTGTGGCCAGACCACTTGTAGCGGAAGGTCGTGGGGGCTTTTCTCCCTCGCAGATCTAGCTGAGGCACAGGGCCATGGGAGAGGGTTCCTTCCCCGCTTTGATCTCTTCTCCAGGTAGGGAGAGGAGGCTGCCAAGGGAGTAAGGGAGCACAGAAACCGCAATCTGTGTGTGGATCGCTTAGGCAGAAGGCTGCTGTGCTGGATTAAAGGCTCCTGAACATATTGTTGCTGGGTGAAAGCATAAGCGGGATCAGGCAGTCTGTTTCTCCAGATGGATGCTCCTAGCCGTGGGAGGCAGGAAAGCTGCAGTGGACCTCGCGGAGGAGGGTGGGGAGGCTCCCCAGCTTGCTGCCTGGGAGCACGCGTGGCTGGGGCAGGGCTGAGACCAAGAGAGGGGTGGCCTCGCTCGTGCTCTCTGACGCTCCATCTTTCTTCTCCAGGATCCCCATTATTTTAGTGGGAAACAAGTCTGACCTGCAGGTGGGGAGCTCCATGGATGTCATCCTGCCCATCATGAACCAGTTCTCGGAGATCGAGACCTGTGTGGAGGTGAGGGAACTAGAGGGTTTCTGTAAAGCCTCCCTGAGGGGTAAGAGCACTCGTGTGGCATAAGCCAGGGAACCTTCGTGCTTGTGGAGATCTGCCCTGCTAATGTTGCTCTGCAGAAGTACCCCTATCTGGGTCTTGAGGCTTTCTGTCCTTTGCCTTCCTTGCAGGGAGTGGGTTTCAGTGTCTGCCCACTCTCTAGCTGCAACTGGTGTTGGAGCTGCAGGCAGCCCCTGTTGGCTCTGGGGCTGTGGAATGGGCGCAGCCAAGCCAGAGCATGAGCAGGAGGTTTCCCTTTGTTTTTTTCCTAATGGTGGACAGACGTTGCTCTGTGCTTTGATGCACAACTTGTCTGGCTCAGGGAACTTGTGTCATCCTCCCTCTGCCCCTTGTCACCAGCCCATCGCCTGTCCCCGCTCACAGGGCTGTCTCTTCCTTTGAATCCCCAGTGCTCTGCCAAGAACCTCAAGAACATCTCTGAGCTCTTCTACTATGCCCAGAAAGCTGTGCTGCACCCCACCGCCCCGCTCTATGACCCAGAGGAGAAGCAGGTAGGAAGCACTGCTCGCAGCCCCTGGAGGAGTCTCCTTCCCGTCACAGCGCTCTGGTCTGGTGCTGTACTTTTGTCCCTGGGTAGGAGGGTGGAAAGTTTGGGCCAAGGCAGCCAGAACAAGGGGAAAGCGGTACCCCTGGGGGGAGCCGACAGAGGGGAAAATACCCATCTCCCACGCTCAGCGCAGCCAGCTGAGTACATCCAGGCCAGAGATCTGCAAGGACCAGGGGCATGTTGGGGTAGAAGTCCTCGTGCTCCAGACCATGTGGCAGCCATGGTGGGAAGCGTCCAGGAGAGAACTTCCCCGTGGGCTGTCCTGCTTCTGACTCCCACCTCCAAGGTGGCTGTGGTACCTGCCTAGCTGGACCGCGTTCCCAGCCAGTGCAGGAAGGGAACCCCTCTGCGCACGGGGTTTCAGGAGGCAGGAGGAGGGGCCAGGCTGAAGGTGGTGACCTGTTTTTGTCATTATGGTTGGTACCTTGCAGCTGAAACCTGCGTGTGCACGAGCGCTGACCCGGATTTTCAACCTCTCGGACCAGGATAACAACCAGATCCTTAGTGATGATGAACTCAACTACTTCCAGGTAGGGCTGGCTGCAGAGCTGAGGTATTCCCCAGGCCCTTATGGAAAGCCGCTGGGGTCCCCTTTCTGTCCAGTACAAGGCAGAAACGCTGCCCCTCTCCTGACACAGCCGTCCTGTTTGCATTCAGTACTTCTGCTGTCGCACAGCTAAAGCACCGCAGGGTGCCTCTCGGAGCACGTGGGGATCCACAGGTCTTCCATCTTCACTAAGCTGGGGCCGAGTTTGCTCTGCAGTGGGAAGAGCAGGAGGCTCTGGAGATGTTGAGAGTCATACGTTATCGGGATGCTGAAGAAGGGGGGGTTTGGTCAAGGTCTAAGGCAGTAATCTCTGAGCTGGGTGGATTTTCTCTCCTAGAAACACCGTCTCCTTGCCAAGGGAGAGGGATGCTGGCGAGACAGAGGGTTGTGCTGTCTGTGTGCTTTGCTGACGATGACCTTCTTTCTCTTGGGAGGTAGAAGTCCTGTTTTGGAAACCCACTGGCTCCCCAGGCCCTGGAAGACGTGAAGATGGTTGTGTGGAAGAACACCACAGACGGGGTGCAGGACAACGGCCTGACGTTGAACGGTAACAGCACAAGGGCTCCACATCCCTTCCCAGATGGAGGGACCCATCTACTTCAGCACATTGTAAGGGGCCCTGTCCTCGGGCTGAACCTCCTGGCTCTCATTCCAAGCTTAATTAGTCCCTCTTGTCAAAGCAAGCCTGAGCCTGCTGTGGCTACTAGAGCTCTCTGTCCAAGCAGCCTGTTTTCCCAGGGAAAGCGTGGTCCTGAGCAGTGGATCCCTGAGGCTGAGTGCTCAGTTGGCCCCGCTGTGTCTGAGCCACCTGATCTCTCCTGCAGGCTTCCTCTTCCTCAACACACTCTTCATCCAGAGAGGCCGGCACGAGACCACCTGGACCATCCTTCGCCGCTTCGGGTACGACGACGAGCTGGAGCTGACGGATGACTATCTCTACCCACAGTGCGTATCCTGCCGTGGAGTGGGGCGGGCAGGGTGTGACATCCCCGTGGTGTGCAGCTCGGGCTCCCCAGCACCTTTGCTGGCTCCTTTCTGCACCCTGGGGTCTACCCCGCTGCTCAGCTGAGGCTGAATCCCAACCCTTAGCTCATGGTCAGGTTCATGCTCCTCACCTTGCCCTGCGGGCAGGAGCTGACACATGGGCTTGGCGATGAATACAATGGTCCTTGGAGCTGCTGACTGTGCTGCTGGCTCTGATGTAGGCGGGCAAGGAGGGGGGGAATGAAGGCCTGTCCCTGACTTCCCTTGACATCACCAAGGGGTTTTTGAAGGCTGTTCTGTCTCTTCCTGAGCTGAGGCAGAATGGCTCTGTCAGGAGCAGCGAGCTGTCAGCGTAGCCCTCCCGGCTGATTCTGCAGCTGCTGTCTCTTCTCTGCTCCCTGCCACCCCGGAGGTGTTGATCTGGCAGTAATGAAAGGGTTTGGCTTGTGAGCTGCCTCGTCCTCTCCCCAGACAGCAGGCTGCGCGGGGAGGCGACAGGGCCTGTGCTGGTGGAAAGCACCCCGGGGTAGTGCTGTGGCCTACTGAAGCCCTGGGCACGAGGCAGAGCAAGGGCTACGTCGTCTCCCTGGATGCTTGGGCAGCACGGATGTGCCGAGGAGAGGCCACTGTGCACCCTCGAGGGCTTCTCCCCAAAACAAGGGGGCTGTGTCAAGGAATAGCCAGGCCTGGAGACAACCACTGGCCTTGAGCAGGGAGGGAACGGGGAGCTGTGTGCTCTGGGTGAGATCTAGCTTGGCTGAAGACCTGCTCGCGTGCTGCCCTTCGTTCAGGGCTTGAGGAGGCTCACTTGGGTCTCTTCCGACAGGTTCCGCCTTCCCCCCGGCTGCTCCACGGAGCTCAACCACTTGGGCTACCAGTTCCTGCAGCGGCTGTTTGAGAAGCACGACAAGGTGAGCAGCGCGCGGTGGAGCTGCCTGGGGAGGGGATGCTCTCTGCTAGGCCTGCACGTTTGGGCGTAGCTGCTCTCCTGTCTACCCCTCTGTTCCAGGGAGCAGACGTGGCACCAGTGAAGGGCTTTCCTCTGCCACAGCGCTCCATTCACAGCTTCTTGCCGAGGCTTTGGGAGCAGGAGGTGGTCACAGCGAGCTGTAGGTAGTCTGATGGCAGCAGCATGTCAAGGGCATGGGGTTGTGGTCACTACCCTTGACCAAAGGGCAGCCAGTGAAGTTTGGGCCTTCAGGGGATGGGGCTGAGTTAACATCAAACTGCCATAGCCCCTCGTGGTGCCTGGCTGCAGCATGCAGGGTGGCAGGGAAAGCGGACACAGCTGCTGGCCTGCAGCCACGGACCAAGCACAGGCATCTGCACAGCTGCCAGCCCTGTGGAGGGGGTGCCAGGCCGGAGAGAGGGAGAGGAAGCAACCGGTTTGTGCCATACTGTGGCTCTTTGGAGAGTGGGAGAAGGGGATGGATTGGATCTGCATGCACCTGCTCAGACTAGTTATTCGGATGTTGGTGTGCTCCTGGGCTACGGCAGCTCTGTGGCTACGGCAGCTCTGTGGCTACGGCAGCTCTGTGGCCACGGCGAATTGCAGCACGGAGTCAATGCATGTCCCCGCGTGCCCGGCCGCTGACAAGCCCTGTGGCACACCAGCCTGAAGGCGCTGCCGTGGCATGTGGTTAGCTGGTGGACAGTGGCCTGGCGGCCGCACGCAGACCTTGGGTTGGTTACCCTGCAGCATGGAAGGCCAGGCTGGGCCGACGCAGGCTGCTGCGGGGTGGCTGGCCCCAGGGAAGCTCAGGGCTGCAGGCTGTGGATGGGTCCTGCCCGGTAGCAGGGCTGGCACTGGTTCCGGCTGCAGTCATGGAGCAGAATGGGCCTGTCTCTTGTGCAGTGAGGGGAGTCCCTGGGGCACAGGCTCGCGCAGCTCTGGCCTTGCTTGCAATTGATTTCTGCCATTGAAAGCATCCCAGTGTCGTTCTGCAGCAGCAAGCAGAGTGGCTTGTGTGCCAGGGACCCTCTCTGGACCCCGACAGTGCTTGGTGTGGCTGCAGAGAGCTGCTGGTTTGTGCCTGGGCTGTGTCCCGCCCCAGCTGCTGACTCCCCTTTGTTTCGGCAGGACCAGGACGGAGCCCTCTCCCCCACAGAGCTGCAGAACTTCTTCAACGTCTTCCCCTGCGTGCCCTGGGGCCCCGAGCTCTACAACACGGTATGCACCACTGATAAAGGCCTGCTTTCCCTGCATGGATTCCTCTGCCAGTGGACGTAAGCTCAGTCCCTTTCCCCCACCTTTGGTCACGTAGCTTTGCCCTTGCTGACCTTGTCGGCTTCCCGGTGCGCTCTGTCTCTCCAGGCTCGTGGCTTACCTGGATGTGCGGCACTGCCTGGAGTGCCTGGGCTACCTGGGCTACCCCATCCTCTCGGAGCAGGACTCCCAGACACAAGCCCTCACCGGTACGGCCATGCCCTCCCCTCCTGTCACAGCTCAGGTCCCTCCTCTCGCTCACCAAGCCTCTTTCCTGCCAGTGACCCGGGAGAAGAGGATTGACCTGGAGAAAGGCCAGACCCAGAGAAACGTCTTCCTCTGCAAGGTGCTGGGAGCCAGGGGCGCAGGCAAGTCCGCCTTCCTGCAGGCCTTCCTCGGCAGGAGCCTCGCGGTGAGTGGCTGCTCTCCTCTCCGGCCGTGGACAGTGACGTCCACGCAGGGCGTCCCAGCGGAGCAGGAGGCAGAGCCGTGAGGCTGTTACGTGACAGCACCTCCCTGCCCGCGGCCAGGCCCCAGCGTCCCGGCAAAGGGCTTCACACCCCGCTCCGTGCCAGCGGTGCCGCTTGCTGTGGCTCTTGCATCCTTAATTTTGCCTAAGGCAGCGGGCCCGCTCCCTCTGCTTGCCCCGAGGATCTGGAGGGGCTGTGCCTTTCCCAGGCAGCTGTATCTCCCTGAGGTGATGCCGGCTTTCCCTGCGTGTTACGAACGGCCCCCGTCTCGTGGCAGGCGCCGGCTGGCCTTCCAGTGGCTGTTACACCACGGGGCTCGGGCAGTGCGAAACGCTCTCCCTCCCCCAAGCACTGCTCTTGCTCCCTGCTGTCTGAGACAGTGTTCTTATCGGTGGCAGGCCCAGAGGGAGAACCCGGGAGAGCCATCCCTCTATGCGATCAACACGGTGCAGGTCAACGGCCAGGAGAAGTACCTAATAGTAAGTCAGGGAGCGGAGGGAATCGCTGCTGTGTCTGGCTCGCAGCAGGGCTGGGCTGCGTCCCCCCATATTGCTGCAGCGCCATCCCGGCACCCCTGGGCTGGGCTGTGGCTGTGGTCACGCTGGCACAGTCCACGTGCTGGCGTGAGAACCAGCCGATCCCCCTGAGACGGTGCTGTGCCACGCGTCCTTTCGCCTCCTGCCCCAGCTGTATGAGGTCAGCGCCGACACGAAGTTCGTGAAGCCGTCGGACGCAGCCTGCGATGTCGCCTGCTTCATCTATGACCTGAGCGACCCCAGATCCTTCAGCTACTGTGCCAGTATTTATAAGGTAACTGGCAGGGGCCCTGTGGGACTTCAGTGGCAGCCCCACATCTGCCAGGGGTCGGTCGCTTACCCCTCGCTGTGACTTCTCCCTGTCTCTGCAGCAACACTACATGGACAGCCAGATCCCCTGTGTCTTCGTGGCCTCCAAGACAGACCTGCCAGAAGCGAGTCAGCAGCCCGGGCTCTCCCCCGCCGAGTTCTGCTACAAGCATTGCCTCCCGCCACCCTTCCTCTTCTCCTGCCACGGCGAGGGCCCGCCCGGCACCGCCATCTACACCAAGCTGGCCACCGCCGCTACCTTCCCGTTAGTATCCTTCCCGCGGAGGGGGCTCTCGCCTGGGAGCAGAGCTTGGGGAGGGGGGCTGCGTCCGAACCCTGCCTCTGCCGCATTGCTTTTGGTTTCGGTTCTCTCTAGCTCTTGCTGTCATCTGCTCGTACAAGTAATTGAAACAAAAGGGCCGCTTCTTCCCCTGCTCGGAGAGGATGGAGGCTCTCTTCTGCCTTGTGTGTGTCTCTGGCAGTTTTATTAGATAGATCCTGCCACAGGAGTTTTTATTTTTGAAGCCTAAGATAAAAAGCGCTGAAGGGGAGTAGCCAGCCTAGTTTGCCCAGGCCCGCAGAGGGGGCAGCTATTTTCTTCTGATGAGGTGGATGAGACTGAAAAAGAGGTCAGTGAAGTGAGACCTCTGTTCACGCAGCCTCCCTTTGGGAAGGAACCGCACCTGAAAGGGGCTGGGTGACGGGGTGGCGCGGCAGCCAGGCGGGTCACAGGCAGCGAGGGGGGATCCGGGAAGGAGAACGTGTCTGCGTGTGGACTCGCTCCGCTCGCGCGGCGGAGGGGGCTGAAAGCTGAGGGTCGGCGCAACGCCGGGGGCAGAGCCCTTCCAGGGAGAACGTGTGGGTGCGTTGGAAGACAGGATGGGATTACTAGTGAGTGGTTTTCCCTCTAGCTTCTTTTCAATAAACAACTTTATTTTTAGAGCTGACACTTTTTTTTCCCCCTCTGCAGTATTAAAATTTAAATATTCTTAATATATCTTAGGGTGAGGGGTATAAATAAATAACGGCGTAATGGAGGGCCAGGGATTGGCTGTTCTCCCCTGATTTAGTGGAGAATGAATAATGGATATGTCTTCCCTCTTCGGAGAGGAGCACATTGATGCAGGGTGGCACGTGTTTAGGAAGGGAATGTGTACGCTCGGGCAGGACCGGGCCCCTTCCCTCGCTGCCCTTAGGTCGGTGTCACCGGCTGTGCCAGCGTCTCCGCCTGCATCCGCTTCTGGGTCTCTGTGCACTTGGAGTTGTAAAAGCAGCTTGACCTAGAAAGGAAGATACATACCTCCTTGCTCGTACTAATTATTTAGGTGTTGGTGTGCTATTTCCAGCCCACAGGGAGGGTAAAGCCACGTCTGTCCCACCAGCAGGGCGGGGAGCCATCATTTGGCTTGATGATGATGCCAGGCAGTGGGTGCTCTGCCTCACGGGGCCGGGGAGTCGCTCGCCGCTCTCTGCCTTCAGCTGGGCTGTATCCCCCAGCCTGGAGCTGCGCCGTGGTCGCTGTCCAGCCCCCCAGCGACACCCCAACCTCCCCGCTTGGAGGGGAAGCGTGGCCTTTGTACAGCTGTCTCTGTGCACCTCACTTACTGGCCTCTTCTCTCTTTCCTTGCAGCCACTTGAACGCCGTGGAGCTGGGAGCCGCGTCCTTCTGGCTCCGGGTGGCTCTGGGGGCCGCGGTGACTGCTCTGGTAGGGTTCACGCTGTACCGTGTGCTAGCCAAGAACAAATGAGAGTCACTCTCTACCCCGTCCTCCCCGTGACACCAGCCTCCCCCTCCTGAATGACGCCCTGGTGAGGGGCCCTGCCTCACACTGGTCCCTGGTGGGAAATCCTCCTTTCCCCCCAGCCTGGATTGCAGGACCAGTGAAACCGGACTTCCCAGCACCAGCAGGATAGATCCCCCAGCACCAGCCAGCCTAACCCTGCCGGCCTTTGCTGCCGCCTCCTCGCCCATGTGGCTCCTGCCCAGCCGCGGCAGCCAGGGCCAGGCAGCTCTGCCCGGGGGCTCCGCCTCACCGGCAGCTGGAGGATCACCCTCATCTTTTATTCTGTTAATTGTTTTTTTAACGTTCGTTTTTAAGCTCAAACACGAGTGTTTCGGTATCTGTTGGGCTGGGCACATCCCTTCCCCAGAGGGCTGTGCTGGTGCCCTCAATTCTGGGGGCAACACTCCCAGAGCCCCTGGGGCCTCCAGCAGCAGCAGAGCTGTTGAATGGGCTCACGGCTCCAGCCCCAGTCCCTGTTTCCCTCTGCCAGCGCTGGGAAAGCAGCTGTGGAGGGCCAGGTGCTCACACCCCCCAAGCCCCTGCGTTTTGGGGTCGCTCCTGGCCCTTGCTGGGATGCTGTGGCTGCAGCCCACAGCCCCGGGCTGCCAGGGGAGGGAGGGATACCCAGGACCCATCCCAGGCCCCTTCTCTCTCTTGTTTCTGCACAAAAATACTCGGAGTCCTGCAGCATGCCAGCCTCTCGGCCCATCTGCCCTCCTGCCCTGCCTGGCTGCGTGGCCCGTCCCCTCCCCGCCCTGGCCACCAGTATTCATGGCCACCAGTATCTGCAGGGTCCCAGGAGCCCTGGCAAGCTGGGGAGGGCTGCGAGGGCGTAGGGTGCCCGCTGCACTCCCGAGGGCAGGCTGCAGCCCTTTCCTGGCAGTGCCATCGCTGAGCTGGTGCCACGCTGTGCCATACAGCCCTCGTCCTGCTGTCCTCTCCGTGGGGCCCTGGCCTCGCTGAGGCTGTCCCAGAGCGCAAGGCTCTGGGCGTTGCATCTCCTGGTACAACTGGAAGCTCTTTCCTCCCCTGTCCCCTTCCCTCACCTGAGCCGGCCTTAGCTGCCGGGCAGCTGCCGTGACTTCAGCCCAGCGCAAATCTGGGGCCAGTCCCACAGCGTCGCTCTCTCCGAGTCCCAAAGAGCGAGGTCAGCCTGTGCTGGCCTCCACACTCAGCTCACACCCCTCCCTGGGCTCCCGTCCTGCCTGGGGGGAGCCCGGGTCAGCTCCTGGCTCGGGGACACGCTCTTAGGCTTTTTGAGCACACTCAGGGTAGGTTTATTTGCAGGCAGCTGGTGGGGTAGCACCGAGGTACAGCTGGAGCTGCTTTTCTGTATGTTTTGTCTATTTAAACTTTTTATCGTGGCCTGGAGCCAGTGAGGGGGTTGAGACGTCGCTGGGCAGCAGCCAGCGTCTCTTACGGGGGCAGTCCCAGGGTGGTGCCCCCGTCCGGCCGGTGCCCGGGCCCCAGCGCTGGCCGAACAGGGGGTCCCTGCCTGTGCCGGAGCTGTTCTGCCAGTCGGGCACCCGCTGCCATCACGCTCGCTGCTGGCCTGGGGTTCACGGCACTGCGGGTGCCACGGTGTTTCCTTATCCCCTCTCCGTGCCCGAGCCCACCGCGCGTGGCTCTGCTAGCCAGGCCTGTGTCTGGTGGTCTGACCCTGCTCCCGGCACTGGTCCAGGTCTGGCAAAGCCATACTGTTTTAGGAGGTTTGTTCTCTACGTGAAAATAAATTTTTACACACCTTCCGCTTGCACACCGTGTCCTGCGTCTCCTGGGGAGCAGGACCCCTCGCCCCTGCCGGGGCTGCGCGAAGCCTGGGGCCTCCCTCGGCTGCCGTGTGAGCGAGGAGACCCCAAGGACCTGGGCTGCCCACCCCCTTCGGGGGCAGTTACAGGGATTTTGGGCAAGAGCTGAAGCCCAGCCCTGTGGGACAAGGCTCGGGGTTGGCCCGGGGCTCCGTGGTGCTTGGGGACACGGATGCCCCTGCAACAAGTGTCAGCCAGCGGGGAGAGACGGGGAAGGAGGCGGTGGGTCCCCGTATCGCTCTGGCAGGATCTCCGGGGTGGAGGGAAGCAGGAGACTTGGCTGCCCCGGTGCCCCTGGGAGCCGCGGCTCTGCGTGCCCATCCCCCCACGGCATTAGGGGCTCCCCGCTTCCCTGCAGCCGCCTTTCCCCCGCACGCCTGTAGCTCCCGGGGCTGCGCTGCCTCCCCTGCCTGCTCCCATTTCCCCGTGGCAGCTTTTCCCTCGGCTATTTCTGTCTCTGCAGGCTCAGCCGCGGGCGCTGGCCGCCGGGAACGCGGGCGCAGCTGGGGAAAAGGCTTTTCCAGGCCTCTGCTCTGAGGCTGGATGAGACCGGACGGCTCCCCCATGTGCGAGGGGTCCCTCTGGGCCGCGGGGGTGGAGAGGAGACCCTTCCCACCACGGCAAACCGGGGTGCCTGAGCGGGGACGGGGAGGGAGCACGGCCAGTGGCACCGTGCGGGGCGGAGGAGGCGATGCCAAGGTGGATGGGACACACGGTGCTCCCTGGTGAGTCCAAAGCGGGCTGGGCCCCGTGGGAGCAGCAGGCCCACGTGCCACGGCGCGTATTAATAGCGCTGGTGTGCCGGAGCTGCGCGCGCCGTGCCAGCTCCGTGGGAGCTCACCCGTGGCCGCACGCAGTCCCTGAGGAAGGAGCCCGGGCATTGCCCCGCTGCCTGGCGTCTCTGCCTGCCCCGTGCCAGCCGGCATCACCGCGGCATCGCCGGCCGGCGCAGCCCCCTGCCTGCTGCCTCAGTGGGGCTGAGCCGCAGCCCAGGGGAGCGGGGACGGTGCCGGGGCTGGGTGCCGGGGACGTGCCACCCTGCGGGACAGGGCGCATGGGGGTGCGGGGCAGCAGGCCCGGCCCGGGCGCGGCTGTGCGCGTCACGCGAAGGGTGCCAGTTCAAGGGTAGCCGGTGCCAGGCGGCCCTGCGTGCCCTGTGCCGGGGCGGGTGCCAGCGCTGGAGGCAGCGCGTGCCCCGTGCCAGGTGGAGCAGCCGGGGGGACGCACCCGGGCCTGTGCTGGCCTGTGGGTGCCGGGGTCAGGATGGAGGCAAAGTTTGCGGGCGCCTGTGCCAGATTCCGCAGGTACCTGGTGCTGGCATGCTGGTACCCATACTGGGATGCAGGTGCCATACTGGGATGCAGGTGCCATACTGGGATGTGGGTGCCACACCAGGATGCAGGTGCCATACTGGGATGCAGGTGCCATACTGGGATGTGGGTGCCACACCAGGATGCAGGTGCCATACTGGGATGCAGGTGCCATACTGGGATGTGGGTGCCACACCAGGATGCAGGTGCCATACTGGGATGCAGGTGCCATACTGGGATGCAGGTGCCATACTGGGATGTGGGTGCCGCACCAGGATGCAGGTGCCATACTGGGATGCAGGTGCCATACTGGGATGTGGGTGCCGCACCAGGATGCAGGTGCCATACTGGGATGCAGGTGCCATACTGGGATGTGGGTGCCGCACCAGGATGCAGGTGCCATACCAGGATACAGATTCCTGTAGCAGGATGCAGGTGCTGTACTGGGATGCAGAAACCTGTACTGGTAGGCAGGTACTGTGCTGGGATGCAGGTACCGTACAGGATGTGGGTACCTGTACTGGAATACATGTACCTGTACTGGGATGCAGGTAATGGAAATGGAATGTGGGTTCCAGTACCGGGGTGCAGATACTGTACTGGGATGTGGGTGCTCATACTGGGATGCAGGTACCGTACCAGGAGGTGGGTACCAGTGTGGGGACACAGGTATCCATATCAGGATGCAGGTACTGTACTGGGATGCGGGTACCAGTACTGGGATGCAGGTACCCGTAGCAGGGTGCAGGTCCCCGTAGTGAGATGCAGGTACCGTACTGGGATGCATGTATCCGTACCGGGATGCAGGTCCCCATACCGGGATGCAGGTACCGTAGCAGGACACGGGTCCCCGTACAGGGATGCAGGTACCGTAGTGGGGTGCAGGTGCTGTACCGGGATGCAGGTACTGTAGTGGGATGGGGGTCCCTGTACTGGGATGCAGGTACTGTACCAGGATGCTGGGCCCTGTACCAGGATGCAGGTACCATACCAGGATGCGGGTCCCTGTACCGGGATGCAGGTACCATACCGGGATGTGGGTCCCCGTATCAGGATGCAGGTACCGTACTGGGATGCAGGCACCTGTACCGGGGTGCAGGTACCATACCGGGATGCAGGTACCATGCTGGGATGCAGGTACCGTACCGGGATGTGGGTCCCCATACCAGGATGCAGGTACCGTACCAGGATGCGGGTCCCCGTACTGGGATGCAGGCACCTGTACCAGGATGCAGGTACCGTAGCGGGATGCAGATACCATGCTGGGATGCGGGTCCCCGTACTGGGATGCAGGTACCGTACCGGGATATGGGTCCCCATACCAGGATGCGGGTACCGTACTGGGATGCAGGCACCTGTACTGGGATGTGGGTCCCCATACCGGGATGCAGGTACCGTACAGGGATGCAGGTACCATACCGGGATGCAGGTACCATACTGGGATGCGGGTCTCTGTACCAGGATGCAGGTACTGTACTAGGATGCGGGTCCCCGTACTGGGATGCAGGTACCGTAGCGGGATGTGGGTCCCCATACCAGGATGCAGGTACCATACCGGGATGCAGGTACCGTACCGGGATGTGGGTCCCCATACCAGGATGCAGGTACCGTACCGGGATGCAGGTCTCTGTACCAGGATGCAGGTACTGTACAAGGATGCAGGTACTGTACTAGGATGCGGGTCCCCGTACCGGGATGCAGGCACCTGTACCGGGATGCAGGTACCGTAGCGGGATGCAGATACCATGCTGGGATGCGGGTCCCCGTACCGGGATGCAGGTACCGTACCGGGATGCGGGTCCCCATACCGGGATGCAGGTACCGTACCGGGATGCGGGTCCCCGTGCCGGGAGGCAGGCGCCCGTAGCAGGCTGCCGGTGCCCGCTGCCGGCTCCCTCCCCGCGCCGTGTCTGGGGGCCGGGGCCGCCGGCGGGGCGGGGCGGGGCGGGGCGGGTCCCGGTTCCCCGCGCGCCGGGGGGGTGCGCTGCGCCGCGCGCTGCGGCGGGGGCGGCTCCGCTCGGCTCCGCTCCCGCCCCCGCCGCCGCCCCGCTGCCATCGGCGGCTCCCGGCGCCGCCGCTCGCAGCTCGCTCCCGGGCCCGCCGCAACGCGGGGCTGGCGGGGAGAGCCGCCCCCCCCGCCGCCCCCGCCGCCCGCGCCGCTCCCCTGCCCGGCTCGCCGGCCCCGGGCGCGGGGGAGCGGCGGAGCCCGCCGCCCGCCGGGTGCATGGACAGGAGCTCCCTGCTCCAGCTCATCCAGGAGCAGGTGAGAGCGGGGGGGGGGGGAGCTCGCCGGGCACCGGGCAGCGCTGCCGGGGGGCGGGCGGGCAGCGGGCTCCGCTCCGGGGGCGGGGGGGTGCCGCCGCGCACCGGGCATCGCTCCCGGGGGGGACGCTCGCACGCAGCGGGCACGGCTGCCGCGCAGCGGGCAGCGCTGCCCGCGGGTCTGGGCAGGCACCGGGCAGCGCTGCCCGCCCAGGGCGGCTACCGCGCCCGCTGCCCCCCCCCCCCCTCTCGCGCCGAGCGTCCCCCGGTGCCCGCCATCCCCGCCCCGGGGGACCCGGGCCTCCCTTGCGCCGCCGAGACCGCGCAACTCAGCTCACTTGTGGCCTCCTCCTCGCCCCAGCGCTCCCCGCTCCGCCTGCCCCGGGCCGGATCCTGCCGGGCGCACCCTCAAGGACGAGGGGTGCCGGGCAGCCGAGCCCCAGCGCCTGCGGCGGTGCCGAGTCCCAGCACCGGGTGCAGGATGGGGCCCCCAGGCCCCGGGGCTGCGGCGGGGCTCGGCCGGCCCGGTGAGGCTGGCCTTGGCGGGGGGCTGCATCCAGCCCCGTGACCTGATTGCAGGATCAGGCCGTGGAGCATTAACGCTGCGTGGCGGTGGGCTCCGCGCCGCTGGCAGGATCAGGCCCCGGCGCGTTGCCGCCCGCTGCACCCCGGCCCCGTCCCCGTCCCCGCCCGCCCCGAGCAGCTCCCCCGGCGCTCGGCCGCCTCGCCCCTCCGTCCCCACCCAGCCCGGGCCGAGCCGGCGGCTCTCCCGCGGGGTCGGGGAGGGAATTTATCGGGGGTCAGGAAGCCGAACGGCCCCCCCTGGCCCCCGGCTGGCTTCGTGACCTTGGCCGAGTCCCCCGGCCTCCCCGGCCCAGGAGCTGCCGTGCCGCCCCCCGCCTCACCCCGCCATCGGGCGCTGGGGCTCCGTGCGGCTCCGAGCCCTCCGGGGCTGAGCGGCGTCTTCCCCGGGCGAGGGCAGGACCTGGGAGGGCCCGGCAGGGCCGAGGGGCTGGGGATCGGGACCCCTCGGGGGGGGGCTGCGGGGGGCCAGTGGGGCTGGGGTGGGGGGAGATGCACCCCCGAAGTGCAGAGGGGTTTCTGGCCTCTGCCGGGGCTCTCCGGGGGCCGGGGAGCTCGGGGTGCCCCGGCGTGTGGGGACAGCGTGTGCCGGGTCCCGGCGGGGCACACGCACGTGGCGGCTGTGGGGTGCGGGGGGCGGGTGGCACCGGGGTGCTCCCGCACCCCGATGGCTGGGACGGCTCCCATGGGCTGGCGGCTGCTGCGAGGCTGCAAGCGCTGCCCGCACCCCGCGTGCCGCACCCTGCACCCCGCATCCCGCACCCTGCACCCGTGCCCACCTCGGGCAGGGACTCGAGGCGGCTGGACCCCCCCTCGGAAAGCGGCTTTGGCCGTTCCCTGCCAGGGCCAGAGGGACGAGGTGCACGCCGGGGGGGTGCGATCCCATGCCCCAGCCCTCCCTCTCCTGCCTGTCCCACGAGGACGAGTTTCCTCTTCTGCGTTTCATTCCCTGGCGCAGAAAGGAGCAAACCCAACACTATTTGCAGGGTAATTCTGCGGGGCGCGGGGTCCCGGCCACCCTTGGCGGGGCTCGAGCTGTGCTCCGGCCATCGGTGCCCTCTCGCCATCTCCGTTGTCCTCGTGCCGCCACGCCTCGCGCCTCGGTCTCCACGAGCGGGACCACGTCGGGTGCCCCATGGTGCTGGGTGCCCCATGGTGCTGGGTGCCCCGTGGTTCTGGGGTGCCTGGCGGGTTCGGGGTGCCTGGCGGGTTCAGGGTGCCCGGAGCCGGGAGCTCCCGGTCAGTGCCGGGAGCCCTGGGGACGGTGCGGGGTGCCCGGCACGGGGTGCCCGGCGTGGCAGAGCCCAGCGGCCGGCAGTGAGGGCACGCGGGAGGAGCGGGAGGAGGAGGAGGAGACTGGTGCCAGGGCTGCGCGTGTGTTTAGCTTCGTGGCTTCCTGGCTGGCAGGCTGCTGGCGGCGAGAAGTAACTGAGTGGGAGAGTGTTGGCTGTGCCGCGGGGAGACGGGGATGGGGGCACCCACACGGCACGGGGCACCCACGGGGCACCCACACGGTGCGGGGTACAGGGCGGGCGCAGGTTGTAGCCTCCCTCACAGAGGCAGGAGCTGGTGTCATGGAGTGGCACACGATGCCACCAGGCCTGAGGCCAGGGTGAGGGGCACCGGAAGGTCTCCCCGGCCGATCAGGGAGCCGCAGCCCCGGCATCCTGCTGATGCCCCGTGCCGTGCCCCACAGCTCGACCCCGAAAACACTGGCTTCATCGGGGTGGAGACATTCACCAGCCTCGTGCACAGCCATGAGCTGCCCCTGGACCCCGCCAAGCTGGACATGCTGGTGGCCCTGGCACAGGGCAACGACGAGGGGCAGGTCTGCTATCAGGAGCTGGTAGACCTGGTCAGTGCCGGGGGGCCGTGGGGATGGGGGTGAGCGGCTGGGCGCCAGCCCGGGGTGGGCACTGGGCACCTCCGGGAGGGGGGCAGACACTGGTGGTCCCCAGGGGCTCCCCTGGCACGGGATGACGGCACGACCTTGGGGTGGCTTGTTCGGCCAGTCCCACCGGGGTGGTGGCGATGGGCAGGGGGTGGCCACAAGCCCACCGGCCCGAGCTGCCCGTGCGGCCCCCGCGGGCACGGCCTCTCTCCGCAGATCAGCAGCAAGCGCTCGAGCAGCTTCAAGCGCGCCATCGCCAACGGGCAGCGAGCCCTGCCCCGCGACGTGCTGCTGGACGAGACCGGCCTGGGCTTCTACAAGCGCTTCGTCCGCTACGTGGCCTATGAGATCCTGCCCTGCGAGATGGACCGGCGCTGGTACTTCTACCAGCACCGCACGTGTCCGCCCCCTGTCTTCATGGCAGCCGTCACCCTCACCCAGGTATGGGGCTGGCACCAAGGCTGAGCCTGGCCGGAGTGTCCTGGTGCCCATGGGGGGCACAGACCTGGGGTGGAGGGGATGGGTGACACCGGTTGTGATGTCCTGGTGCCAATATGGGGGGCTCAGACGCAGGGCAGAGGCCATAGGTGACCCTGGTTGTGATGTGCCGGTGGCTATATGGGGTCTCAGACCTGGGGTGGAGGGGATGGGTGACCCTGGCTGTGATGTCCTGGTGACCATGGCGGGGGGCTCAGACCTGGGGCAGAGGTGCTGGGTTGCCCCACATCCCAGCGCCCTGCCCTAGGCCAGAGGGACGGGTGGGTGTCTCGGCAGTACCGGGGCTGATGGCCGTGGGGTTTGGCGCAGATCATCGTGTTCCTCTGCTACGGGGCCCGCCTGAACAAGTGGGTGCTGCAGACCTACCACCCCGAGTACATGAAGAGCCCCCTGGTCTACCACCCCGGGCACCGGGCGCGCGCCTGGCGCTTCCTCACCTACATGTTCATGCACGTGGGGTAGGTCCCTGCCGGGGGGGGACACCGGGGACTGCGTGGGCTGAGCCACCGCGTGTCCCCTCCTGTGCCCGGGCAGGCTGGAGCAGCTGGGGTTCAACGCCCTCCTGCAGCTGATGATCGGGGTGCCCCTGGAGATGGTGCACGGCATCCTGCGCATCAGCTTCCTCTACCTGGCCGGCGTCCTGGCAGGTGGGTGCGTGCCCGGGGGGGCTGCCCCCGTCACCGGGCTGCCCCCCGCCCGGCCGGGGCTGCGGTCCCTGTCACCAGCCCTGGGGAGGGCGCAGGGAGCTGCACCCCGGGTTTGAAGGGGATGCAGGGCTTGGCTCGCCGCCCGCTCTTGGCTGCTGGGTACCACCCTGCACCGGTGCAGGCGCTGCCAGCATCTCTCGCCCCGGGGGGCTGGGGGGCAATGCAGCCCGTAATTAATGAACGTGGACGTAATTAATTAATGCTATGGAGGGCGAGGCCCCGCGCTGAGCCCTGCCCGTGCCCACAGGCTCCCTCACCGTCTCCATCACGGACATGCGGGCCCCTCTGGTCGGGGGCTCGGGGGGGGTCTACGCGCTCTGCTCGGCCCACCTCGCCAACGTCGTCATGGTCAGCGCCGCCAGTGTCGGGGGGCATTGGGGGTGTGGAGGGTGGGCAGCATGGGGTGATGGCGGGGGGCACGCTGTGGGGTGGGTGCCATTGGGTGCCATTGTAGGGGCAGCCTGGTGTGATACTGGGTGGAGGATGCTGTGGGGTGGCATTGGGGGTGGGTGGCATTGGGGGTGGGTGCCGTTGTAGGGTGGGCAGCATGGTGTGACGTTGGGGGGATGCTGGGGGGGGCATCATGGGGTGGGCACCATCGCAGGGGGGAGCACCTTGGGTGGCATCATGGGGCGGGGGTGGGTGGGGAGGAGTGGGGAGCTGGGGTGGGCTCTATGGGGAGAGGGCGCCGCTCCCCTGGGGCACGCTGGGGACGTTCATCTGTCCGTCCGTCCGTCCGCCCGCAGAACTGGGCCGGGATGCGCTGCCCCTACAAGCTGCTGCGGATGGTGCTGGCGCTGGTGTGCAGTGAGTACCCGGCCGTGCCCCCCACCCGGGGGTGCCCATGGGGGGTGTGGGGGGGGGACGGGGCGCTGAGCACCTCCCGGCTCTGTCTTACAGTGAGCTCGGAGGTGGGTCGCGCCGTCTGGCTCCGCTTCTCCCCCCCGCTGCCGGCCTCGGGCCCCCAGCCCAGCTTCATGGCCCACCTGGCCGGGGCCATCGTGGGCATCAGCATGGGGCTGACCATCCTGCGCAGCTACGAGGAGAGCCTGCAGGACCAGTGCGGCTGGTGGGTCCTGCTCCTCTCCTACGGCACCTTCCTCCTCTTCGCCGTCTTCTGGAACATCTTCGCCTACGACCTGCTGGGGGCACAGATCCCCCCCCCGCCATAACCCGCCCCCCCCCCCACCCCAGCCCGTTTTTTTCCTATCGCTGGCCAAGCCCGGTGGAGGGGGGGTCCCCGCGCGTGACATGGGGACAGGCCACCCCCCTGCCCGCCTGCCCCCTCGGTGCTAGCAAGCGCGCCGCCCCCCCCATGGGCTGCGTCCCCCCCCCCCTCCCCATGTGCCCTGGCAACCCCCTCCCTGCCGCTGTGCCCCCCCCCCCCCCCAAGGATGCTTCAGCCCTACCCCGGCATCGCCAACCCCCGGGGGGCCTGCAGGGTTGGGAGGTGCCCCCTGGGAAGGAGCCAAGCAGGGGGACCCCCCGCTTGCTCCCGTACCCCCTTTCCGGGGTGGGGGCCGACTCGTTGCCCCCCCCCCCCCCAAGACCTGCACTTTCACATGAAGGACTGGTGCCAAAATAGGAGCGATTTATTTTTCTATGCCAAAATAAATATAAATAAAGGAGAGAAAATAATAATATGGGGGGAGCCCAGCAGGAAGGCGAATCAGCAGCTGAGACCGGCACAACTCGGTTCGGCAGTGCCCTCGGCGGCGCAGCCCCCCCTCCCCGCGCCCCGGCCCCCCGCTTTGCTGCCAGCCGCCCTCCCCGCGGCGGGGGGCTGGCCCCGGGATGGGGGCATGGGGGGGCCCCCGCTCCACCCCCCCCCCCCCCGACCTTTTTGGAGTATAAATAAATATTTTGCACACTGCCAGGGCCTGCGTCTCTCTAGGGGGGGGGCGATGGGGGTTTTGGGGGTGTGCGGGGGTGCCCCCCCATCCCTGCTGGGTTCCTGCGGATTCAGGGAGGACAGCGGGGCTGGCTGGCCCCGGGGGGAGGCGGGGGGGGGGCAGCCGGGGCCGGGACTTACTGGAGCAGAAAACTCTGGGATGCGTGGAGCGGCACCGGCTCAGCCCCGCCGTGCTGGCTGCCCGGGGCGGGGGGTGCGGGGCGGTGGGTGGCTGCAGCACGGGCGGGGCACTGAAGCCCCCCCGCCCCCCATCCAGCCCCACATGTGCCAGCGCACCCACCCCTCCTCGCAACTGCCCCCCCCGCACCCCTCTGCATCCCCCCCTCCTCTCTGCACCCCCACACCCCCATCCAGCCCCACACCCCCCTATACAGCCCCCAAAATCCCCTTCACCCCACCCAGCCCCACCCCCCTGCACCCCACAACCCTCTACTCAGTCCCCCACCCCCCACCCAGCCCCACATGTCCCTGCACCCCAACCCCCCCACCCAATCCCCCACCCAGCCCCGCTCCCCCTGCACCCCGTACCCCCCATCCAGCCCTGCAAACCCCGCCCCTCCGCCCCCAGACCCCGCCCTCCGCCCTCAAACCCCGCCTTCCGCCCCACACCCCGCCCCTCCGCTCCCAGACCCCGCCCCTCCGCCCCTCCGCCCCCAGACCCCGCCCTCCGCCCCCAGACCCCGCCCTCCGCCCCCAGACCCCGCCCCTCCTCCCCAGGCCCCGCCCTCCGCTCCCACACCCCGCCCCTCCTCCCCAGGCCCCGCCCCTCCCCAGGCCCCGCCCCTCCCGCCCCGGCCCCGCCCCGCGGCGGCCCGGCCCCGGAAGCGGCGGCTGTCGCAGTGCGCGGCCGGAGCCAGCGGAGCCGCCGGCCCCAGCGGCCGGGCCGGGCCGGGCGGCGCCATGAAGGGGAAGGAGGAGCGGGAGGGCGGCGCGGCGGGGCCCGGGGCGGCGGGGCCGGGCGCGGGGGGCGGCAGCCCCGAGAAGAGCCACAGCGCGCAGGAGCACAAGGAGCAGGGAAACCGGCTCTTCGGCGGCCGCAAGTACCCCGAGGCCGCCGCCTGCTACGGCCGCGCCATCGTGAGTCCCGGCGGCACCCCCACCCCGCGCGGGGACCCACCCCCGGCACGGGAACCCCTGGGACGGGACCCCCCGGGCCTGGCCTGGACACCCCCCCGGGACAGGACCCCTCCCCCCCGCCTCCCCCCACCCCGGGCCAGGCCCACTACCCCCGGGCCTGACCCGGATACCCCGGGACAGGACCCCCCGGGCCTAGAACGACCCCCCGGGCCTAGACCGATCCCCCGGGCCTGGGCCTGGGCCTGGACCCCCCCCCCGGACCTGGACACACCCCCGGGCCTGGACCCCCGTCCCCTGGGCCTGGCCTGACCCCTCCACCTCAGCCCGGACCACTCCTGCCAGGCCTGGCCTGGCCCCCCCCTGCTTTCAGGCTTGGACACCCTCCTTTCAGGCCTAGACCACCCCCACCCCACCCCCCCAGGCCCCCCCCAGGCCCGGCCTGCACCCCCTTCCCCCCACGCCTGGACACCTCCCTGAGCTTGGCCACCCCCCAGCCGGGCATGTCCCGCCACCAGGCCCTGAGCTGGACCCTCCTGTGTCCGCTCCCCAGGGTGCCTCCAGCCTGGGCCTGTCCCCCCTCACCCCGCCACAGCCCCAGGGTTAGGGTTAGGGCTTGGTAGTGCAGACCCCCCCCCGGGGTAGAGGGCTCCAGCCCCACCGGCCGGGGCATGGTGCCGGGGGGGCTGTCCCCTCTGGGGCAGGGTGACAGGCTGCCCCGTGGGGACTGGCCCCAGCTTGTCCCCCATCCATCCCGGCAGCTCCCCACGGGCTGCAAGCCCATGCCGGCACTCCTGGCACTCACCAGGGTGACGGCATTGCGCAGCCGGCTCACCGAGTCACCCAGTTGTCACCCTGTTGTTACCGCGTCTCGCCCTTGCCAGCGGTTGCCGTCACCGGCCATAAAATGGGTCTCGCCTTGCAGAACCGCAACCCCTTGGTGGCCGTCTACTACACCAACCGAGCCCTCTGCTACCTGAAGATGCAGCAGCACGACAAGGCGCTGGCGGACTGCAAGCGAGCCCTGGAGCTGGACGGCCAGTCGGTGAAGGCTCACTTCTTCCTGGGCCAGTGCCAGATGGAGATGGAGAACTACGACGAGGCCATCGCCAACCTGCAGAGAGGTGAGCAGGCACGGTGCTGGTGTTATCCCCCTGCCCGTCTGCCGGAAAAGGGCCAGGGATAGCGAGAAGAAAGCCAGCGCCAGCTCTGAGATGCCCTTTCCCTCCCCAGCCTACAACCTCGCCAAGGAGCAGCGGCTGAATTTCGGGGACGACATCCCCAGCGCGCTGCGCATCGCCAAGAAGAAACGCTGGAACAGCATTGAGGAGAAGCGCATCAACCAGGAGAACGAGCTGCACTCCTACCTGACCAAGCTGATCATGGCGGAGAAGGAGAGGTAATGCGGGGTGGTGGCGGTGGCACCCGTAAAGTTTTTTTTAGTGCCATGAAGCTGTCACAGCTCCGCATGGTGCCTCTGCAGGCAGAGCCCCGCAGCTAGGGCGGCAGCAGCAGCAGGGAAGGGAGCGATAGTGTCCCTCCATCGCTTCTGATCTCCCCGCTCTGTCCTAGGGAGCTGGCCGAGTGCCGAAAGACTCAGCAGGAAGAAAATGTGGACGAGAGCCGGAGCCGAGTTCAGCTGGCCAGCATCGAGGCCAAACACGTGAGCGGGGGCCCGGGGCTGCTCACGGAGGCTGGCAGACGAGCCGGGGCTTCCTCATCCCATCCTCGTCCCCATGCTCTGCTGCGGCTGAGGAAGCCGCGGGGCTGCGGCTGTGCAGGCGAAAGCCAGCAGATCCTGGGGCAGAGCACGGCTTCTCAGCCTTCATTTTGTGGCTCGAGCTGCTGTTGCAGGGCACCCCGTGACGGCTTCCCCTGCTCTGTCACCTCTCGTCCCAGCCCGGCAGCAGTGACGCCTGTTTGCGCTCCCCCAGCTGCTATAGCTGTTGTTCTCTGAGGGCCGTGCAACGCGAGCGGCTGCGTGCGGGTCTGGGTGCTGGCCCGGCACAGGAGACTAATCCCGGGATAAAAATAGCCCCACAAAGGCAGGTTATTTTTAAGCTGGATCACTCCTGCCCCGCGGTTCAGCCTGGAGCCACGCGAACACTGGCCAGGGGCTGTGAAGGCAGAGGGGCCACCGGGGACCTGCTACCTCGTCTCTGCCTCCTACAGCACCCGTGGGGTGGGAAGCTTCAGGGCTCTCTCCCTGGGGACCCGTAGCCCCCGTACACCGGGGTCCCCTCATCCTCACGGCCTTCTCTTTCAGGACAAATACCTGGCAGACATGGACGAGCTCTTCTCTCAAGTGGATGAGAAGAGGAAGGTGAGTGTGCCCTGGCGTGCGCGCCCCAGCACGTGCTCCTGTCTCTCCCCGTCTAGAGCTGCTCGCCATAAACCTGCTTTCGTCCATGCTGCCAACTCTTCCATCTTCCCCGCTTCCCCCTCTGAGCCAGTGCCACCTCCCAGCCCTTTTTTTTTTTCTGATGCCGGGCTTGCCCAGCCCCTCCTGACCCAGCTTTGCTTCTCTCGAGCCAGAAGCGGGACATCCCTGACTACCTGTGTGGGAAGATCAGTTTTGAGCTGATGAGAGAGCCCTGCATCACGCCCAGCGGGATCACCTACGACAGGAAGGACATAGAGGAACATCTCCAGGTACCACCAGGCCGGGGGCAGCAGGGGCTTCCCAGGACCTTGCCCACAGTTTCTCTGCCCGTCTCCTGCCTGCCCTTCCTGGGCGTGAAGGCAGCTGCCTGTCCGACTAAGGGCTCAAAAGCCTCCTTGGGTTTGGTCCCAGGTGCCTGCCCGGGCGGCTCCCTGCGGAGGTGCCGGGGCAGGCAGGAAGGCGGCGGGCGCTGCCTGGCCCTGCCTGAAGCGGAGGCGGCTGTTGGCAGGGTTCCTGTGCCTTGGCCCGCTCTCATCCTGCTGGGAGGCACCTTCAGAGGGGGGCTCTCCCTCCGCCCCGCGCTCTCCTCCCCCTGGCAGGCGTGGGGATGCCTGGCTGCTGTGCTGGATGCCAGCACTGCCGGAACGGCGCTGGCCTCACGGCTGCCTGCGCCCCAAGGCAAAGGCCGGGCGCGTGGAGTAACCGGTTGATGGCCTCTCCTCCCTTGCAGCGCGTGGGTCATTTCGATCCGGTGACGCGGAGTCCCCTGACCCAGGACCAGCTGATCCCCAACCTCGCCATGAAGGAAGTGATAGATGCATTCATCTCTGAGAACGGCTGGGTGGAGGATTACTGAGGGGCCGAGGGGGCAGCGCTGGCCCGCCCGGCCCCCCCCGGCCGTACAGACGGCTCTCGCTGGGCTGGCACCATGCCTTACTCGCTCTCCGGCTGTTCCCCCTGGGTGCCCAGAGACCCAGCAGCAGCGCTGGGCAAGGGCACATCGCCATCTCCCCTTCCCGAGGAGCTGCAGCGGCTGGGCGGGCACGAAGGCTCCCCAGGCTCCCCTCTCCACCAGCTCCTCGTGGACCACAGCGCTTGGAGGAAGACCTGCCCGGCGGTTTGGAGAAGGCTGGCTTGTCGCGGTGGCCTGGAAGGTCTCACCCATGTCTTCATCGCCTGGAGAGAAGGGTCCCCCTCGGCTACAGCAGCTGACAATCCCCAAAGATCGTGTCCTGCTCTGGGGAGGTGCTGCGAGGAGCTTGCCGGGACGGGTGCCTGGTGCTGGTCCGGCCTGGTCCCCTCCCCGTGTACATAGTTGTTTCCTCCTCCTCCCCTCTCCTGCCTGGCCAGGGTTGTGTTCGCCTCATTCCTGTAAATAGCCACTCGCCGGGGTGGGAGACCAACGTTCCCGCCGCGGACGCTGACTCGCCCTCCGGCTTTTCCTGGGAAACAACTGCCCCTGGGCTGGAAGGGGCTGGTTTGCGCGTCCCCTCGCCAGCCGGGAGCGTGGTTCCCTGTGAACAACCGCCCAGGTTAAAGTTCTTCTTCCTTTTATTGAAATCCCTTTAAAAAAAACAAAACGAAACAAATCCATGCTTGACTGAGCTCCAGCGTTTTGGTCAGCCGACAGCCTGCCTGGCTTTTGAGCGTCCTCTGGAAGTTTGCCAATGTCAATTAAAAAAAAAAAAAAAAATTCAGCAATAAATGTGGAAAAAGAGCCGGAGTGGTTCACAGCAGCGATCTTCGCACAGGGCAGGCCACGTCCTGGCTTGGGAACCGGTGCCATCCTACGAGGAGCGGGTTTGCCTGTCCCCGCGGGCTGGGGCTCACCCCTGCGTGCTGGTGGCAGCGGGGAGGTAGCAATACGCGAGGCGCTACGGCAGAACAACAACTTTAATCCCAGGGGGAGGGAAAAGACCAGTAAAAACCAGAGCTGCTTCATGCGCTCGGTCCCAACACCAGTAGTTGAGTAGGCGGCCGCTGGCGCTGCCCTTCCCTGGTGGCGGCAGGAGCCAGAGCTGCCGCCCCGGCACGCTCCCACTGCGGCCGGGATGGTGGCGGCACGTCCTCGGCCTTCCCGCCTCTACCCCAGGAAGGTGGAGATGAAGACGCTGGTGTCCAGGTTGAGCGTGGCGTGCCACCAGCGGTCGGGGAAGTACAGGACCTGCCGGGAAAGAGTGGGGGGTCCCACGGGCTCCGGGGGCTACACCCTGCGTCCTCCCGCGGCCCCGAGGGAGCCAGCTGGGCGGCGTGGGTGTCCCCTCCAGCCTCCCGACAGGAGCGGAGAGCCGGGGTGACACGTGGGCTGGCCGGGGCCGGGCTGGACTCACCTCCCCGGGGCGCAGGGTACACTCCAGCGGCCGCTCGGCCGGTGGCAGCGTGGGGTACGTGTGGTGGAGCCAGGCCAGCGTCGTCTCGTTGGGGTGGAAGTGGGGTGTTTTATCCGGCGGGTACAGAAACCAGCGCTGGAAGACACCGGGGGAGGGGGACACCCCTATTTCCCCTCCAGCCCCTCGGGCTCAGCCCCAGGGGGGGGCTTCTCCATCCCACCACGCTCAGGGGATGCCCCTTGGGATTTTTTTTTCTTCCTCCCCCACCCAGGGCTCAATTCTCACCTTCCTGCCGAAGATCACCTCGGAGAAACCGGGGCCGTGCCAGTGAAAGGGAACACCAGAGCCCGAGCCTACGGTGGGAGTGGGGGGGGGTTGGTGCTGGGGAGACCCCATCCCGTCCCCGTCCCCATCCCACCGCGGGGCCGCCCGCGCCCACCGCCGCCTCTGCCGGCACCCACCTGCGATCCCAAAGCTGTAGGCAGGGCTGGTGCCCGGGATGCGGAAGGCGGGGGGCACGTACCGCTGGAAGAGGGGGCCCCACTCGGTGAAGTTGTTGTCCCCGAAGAAGTAGAGGGTGTCTGGGGAGAGACGGGGAGGATGAGGCCGGTGCGGGGGGGCGCCGGCTGCGGAGAGCGGGACACGGTACCCACCGCTGCCCAGCCTGGCCGGATCCTGCGGCTTCAGCAGCTGCTCCACGTACTCCCGGAAGGGCACGGCCACTGCGGGCAGGGAGCGCTGGGGCCGGGCCGGCAGCCCCGGGCAGGCCCTGCCCGCCGGGCGGGCTGCGGGGCGCGGCCCCCGCCCTCCCCCTCACCTTTGCGGTAGGAGTAGGTGTTGGCCGTGCTCAGCCGCACCGGGCGGGCCCCGAAGGCCGCCAGCAGCTTCTCCCGGGTGCAGAGGGCGCGGAAGGCCTGGGGGCACAGCGGGGCCGGGATGGGCCGGGATGCCGCCGGTGGGCCCAGCCCTCCCTGGACCCCCCCCCCCCCCCCGGTTCCCTCCCGGCACTCACCGAGTTGTCCGTGACCCCGCGGAGGATGACCGGCCGGGAGAAGGCGAACCTGGGGGAGAGCACCGCACCGGCGTCGGCCGCAACCACCTTCCCCCGGGACGCGCCCCACAGCCTCCCCCGGGGCCTGCCCCCCTCGTCCTGCCCGGGGCACCGGGGACTGTCCCCGGCCCTCCCCACCGGCTCTGCCCCTACCCCCGCCCCGAGACCCCGCCGCGGGTCAGCGGCCGCCCGTACCGCTGCAGGAAGACGGAGTAGGTGAGGGAGGCGTCGGCCCGCTCCACGGTGCAGCGCTCCTCCTCCGGCACCGTGCCCGGCAGCCTGCAACGGGAGGCTCCGCTCGGCACCGGCGCCAGGCCCAGCACCAGGCCCAGCACCGGGTCCGGCGCCGGGCCAGCCCCCCCCCCGCCCTTACCAGCCGCCGTCCGGCGGGTCGGTGCAGCCCGCGGGCCGGGCCCAGGCCAGCGCCAGCAGCAGCGAGAGCAGCCGCCGCGCCGCCGCCATCGGGGAGCGGGACGGGCGCCGGTACCGGGGCGGCCGGCGGACTACGCTTCCCGGCAGGCACCGCGGCCCGCGCTGACGCCACGCACCGCCGTTGGCTGGGCGCGTCGCTACGGATCCCGGCAGGGGCCGCGGCTTAAAGGGGCCCCCAGCCTTAAAAGGGGCCCCCAGCCTTAAAGGGGGCCCCCAGCCTTAAAGGGGGCCCCCAGCCTTAAAGGGGGCCCCCAGCCTTAAAGGGGGCCCCCAGCCTTAAAGGGGGCCCCCAGCCTTAAAGGGGGCCGAGCCCCCCCTGGGGCTCCAAACCTGCCCCGGGGGCCGCTGCAGGCAGGTTGAGCACCGACAAGAGGCAGGGCTCGGTTCAGCTGCTGTTTTGTTTTAATCCAGTACAAAAGGGCCGGGCAGGGGGCTGGGGGGACGTGCACAGCCCCTCTTTATACAAAAATAAATACAGGGAGGGAGGCGCGGGGAGAGCAGGCAGGAGGCCCTGCCTGTCCTGCCCCCCTGGCCGCCACCTCCCCCGGCCAGCGAGGGCTCAGGTGTACTCGCAGAGGTGGCCGCAGCCGGCAGGGCAGTGGGAGCTGGTCTCCAGCCACTTCATGATGTGCTGGAGGTGGCCGCCGTGGCTGCAGCCCTGGCACCAGACGAAGAGCCCCTTCACCACGTGGTGACAGACGGCACACATGCTGGCACACTGCCGACACCTGCACCGGAAAGAAGAGGGTGAACGCGAGAGCCCTTGGGGGGCAACGAGGGGAGAGCGGGGGGCACCACCCCCATCCTCCTGCCCCTGCAGCCCCTTTGGGACTCCCCTTGGTGGTCAGAGCGCGGTCCCCTCCTCCCTGCCCGCTCCCTGCCCGCAGTGCTGCCCTCACCTGTCGCAGATCCAGCCCCTGTTGCTCATGGGCCGCTTGCAGTTGCTGCAGTTGACGTGCAGGGTGGTGGAGGCCTGGTTGAGGCAGTTGATGGCGCGGCACGTGCTCAGCTTGATCACCTCGTTGGAGATGTTCCAGAGCTGGAAGCGCTGCAGCAGGTCGATGTAGGACGTGTACCAGTGCTCCTGGGAACGGCCGCAGACAGCTGAGCCTCAACGCCCCCCAAAACCCCCTTGGGATCCCAGCCCTGCGTCCCAAAGGCAAGATGTGGAGGAAATCTGGAGGAACAGCTGGAGGAACTGCTCTGTGGGGCTGGGGAAGAGGCGTCCTTCCCCAAATCAACAGGCCAAGGCCCCTTCCCCACCTGGCCCTGCGGCCACCACCTCGGTCCCTGCCAGGACTGGCGGTAGGGCAGCCAGGCGGGTACCAGGGGTCCTGGAGCTGCCCACCCCGGGTTAGAGTGGGCCGGCAGGGGCTGGAGGAGAAGGGAGGTACCCAGAGCCCAGGTGGGATCCCATCGCGCTGGGATACGCCACCTCTGGGTCCCACCACGGTGTCCTACTGCATCTCATGGGGTTGCTGCCCCAGCCCTGAAGGGAGGGTTCAGTTCCTATGCAGGCGGGAAGGGGCTTCCCAGGGTCTTACCTGGGTCTGCTCATCGATCTCCTTGCGGATGCGGTCTCCCAGCACGATGAGGACGGACACGGCTGTCTGCACGTCTCCCTGCTCGGCATAGAAGAGAAGCGTGTCCCGCACAATGGGATTGAAGAAGTCGGAGGGCAGACGGTTCTCGTAGAGCGAGTGGGAGATGGAGATGAGGGAGAAGGACTCCACGGGTGTCAGTGACACCGTCTCGGCCTCGTTGCCGCTGACATGAGGGGAGTCAGCCTTGTCTTGCAGGTGGTCCAAGGCCGACGGGTTGTCCACGATTTCGTGGCGCAGGGGGAAGGCTTCCTGGGGAAGGCTGTATTCCTGCTCTTCAGCTGTGAGGAGAGATGTCTGATCAAGAACGAGTAGGGAAGGCCAGGAGAAAATCCAGCCGCGTGTCTGGGACAGGCAACAGCTCCCAGGGCCAGCCGTGCACTCACCATGCGGGTTCTCGTGGTCCATCATGTACAGGTCATCCTCATCCGCTTCCACGTCTCCCAGCAGGTAGTCTGCAGGGACGTCGCTGCCCTCCGTCTCCTCGTTGTCTGCGTGCCCAGGGAGAGAGAAATCAGCTCAACCCCCTCAGGCACACGGCTGGATCCACATCCCCTGTGCCACATGCCCAGCGTGCCAGGCTGCGTCCGAGCCAGACGGCGCAGCTCCTCGCTGCAGTCGCGTTCCTGGCACCCACAGCCACCGCTGTGTGGGTTACAGGGTTAAACTGCCCTTCTGCAACGCCCTGGGGCTCGGCGTGCTTCACCTGGGGGCTGCAGCAGGTCCCATCACCCCAATTTACAGGATAAATTTACTGGTTTATCCCATATCAGGGCCAGCTACAGCTGCGGAGGGAAGAGCTGTAGGACTGGGACTGCGCCTGCCCCAGAAGCATTACCCTCATTGTTGATCAGGGTGGAGGAGGAATCCATGAGGATGTTTTCTGTGCGGCTTTCTCCTTTGCTGCGGTCCAGTCTCGACTCGCTGCCCAGCCCAGAGGGGATGTCCTTCAGGTTAAAGCTGGGAAAGAAGCCAAATTTAATAGTCACAGAAGTTTACAGCTTCCGTTCTAGCCAGCAAACAGCCTGGATACAAGTCTCCAGTTGCGATTTGAACGGTGAAACACAAGATACGGCGATTGCGATTTCCCTGAGCACACAGAAGTCAGCTGTCCACACCTCGTAACTTAAAAATAAAGATACATTGCAATTGTCAACACAGCCCTTTCTCCAAGCCTGGCGTCTCTGTGCACGCACTGCAAAGGTGCCCGCAAAGCTCTTCCTAAAGGATTTCAGAGCTGAGGGCAGGCTCTTGACTCCATCTCTTAGTATTTACCTTCGCCTCAGAGGCAGGTAAACAGGAGCTGCCTTGCTACAAGGTGCTTTGCTGTTTGTTATGCATCACCACTCTCAGGCTTCACCGAGACGGAAAAGGAAGGGAATGGGGCTGAAGGAGAGCAGAGCTCTTCAGCTTGCTGCCTGCGGTGTTTAAGTCGGCGACAGACAGCGACCTGTCTGGATGCAGAGCTTGGTCGAGGAGAGCGTTTCCTTTGATGTTACTTGAGGATTTGCCACTCACCCCGGGAACCCGGCCCTGCAAGGTCTGACAGGTAATTTGGAGTCCTCACCCCTTGCTTTTGTATGTCATTGAGAAGAGGAAAAACAAGTTTTCCTGCTTCATCAGCCCACAATGGGGCTCCCCGTGCCAGCGAGCTGCTCACAGAGCTGCGCTGTCCTCTCCCTTTGAAAGGGAGAACACAACCTCTCCACGCTAGCAGCTCTGGCTCCAGCAGCGAGACAGAGATTCTCCATCCCCAGCCCTCGGTCACAGTCAGTAATTAAATAACTGCAAAGATGGTACCAGCCCCGTGCCCCACCACAGCTCCAAACTTCATTTCAAGGAGGGAAGGGAGCAGCGTACAAGGCTGCACGGCTCAAGGCCAGGCCGGCCGCTCGCTTCTCACACCCACATGGGAAACGGCTGCATTCAAACGATGCCAACCTGCAAAGCAGCGTGGCCTGAGCCTGGGGGAGAGCCATCCCTGCTCCCGCCCCGTATCCGCCCTCCTCCTCACGGAGCCGGCCCAGCCGTCGCGCCGTTCGCTGCAGCTCCGGCACCCCTTACCTGTTCATGAGCGGGAGGGCCATGCTGCCTTTCCCCATGCTGTGGTTGAGGTTGGCGGACGACACGGTGCCGAGGCTGGAATAGATAATTCGCAGCATCGTCCACGTTTGAGCCACCTGCGTGAGACAGCCGTGGTCAGACCTCGCCGGGCTGAAAGGCAGGCCCCGTGCAGCCACGTGCCTGGCTGCAAACGCCCATCATCGGCCCATCTAGAGCGCTGGGCAGGTTCTCAAGGGGGTCAGGTTTCTGGGCAACAATCCGCACTTGCTGTAGGCAACAGTGCTGTGGGTTTGGTGGCAGGCAGCGGTACACCTTCTGGGGACAGCCAGAGGGCCCAGCTGGACCGAGAGCGGCCATCCAGCTCAGGTGGCGGGCCTCCTCCTCACAGCACCAGCCTAGGTCTCACCTGGTTGCGGTCCAAGCCCTTGGCCACCTTGGCGTTGTGGTCGCAGAGCTCGGCCAGCGGCCTGCCGGCCAGCGCGTACTGCTTGGCGGTGTGCACGAACCAGTCCATGCTGCCGCTCTCCACGTCCGTCTCGAAGACGCTGAGGGTGCTGGAGGAGGAGATGTACTCGAACTGCTCCGTGGGGTCCAGCTTGCGCTTGAAGAAGATGGGGTGACGCCGGTCCCCGATGTAGGGCTTGCGGTTGGAGTCGGAGGAGATGAGGCTCTCCTTGGCGGCGAAGGCCAGGTCTCCGTAGAGGCTGTAGCACAGCCCCTCGGGGTTGGCCCGGTCGATGGGCTGGCTGGCGTCCTTGAAGATGTGCTGGTAGAGGGTGCTGTCCTTAGAGCCCGACAGGAGGAAATAGGGGTCGTGGAGGTGACGCCACACGATGCCCGTGGTGACGTCCTTGTGCTCCTCAAACATGGCGGAGGGGATGAAGGGACGCCGCACGTCCCAGACGTAGATGTTGTGGTCCACCATCATGGAGCAGGTGGCGATGTGGTGCTTGCACTCCGGGCGCCACTTCACCCGGGCCACAGAAGCGATGGTCTGCACGCAGTAAATCTCCTTCGCCCGCGTGGTGTTCATGTCCCACACCTTCACCATCTTATCCCGGCCGCCTGTTGCCAGCCAGCCCCTGGGAGAAGGATGGAGAAAGATGGTGAGATGCCAGCTCGGGCCAGGATCTGTGCCCGTTCACCTCTCCTTTCCCGCCCCAGCACAGAAACGCTCACAGCACGGATGCGACCACGTCCACGCCAAGGGGAAGCGGCCAGGCTGCAATTGCATCCTCCCACACGCTACCCTAATGCCTCCGCTCTCCAATAAGCGGGTCAGGCAACACCCCTCCTTCCCGTTCCTGTTTAAGGCCCTGCGTCTTTAGAGCCACACTCATATGAAGGGCTCCCAGCCAGACCAGTTCCTTCTGCCTCTGGTTTCCACTTCCCAGGGACAGCAGAGAGACAAAAGGCCAGTTTGAGCATATTTCAGTGCCTCTCTAAGCTTGTGAGGAGTCGCAGCACTGCCCGGCAGGGAGCGAGGAGGGACTCGCACCCCACAACAACTGTTTCCAGACGCGCCCCAACTGCCTCCAGGGAAAGGCAGGAGGGAAACGTGATCAAACGCAAGCAAGCCGTGTCCCAGAGCAGCCACGCAGCGTCTGTTCCCGAGCTGAGCACCGGAGCGAGAGGCTGCCCTGACAAGAGGGGCAAGACAGCAGCTTGCTATACCCCACCGTTAGCAGTCCAGTGCCTCAGGATCCCCAGACTTGTCAAAAAACAAACCCAAAACACCTCAACACACCCCCAAAATCCTCAAAGTAATAATTGCTCCCACCTTCCAGCAATGGCCCAGCCCCTGACACAAGGGGCCAGGGTATCAGAGACCCTGCTTTCCCCCGTCCTGAAAGGTCCCAACGCCGTTTTTAGAGCCTCCCTCGTCTCTGCCAAGGCCGGGTGGCTGGCAAGGTCCAGCCCCGCACACACCTGTCCTCCGGGTGCCAGTCGCAGCAGAAGACGGGCCCATTGTGGGCCGTGAACATCCTCTCGTAGCGGTCCGGCCGGCGGATATCCCACAGCTGCACGTTCCCGTTCTCAAAGGTGGCAGCGAAGGTGAAGTAGTCCCGGATGCTGAACTGGACGTCACGCACGCTCTCCGACTGGCCTGAGTGGGGACAGAAGTTGAGATCCGGTGAGACAGAGCTCCAGCAAATCTAAAAACCCTACTGGAAGAGCCATGGGGGTCACCAGCCCAGACAGAAGGGGAAGCAGGGAGTGATGCGGCCACCTTCCACCTCCTGCGCAGACCCAGCCCACTGCCGAGTGGCCAAAACAGCAGCAAAATGCCTCTCAGCTCCCTCCCTGCCTGCTCCAGACATCGTGTCCTGAGCAAACCCTCCTCCCAGGCACGGGGAAAGGGCAAAGCCCCCAACCTCTGCCTCTCATCAGGGCAGGGAGGCAAGCAACAGCCCGTGTTCATACCAGAGAAGGTGCTGACAGAGTCCTTCTTGCGCAGGTCGAAGCATTTCATGTAGCCGTCCTGGGAGCCGCTGAGGAGCATGTAGACCTCGGTGGGGTGGAAGCAGACCTTGTTGACGGTGCGCTTGTGCTCAGTGAAGAGCTGGTCCTGCTTGTTGCGGGACGGCTTGCCCAGGTTCCAGGTGACGACCACGCCGTTGGTGGCGGCGGTGGCCAGCAGGTTCTCGTCCATCTGGTGCCACACCACGTCCGCGCAGCTGAAGTTCAAGGAGGGTTTGCGGCCGACGCGGAGGTTCAGTTTCTCCACAAACTGGTCCTCCTCGATGGAGTAGATCTTGAAGATGTTGCGGCCGGCCACCACCACCTGGGCAGCATCGCGGCACACGCTGATGGCATTGGCGGGGGCGTCCAGGTGGCAGAACATGGTCCGTCCCGTGAGGGCGTTGCCCCCCAGGGCGGTGGTGACCCTGGCCATTTTCTCCATGGCCGTCCTCGGGGCACACTCCCCTCTCCAGGAGCAGGCTCGGAGGCTCGCGTCCCCGCAGGCTGCATTCACGCTCGCGTGGCCGCCCTGCTCCACCTCAGCCAGAGCTGGGAAGGGACAGGCTCGGCTCCCGCAGCTCCTGGCAGGCCCAGGCGGCTTCGACCACAGCTTTTTGTGGCCACATCAATGGGCCGCGGAGGTGAGAGGCTACAGCCCGGCTGCTACCTGTGGGGAGAGAGATGAAGCCCCAAGCCAGGCCTCTCCTCCCGCTGCCGTCTGTAACTCCCTCTCAGGGAGTTCTTGAAAACCTTTTCTGGGTTTCTTGTTCCCTCCTCAGTTCAACCCCCCCCGAGACACTCCGCTGACGAGAGCGGCTGCTGGCGATGCTACGGGAGGTCGACTACAGCGACGTGGACCGAGGCGAGCAGCGTCTCCAGCGAGAGGTCGGGTGAAACGAGGCCGCAGTCATCTCCGCGGGGCACTCCCTGTGCCCAAACCCCTGCAAGCACCACAGGCGGGGGTTCACTCTGCTTCTCCAGCTGGGGGGAGGCAGCCACGCAGAGGGGCAGCTCGTCCCATCCCCGTCCCAGGCCGGGGTGCCAGGGGCTGGCAGCTGCTCTGGGGGAGCCCTGGGGCCAGCAAAGCTGCCTGGGGGTTGCAGGGTCCCTGGGGGCACCCACAGGCCGGCTCCCCCGGAGCCAGGCCCTCCTGCTCCTACACCCTTCCCTCGCCAGCCTCCCTCACACCCCACGTTCCCCCCTCCTCAGGGCCCGCCCCTGACCCACAGACCCCCCAGGGCCCCCGCCCCCTTCTGCCCCTCAGAGCCCCCCTTCTGCCCCTCAGCCGCCCCTGCCGCTGCCGGCCAGGCCCTCCGCCGCCGCCGCGGTGCCGGTGCCGTACCCGGTGCCGTACCCGGTGCCGGCGCAGCCCCACCGGCAGCTCGGGCCCAGCAGGCCCCGCCACGGAAACGGCCGCCGAGCCCCGCCCCCTTCCGCCGCCGAGCCCCGCCCCGCCCCCGGAACCCGCCCCACCTCCAGAACACGAGCCCGCCCCCCGGGAGGCCCCGCCCCGGGATCAGGCCCCGCCCCTGAGTCAGACCCCGCCCCCTGCACGGCGCGGGGAGGCGGGGCGCGGTGGGCGGGGCTCGCTCGGGGAAGCGGGGGGATAGGGGGGTGCCGGGGGGATATGGGGGTGCAGGGGGATATGGGGTGCATTGGGGTGGGGGTGCAGGGGGATATGGGGTGCATTGGGGTGGGGTGCGGGGGAGATGTGGGGGTGCCGGGGGGATATGGGGGTGCAGGGGGATATGGGGTGCATTGGGGTGGGGGTGCAGGGGGATATGGGGTGCATTGGGGTGGGGTGCGGGGGAGATGTGGGGGTGCCGGGGGGATATGGGGGTGCAGGGGGATATGGGGTGCATTGGGGTGGGGGTGCAGGGGGATATGGGGTGCATTGGGGTGGGGTGCGGGGGAGATGTGGGGGTGCCGGGGGGATATGGGGGTGCAGGGGGATATGGGGTGCATTGGGGTGGGGGTGCAGGGGGATATGGGGTGCATTGGGGTGGGGTGCGGGGGAGATGTGGGGGTGCCGGGGGGATATGGGGGTGCAGGGGGATATGGGGTGCATTGGGGTGGGGGTGCAGGGGGATATGGGGTGCATTGGGGTGGGGTGCGGGGGAGATGTGGGGGTGCCGGGGGGATATGGGGGTGCAGGGGGATATGGGGTGCATTGGGGTGGGGGTGCCGGGGAGATGTGGGGGTGCCGGGGGATATGGGGGTGCCGGGGGGATATGGGGTGCATTGGGGTGGGGGTGCCGGGGAGACGTGGGGCCCGGGGGGCTGGGGGTGCAGGGGGAAAATGGGGGTATCGGGGGGGGACATGGGGTGAATTGGGGTGGGGATGCCAGGGGGGCGTGGGGTGCAGTCTGTGGGGGTGCGATGGGGGTGTCACAGGGATGTAGGGTGCATTGGGGGTGGGGGTGCCGGGGAGATATGGGGTGCCCTGGGGGGTGAGGGTGCAGGGGGGAAGATGGGGTGTCAGGGGGATACGGGGTGCGTTGGGGGTATAGGGATGCACTGGGGGGCTTGGAGGGTGCACTGAGGTGTGGGGCTGCCTGGGGGGTGTGGGGGAGCACTGGGGTTTAGGGGTACATGGCGGGCGGCTATACAGGGCTACACTGGGGGATGGGGGTGCAGGGCGGGTGGGGGTGCACTGGGGGGTACGGGGGCGCACTGCCACGGGGGGGTGGGGAGGGGGTACGGGGACGCCCCAGCCCCGGGGCTGTGGCCGTGCTGGGGCTGCCCCTGCGAGGGGGGCCGTGGGGGTGCGCAGGGCTGATGGCACCCCCGGGTCCGCTGCCCTCCCCGGCAGGGGTGGGGGGACCCTCGCGTGCCCTGCCTGTCCCCGGCCTGCCCGGACGCCCCGGCCCCGTGTCCCGCGGCAGCTCGTGGCAGCACGCCGGTGGGCGTGGGGGTGCAGGCAGCCCCCACCCTTGCTGCTGCTGTGCCGGGGTGCTCCGTGCCCCAGCGGTGCCACCCCGTCCCGCGGCCCTGCTGGCTCCTGCTGCACCCCAAACCCCCTTCCAGGGCCGCGAGGGTCCCCGTGCCGTTTTGGGGCCAGAAAGGGGCGTTTTGGACAAAGGAGGGCGCGGAGGCGGCGGGTGGTGCAGCAGTTCCTTCCCGGCCGGTACAAAGGCAAAACAAACCGAAAGCGTGTCCGTGTCCGTGTCCGTGTCCGTGTCCGTGTCCGTGTCCATATCCGTGCCCGTGTCCATATCCGTGCCCGTGCCCGTGTCCGTGTCCGTGCCCGCACTCCTCCCGGGGCCGTGCGGGCAGCCGGTGCGGCAGCGGGCGATGCCGCGGGGACGGCCACCGAGCCCCCTCCCGTGCCAGGTCCCCGTGGGCACCTCAGCACCGTGCCCGGCCCGGCCCCGGCTTGGCCCAGCCCAGGGGTCCCCCCTGCCCCCCGCTCGCCGCTGCCGATGGCTTTCCAGAAGAGCGGTGGCGGTGGCAGCACGTCCCGGGGTGCCACCTCCCGCCTTCGCTCCATGCCCCCGGTGTCCCCGCGGTGGCTCGGGCCTGGCCCCGGTCCCCCGGGACGTCCCGTCCCAGCCGGGCGGGTCGCTCCCCGGTGTCGGCATCCCGCGGGGAGCAGCATCGCCCCGCTGACCCCGCGTAAACCGGGGTGCGGCGGGGTCCCCGGGGCGAGGGGCGATGCTTGCCGGGAGAGCCCGGCTCCCGGGGCAGGATCCGGCTGGGGCGAAGCCGTATGGAGGGGCCGGGTGGGGGCTGTCACTTGTCACTGTCCCCCCCAGGTACCCTGGAGCCTGCCGTACCACGAGACTGAAGCAAGCGAGCATGCGAGGGCGGCGGGCGGGCGGGCGGAGGGAAACATCCTATTCACCGGGAGAAAGCACCGGGCACCCCAAGGGCAGGGCCGGGGGCTCGGGGGGTGCACAGCACAGGGGGGGCGGCCAGGGGTGCGAGGGGACCCGTCCAGCCTCCATCACCACCCATGGGTGCCAAAACCAAGCATCCTCCTCTCGCCTATCCCTGGGAGCATCCTTTGGCCCCCGGGAGCATCCTTGGCGGTGGGGCCGTGAGCCCGCTCGGCACCGGGGCGAGGGCGGGACGTGGCTGGGGGGTCACGCTGCCGTCGCCTTCCCACTTTGGGTTTCCGTGATGTCCGTTTGTCCGTCCGGAAGGGATTGGCGGGACACCGGGAGGAGGACGGGCAATGGCGGCGGCGTGGGGGGGGAATTTACAGGGTACCCGGGGGGGACTCCGGCGAGGGGTGCCACCATCCCCCATCTCCCCCCGGAGCCCCATGTCCTTCGGGGGTGTCTATGCGGGGGGTGTCCGGGGTCGGTTGTAATCGACGGCATCCTTCGCATCCCCCAGCAGATGGAAAGAAACGGGGTGGGCGATGTCAGACGGGGCGGCGGCGGGGTGGGCGCGGGAGCGGGGCGGCCGGATCCGGCGCTACTCGATCACCATGCAGCACGGGAGGTGCTGGGAGAAGTACTTGAAGAGCTCCGGGGTGGCCCCGGGGCAGTTGGTGAGCTCCAGCTCCTCCAGCTCCTGCAGCTGCACCAGCCCCGACAGCCCCGTGGTGGTCAGCAAGGGGCAGCCTGCAAGTGGGCAGGGCACACTGTCACCCCAAAACACCAGCACTCCAAAAACCAGCACCCGAGAAAACCCGGCACCCCAAAACACCAGCACCCAAACCCACCAGCACCCCAAAAAACAGCACCCCAAAACACCAGCATCCCCCCCCAAAAGCATCCCAAACAATCAGCACTCCAAAAAACAGCTCCACAAACACACCAGCACTCCAAAGCCCCAGCACCCCAAAGCCCCAGCACCCCAAAACACCAGCACCCCAAAACACCAGCACCCCAAAAAACCCAGCACCCCAAGAGTCCAGATGTGAAACTATCCCCTGGGAGCTGGGCTGGGTGCAGATGCCTGGGTGGCTCGGGGGGGTGCGGGAGCCGTGCCATGCTGGAGAGGGGGATGCTGGCTGTCCCCAGGGCTGTCCCTGTCCCCACGCTCAGTCTTTCCCCAGCCCTGTGGGGACCCAGCCACCCCAGTCCCGGTGGAGCGAGGGGGGGGTCTCACCGG
Organism: Mycteria americana; assembly: GCF_035582795.1. Lineage (NCBI taxonomy): Eukaryota > Metazoa > Chordata > Aves > Ciconiiformes > Ciconiidae > Mycteria > Mycteria americana. Next base: position 18,424,195 of record NC_134376.1, read on the forward strand.
CCAGCGAGAGGAGGCGGAGGCTGCCCATGCTCAGGAGATGCTTCAGGCCAAAATCCTGCACCTGGAAAAGAAAATGGAGTGGGAGCTGGGGGGGGACAAGGAGGGGCTCCACAGCGGCTCAGCATCGCTGGGGCAGGGGGCTGGGTGCAGGGGCAGGTGCTGGGGAAGGGTGCCAGGGCAGGGAGCAGCAACAGGGTGCGGGGACAGGGTGCAGGATGCTGGGGCAGGGAGCCGGGTGCTGGGGCAGGGGGAGGGTGCTGGGGCAGGGTGCTGGGGCAGGGTGTTGGGCCTGAGTCCTGCGGAGCTCACAGGAGCACCCCATCCCTTCCCCACTTCCCAGCACCAAGTCATGGGGGCTCCAGCCGGCCCGGGGTGCCCACCCTGAGCTCATGGCCCATCCCCAGGGAGGTGCCAGCCACCCTGCCCTCCCCGCCGTGCCCGCCGGGACGGCACGGCTGTGTTCCCCCACCTACCTGGCAGCACCAGCGCAGGTAGAGGCTCCGCAGGGACGACATGGTGGACAGGTAGCTGAGGCCGGTGTCGGTGATCCGCACGCACCTGCCAGGGACATGGGGTGTCAGGGCCAGCCGGGAGCGGGGCACCCATGGGTGTCCTCAGACTGTAGCCTCCATGCTGCACCCGCTGCCTCCAGCACGGCTCAGCACGGCATGGCTCAGCATGGTGCGGCATGGTGCGGCATGGCTCGGCATGGCATGACATGGCTCGGCATGGCATGGCTCGGCATGGCTCAGCATGGTGCGGCATGGTTTGGCACGGCTCGGCATGGCATGGCATGCCTTGGCACAGCTTGGTATGGCTTGGTATGGCTTGGCATGGCTTGGCATGGCACAGCACAGCATGGCATGCCTTGGCACAGCTTGGTATGGCTTGGCATGGCACAGCACGGCATGGCATGCCTTGGCACAGCTTGGTATGGCTTGGCATGGCTTGGCATGGCACAGCACGGCTCAGCACGGCCCCGTACCTGTCAAGCACCAGCTCCTCCAGTTTGTGCAGGTCGCAGGCGATGTACTCCAGGGCCATGTCGGTGATGCGAGGGCACCAGGAGAGGTCGAGGCTGCGCAGCTTCCGCAGGTTCTCAGCCACCAGCTCCACGCCATCATCCGTCACCTTGGAGCAGCCCGAGAGGCTGAGGACGCTCAGGTTGGGCAGGCTGTGGACCATGTTGACCACGCCGTGGTTGGTGATCTCCCAGCAGGAGTTGAGGCGGAGGGTGTGGGTGGTGTAGCCTTGCTTGGCGGTGAAGTAGGCAAGCGCCGTGTCCGTCACGTGGTAGGCTTGCAGGTTGAGCTCGGTGAGGTTGGGCAGGAGCTGTGAGATGGCGGCGATGGCGTCGTCGGCCACATTGATGCAGTCGCTGACGCTCAGCGCCGTGATGCGGGCGTTGAGGCTGGACCACAGCCCGGCCTCCGTGAAGTCGTTGCAGCCCGACAGCTCCAGCCGCACCACGCCCTGCATCTGCTCCAGCATCACCTGCCGAGGGGCAGGGGGTCAGGGCACGGTGGGCACTGCCACCCGTCCCGTGCAGCCTCCTGCCCCGGCCCTGGCTCCCTCTGAGCCCCCCGGGGCTCTTCCCGCTGCCCCCAGCCCTGCATGGGTCCAGCCTTCTCCCTGGGACTGCCCTGGCGTCGGAGCAGCACCCTGCTTTAGGACATGCCAGCATTGGCAGGGAACGGGAGGGGACAGGCAGGGACCCCCAGCCACGGCCCTTGCTCTGTACCCGGTGCCGTTGGCAGGGGCGGGATTAACGCCCGCTCCCAGCCTGGGTGCTGCTCGGGTAGGATGTGGCCACGGAGCAGCCGGTGCCGTGTTTGGCCGTGGCGCGGGGCAGGGGACCTCGGTGGGGACATTGCCTGGCCCTGTGCAGGACCATGAGTTGCCCCATCTCCATCTGACCCGCAGCCCCCTGCCCAGGAGACCCCCCTTGCTGGGGAGCAGCCAGCCAAGCAGGGATGTCCCCATGCCCTGAGCCCTGCTCACCACCCGCCGCCGCATCCACCACCCAGCAGCAGGGCCACCGCGTCTGGCTTTGCCTTCCCAGCAGCATCTGCAGGCAGCATCCGCGGGCGGCAGGGATGAACCCCCCCCCCCGCCGACAGCATCTTTGCCCCCTGCCTGGGAGGGCAGCGCAGGCTGCAGCCCATCCCGCTGCCCAGACCACAGGCAGGGGCTCCCGATGCTGCCTGCGCCCGTGGGATGGCCATGCCACCTGCCTGCTCCTCGCCTGCGGCCGGTGAAAGCTCTGCCTGCCTGTGTGTCCCCAGGGCCGCTGGGATGGACCCGCCATTGCCACATCTCCTCCACCCCAGCCACCTCGCCGGGGTCACCTACCTCCAACCCCGCGTCCGTGATGGTCGACCTCTTAAGGCTCATGGACTTGACCCCCTTCTTGGAGAGGGGGTAGTTGTCAATGAACTCACAAATGTCCAGGTCAGAGACGCCCACGAGGCAGAAGCCGTCGAAGCCACGGACGGCAAAGCCCTGCAGGCTGACAAACTCCTTCTCGCCACCGGGCAGGACGTTGTAGAGCTCTTTGGTGTGCAGGACGGGCGTCAAACCCACCCAGAACTTGGGCTGGTAGAGCACCCGCCGCCACGCCTTGCACACCTGCGCCAGCACACACTTCTCGCACGCCGAAAAGTACCAGAACAAGCGGTTGAGGATCTTCTCGTCCACCGCCAGCTGCCTTTCCGAGGGCGAGCCGGGCAGCTGCTCCGGCGAGGGCTGCTCCGAGCCTTCGCTCGTGTCCAGTCCCACCAAGGAAGCGCTGGGAGGGGAGGAGACGCTGGCCAGAGTGGCCAAGGAGAGTGGGGAGGCCAGGCTGGGGATGGGCAGATCGCTGCGGTGGGCTAAGGCCGGGCTGAGGATGGCAGGCACGGAGGAAGGCTGGCACAGACGGTTTTTCACGGCGGGGGTGCCTTTGGTGATGCTGGCGGAGCCGAGGCCGTTGGGTTGCGTGGGGATCTTCACCAGTCCATTGCGGGGCAAACATGGGGGCTTGGTGTCACCGTTTCTCGGGTTCGACATCTTCCACAGGTCTCTCTGCAACACAGGGGTGTGGGCTGAGGGGCTGCTGGTCCAGCAGGGAGAGTGGGCAGGGAGAGTGGGCACGGAAGGCGGGCAGGGCTGGGGGATGTCGTGGCACCGGTGGGGAGGGAGACCCTGGGGGTCCCCTGGGCAGGGACCAGGATGGCACAGGGGGCTGGGTGGTGCAGGGTTGGTGAGGACAGCCGCGGAGGGGACATGCCCGGGGCACAGAGCGGGGTCCTCCAAGGGGCTGTGTGGCCCTGGCATCCCCCATGATGGGGTACGGATGGGGATTTGTCCCTGGATGTTCACATCCCTCTCGAAGCCTGGGATCCAGCCACCAATGGGAGCAGGAGGAGGATCATAGAATCATAGAATGGTTTGGGTTGGAGGGGACCTTTAAAGGCCATCTAGTCCAGTCCCCTGCCATGAGCAGAGATATCTTCAACTGGATCAGGTTGCTCAGAGCCCCATCCAACCTGACCTTGGATGTTTCCAGGGATGGGGCATCTACCACCTCTCTGGGCAACCTGGGCCAGTGTCTCACCACCCTCAGCGTAAAAAATTTCTTCCTTAAATCTAGGCTGAAGCTCCCCTCTTTTAGTTCAAAACCATGACCCCTTGTCCCATCGCTACAGGCCCTGCTAAAAAGTCTGTCCCCACCTTTCTTACGAGCCCCCTTTAAGTATTGAAAGGCCACAATGAGGTCTCCCCGGAGCCTTTTCTTCTCCAGGCTGAACAACCCCAACTCTCTCAGCCTGTCCTTGCAGGAGAGGTGCTCCAGCTCTCCGATCATTTTTGTGGAGGGGAGAGGAGGCAGCGGCGGCAGAGTAGAGCTGCCTCCACTCGCCGTGCCAGCCAGGCGCTCAGCGGCCAGCCCATGCTGGCCGGGAGCCTCGCCGAGCCTCGCCGAGCCTCACAGCAGCCGGGCAGCACCCCAGCAAACCAGGCCAATAAATATTTCAGCGGCAGCAAGGCCGGCTTTCCAACGGCCCCGCCACACCCCACCATCCATTATTCAAAGCGTTTCCCTCTATAAATATGGAGGTGAATAATTGATGGGGGTTCGCCCCCCCCTCCTGCCCCAGCCGGTGCCTGGCGTGGGGCCCTGCTGGTGTGCTGCCCGTCCTGCCCACGCCCTGTTTGCCAGTGCTGTGCCAAACACTGCCAAAGAGCCGGGTCTGAGGTCTGAGGCTCCTGGCAGCCCCTGGGGACACGGTGAGGAGCTGGAGCCCAGGGAAGTGGGACCAGCTCAGGGACCAGGGGACAGGGACACGGTCCTCAAGCCCCGACGGATGGCTGGCACATCCATCCGATGGTGGCTGATGGGACTGGAGGACCCTCTCCATCGTCAGCTCCCCCCAGACCCAAGATAAAAGTGAGGGAATTATTTTAGCCCCTTGATTTGGGATGGAGATGGCCAGGCCCTGATGGAAGGGCACCGAGGGAGGAGCATCCTGGCCGGTGATGCTCATGGCCCAGGTCCATGGGCTCTGAGGATGCTCCATGCAGCCTGGCGGGGATGGCTGCCAAGTGGGGTGCAGCCTAGATCCCCCCTGCCCCCAGCCCATTGCTTTCACCCTTGCAGCATCCCTGGCCTCATCCAGCCCTCCGGGAGCAGCCAGGGAGGGGAGCATCCACCCGAAACGTGCTGTGGAAGAGCCCAAGGGCGAAGGCAGCTGCCGGTGGCACAGCTGGCAAACCCCACGGGGTGCATGGTGTGCGGCGTCTCCTGGGGACGCCCTCCCCGGCACAGCGGGGCCGCGGGACAGGGCTGGTGGGAGCTGCTGAAGCCTCTCCCACGGCGTGATCGGCAGCGGCGCGGAGGTGCCTGCAGTCAGCCTGGCCCGGTGGCAGTGGCACCACGAGAGCCCGGCCTCTGGGGACGAGCCCAGCCCTGTGCAGACAGTCTGGCGCCGCTCCCCGCTCAGATGCAGCCTCTGCTGCCTCCGCTCACGCTGCCCGACAGCGGAGCTGGGCCTCTGATGCTTGGACATGTGTTAAATTCACTTGAAAGCAGGAGAAGAGGATGGGAAAGAAGGAAGAAACTTTAAACCAGCGGCTAGGTGCTTGGCAGCAATTAGGGAAGCAGACAGAACATGCACCAGGGTGTCTAACACAGCCATACAGCACAAATCCAAACAGATAATTACCAGGCGGCACAGAAAGGCTGTCGCTCCGACACGGAGCCCGCAGCCAGAGCCGTTCGGCACACTGGCTACCCCTGGGGAGAGGGCAGGTGGCGGCAGAGGGGCAGCCCGGGCCTCGGGAGCCCAAGGGGACAGTCACAGGAGGAGACAGATGCTGACAAGTCGCTGGACTGAAACGCAGCCAGCGGGAGGTGTTGGCGACGGTTACAACCAGCTCAGACCTCAGTTGGTCCCCGAGGCCAGGCTCAGGGGGGGCTGAGTGGATTCAGCAGCTTTCCCAGTCCTGCCTTGGAAAGCTGAGCCAGGTCCTCCCGGCCCCGGGCGCTGAGGCTGCCTGTCTGGCTCACAGAAATCCCAAACCATGAATGAACTGGGAAGTTACTTCAAATAGAAAGATGGATGGAGAGTCAGGCCTTCTGGGCACAGGCAGGCTCCAGGCAGTGGCAGCGGGAGGCCGGGCAGGCAGGCTGGCTGTACACGGCCACATCTCTCTGGGGAAATGGGCAGGCAAGGATTTGGGGTTTCCTACTGCCTGAAAAGGAGCAGGACTGTGCCTGAGGTGGGAGCCCAGCCTGGAGAGAGTGGGCAGGGCCACAGACTGCGGAGGGGAGTGGGTCCGATAACCACTCTCTCCTCTGTCTCTAGCACTGCGGGGCAGCGCTGGGATCTGCCCTCCACTGCTGCAGGAAAGCCCCTGCCTGCAGCCAAGCAGCCCCCCAGGTTCCTGCACCCTGGGGCTGAGGCCACATTGCTCCAATGTACAAAGTGCAAGTACCACACCCCGCAGAGATCGGAGCTGCTGTGTGCCGGGAGACCCAGCACACCCTGCCCTGCCCCAGGCCCTCCCTTCAACCCAATGAGACAGTGGAGGGACAGGGAAATACGAAGCTGTCTGCCTTGGGGGTGACAGTACAGAGCCCCTCTGATGTTTCAGCATCTCCACAAGTACCTCCATATGCTCTTTGTTCACCTCAAAGTAGCAGGAGAGCAGAGATCTGGTCTTTCCTCCTCTCTCCATTATCTCAGATTGTGTGACTGGGCCAACCATAAGGCCACCAGAAGGAGGGTTCAGCACTTGGTACGACCATCCTTACTCTGGGATCCCACAGGAAGGGCCCAGCATCGCAACCCCCCATCGCAACCTCCCTCTGCTCTCACAGGCCACACCTCACAGGGGAAGCATCTGCCAGCAGTGGAGTGCCAGCTCCCAATCCACAGTGGGGGGAAACCTGACAAAAGCAAAGGGCAAAGTCTTTTAGTCTCCCAAATTCACTCCAGGGTGCACATTTCACAGGAAACATCATTGCCACTCCATTCATGAGGGTTTTGTCATCCACAATGAGCTATGATGCAGTGGTGGGGGGTGGATTTGACGCAGGAAGAGGGAAGAAAGAAGGGGGTCTAAGAGTCTGTCACTACAAACATTACACAGATGATGAAGATGCTGGGAGGAATAGGACGAAAGCTGCCAGGAAGACAGAGCTTATCCAAGCCGTTGGTGAGTCTACCATCTCCATGTGGTAACGAAGAGGGATGAGGGCCTCAAGAGATGGGCAGGATGATCACTCACCCTGGTAGTGCCACCCCCACATGGGTGTTTGCTGGGAGACCCCATGCTGTGGCAGACATGGATAAGACCATCATCCCGCTACGGCTGGGCTCAAGGGCAAGCGCTGGACCAGCCGGGCTTGGAGGCTACCGAGGACTTTGGGGCAGCTGCGCTCGGAGGCCACTGAGACCCCGGACTGGCCAGGCGTGGGAGCCGCTGGGGGCCCGGCCCTGCTCGCGGGCAGGCCCGGTCAGCACCGCGGACAGCGCCCGTTCAGCACCGCGGACAGCGGCCCCGGTCAGCACCGCGGACGGCGGCCCGGCCTCCTCGGGGCCGCATCGCCCTACAAGGGCGCCCGCAAACCTGCCCCTGCGGGACCCCCTGCCTCAGCGGCCCCCTGCGAGGACCCACTATGGCCCCTCAGGTCCCTGCGAGGTTCCACTACTGCCCCGCCAGGTCCCTGCGAGATCCCACCATCGCCCTGCCGGGTCCCTGCGAGATCCCACCATCACCCTGCCAGGTCCCTGCGAGATCCCACCATCGCCCTGCCAGGTCCCTGCGAGATCCCACCATCACCCTGCCAGGTCCCTGTGAGATCCCACCATCGCCCTGCCGGGTCCCTGTGAGATCCCACCATCGCCCTGCCGGGTCCCTGTGAGATCCTACCGTCACCCCGCCAGGTCCCTGCAGACCCCCCTCCTGCCCCGCCAGCCTGCCGTGAAGCCCTGTTATTGCCCTGCCAGAATCCAAGGCTGCTGCAAAATTATTTCTGTAGAGCCACTGCTTCAGTGACAGAGCGCTGCTTGGCAGCAAGCAGCCATCGCTCATGGCTTCCTGCACACACACACACACATATCTATATGCACACCCAGACACGCATGGACACACACACCACCACCCTGTCAGAGCCCCAGGAGCTGGCGGATGCACCTTGCACAAGCCTTGGTGTTCAGCTGCACATATACACGCACACATACACACACAAACAGAGATAAGCGCATGCACGCATACACACACAGAGGGTTGCATCAGCTGAATTCATTAGCCCATCTATTTTTACTAATGCAGCAAATCAAGTTGCTCTACAGGCGGAGAAAACACACCCGAGACATAGTGCTGTGGCAGAGCACACAGCCAAGGCTTTTGTCCAGCGCTCCTGAGGGTAACGGCTCCCCGGGACTCCCTCAGCTCGACGTGACAGCCCCAACCAGCAGCAATGCCACCCAGGCTCTTGCTTTGGCGGGGCTGAACCTGCCGACCAAAGCACATGGTAGTCATAAAGACATCTCACCATACAAATCGCCTTCCCCAGCAGCATTCAGTGATGTGTGAGCTGCCTCCTGCTCTGATCCCATCAGGTCAGACCACTGCCCATGCCGTGAGCAGTCAGAGGGGTGTATGACTGCCGGCCTCCGAGGCTGAGTCGCCTCGGAGGGCTTGGATCACTCCAACAATGCAGAGGAGCCACAGAAGGCCCTGGAGGAGCCGCCAGCTCCCCCAGAGATGGAGGGGCAGCGGGTGTGTTTGGGTAGAAGCTGCCTGTACATGTGCGTGTGTGTGTGTGCGCGCATTGATCAGCGCTGCCGGGCTCAGCACTCACACAAGTCAGCTGGGAGAGAGGCTCAGAGCACAGCTTCAAACTCAGTGCTACGTATTCACCTGCTGCACAAGCCAGGAATCTGTGGTGGGGAAGGGCCTCACCACTCTGCCTGGCCCCGGAGACCTGCCATTTGTGTCATGGGAGCTGGGAAACTCCTTCCTGAGATTACGCTGAGAGCTCCTTGGGAGACCAGAGGGCTGAGAGCAGCTCTCCTGCTCCCTTGTTGGCTCCCAACGACTCCAAAGAGCTTGTTTCACCTTGCAGCAGACAAAGAGGCTCAGGAGGGGCTGGGGAAACGACTGGTTTGAGTCCCTTTCCTGCCGGCTGCCACTCAGTGCCGGGCTGGCTTGTGAATCCATCACTGGGTCTCAGGCAGCTCATGGCCGGGCAGCAGAGCTGTCGCGATAGGGATCCCCCAGCACCGCTCTACCCCAGGTCCCACAGCCTTTCCAAACAGCAAGAGCTGGGGCTGGGCTATGCAGGGCCATGCCCATGCCCAGGGAGCCAGGGAAATGCTAGCTGAGGTGCCACAGCCAAGCTCTGCTCAGGTCCCCACCACTTTCTGCTTAGCTGAGAGAACAGCTCATGTCCAGGGGCACCGGGAGACACAGCTCCTGTTCCCCCTCAGCGTGGGGCAGTTGTAGGGAGGAGGCAGAGCTCCAGCCCCCCAGGCCTGGCCAGGCAAAACTTCCTCGCAACAGGCAGCGGGGTCCCCTCTGGCTGCCGCAAGCCCTTCCCGGAGCAGTATTTGTCTTCTCTGCTGGGACCCAAATCTCCCAAAGACATCAAGCCCCGACCTCCCTCCCTATCCCAGGCAGCCCCTCGAGGGGACCCCACACACAAGAGGAGCACGGGATGCACAGACCAGGGCAGAGCTGGACCTCAACGTGCTGCCCTGGGCCCATCTCCTCCAGCCTCCTCCAGAGGTACCAGCCCTCGCCGCCATGGAGGATGCTCATGCTTTGGCCAAGCTTTGCCTTGCTCCCTACCGACTGAGTTGAGGGGAAGAGGGAGCAGCTCCTCTTGTGCCGGCTCCTGCCCGGCCTGGCCCCCTCCTGCAAGCCCAGCCAGAGCACACCCAACTGACAGCACCCAGCATGTTACGGCCCTTCTCTCTGCCTCTCTTGGGCCCAGGAAGGGGTGAACAAAAATACAAGAACCCACGAGGAGAGAGGAGACAGGAGACCATGGCCCACGGCTGCCCCCGAGCCCCCTGCCGACTGATGTGCTCCCCGGATACCGCCGGGACTTGAGCCTCTTCTTCAAACCCCTTCATCCCTCCAGATGTGGCAATGGCCACGCAAGCAGCGATGCCCCTTTGCCCCTGGGCTTGGGGGTCCGCCCGGGAGCCAGGGTTGCGCAAGGTGGCTGAATGCCTGCCCAACACTGGGGCCATCGGCCCCAGGCTCATGGGATGCTGGGGCGGGCAGGCAGTGTTCAGCCATGGGACTCCCTGCTGCAGGGGGCTGTAGGGGCTAAATGCTGACACAGGCTCTAAAAAGCTGTTAGGTGCGCTCCCGGAAGCAAAGGCACTGCCCTGCTCCTGCTCCCAGGGCAGCCCCCCAGCCGCCCGCTTCCCCCAGCCAGGAGCTGGGCACAGGTCACACCTCCAGCAGGGAGAAACCCTGAAGAAATGGCTTCTGCCTGCCCCATCCCCAGATGGGGAGCCCTGGAGCCCTGGAGCTCTGGCCCTGGAGCGCCTGGTGAACGTGGCTGGTCCCCGTGGCGAGTGGGCAGAGGTTTGGCAGGGGTGGGATGCTGCCAAAGGAGCCCTGCTCACCCGCGCCCCATCCCGCTCCCTCCCACACCATCGGCACCTACTTGCCTCTCAAATCCCCTTTCACCTCTCCGGGCACTGTTCATCTGCACAGGCACTGGTGGGGAGCAATGGGCCACGACTTGGAGGTGGGGAAACTGAGGCACGGGCAGGGCAACGTGGCTTTGCCACGGAGCTGCCAGAGTCTGAGTCAGGCAGAGCTTAAACCCACGGAGCATGAAGGCAGAATCCAGCCCTCAAACCCAAAGTGCTCCCGCTTCGGCCTCCCTTCTGCCGGCTGGAGTGTGGCCACATCCCCATGGGATGGTCAACACGGAGGTGACCCTGCCGGAGGGGATGGGGGGACCCTTCCCCCCTTCCGCCTTCCCACATGTGATGCCCCACAGCGAGGGTCCCTCTGTCCCCAGAAGCAGGATTTGGGGAGGCAGGAGGCTCCCAGCGCTGGGGATGCTCGTCCCGCTGCTCCCCGCCACGGTGGAGCTGCTGGCACGGGGAGGAGAGCAGGCCCGGTGGATGGCAAAGGGATCGATGTGGGGGAAGCCAGCTCGGGGAAAAATAGATATCTAGCTCATTAAAAATGGATGCTCGAGCGAGTCCTCCCCACTCCAAAGCCACCTCCCTCCCTCTTCCTGGTAGCCGGAGTGAAATCAGCACCCAGCTTTCAGAGGAGGGGAGATGCCAGCACCGCACAGGGCTCGCTCTGCGCCCGCTGCTCCCACACTGCTGCATGCTGAGACCCCCTGGGTGCTGCAAATAGGGCCTGAGACCCCCTGTACCCCGGGCAGAAGGTGGTTGTGGAGCAGGACCCTCTGCCAGGAGCACCCCTGCCGCAGGAACTGCCACACTCCGGCCTCCGCCACCCGGGCACTGCCACATCCCACCAGCACCAGTGGATGCCTGAGAGCCAGAGCTGCCCCAGCACCTCGGCCCGGTGCCCCATGGCACCCCCAAATCCCCACCCGGGTGAGGCCGTGGGGGTCTGTGCCTTGTTGCTGCCACAACCCTGTGCCTCAGTTTCCCCCAGCCTGCCCCAGCCCTTCCATGGGGCTCAGCCTGCCCGCCTTGCCCCCAGCCCCAGCCGGCCTCGCACATGGACCCCTCCACCCGTCCCCATCCCCTGTCCTGCTGAAAGAACCTGCCCCCAGCCCCTCGCCCCCCTCCTGGGCTGCTGGGGGGTCCCTGGCCCCATGCTGAGCTCTGTGGGACCCCGCTGTGGGGCTCAGCCCCCTTGGTCCCGTCCCAGCTGGGGCCTTCCCTTTCTTCCATCCCCTGGGCCCTGGGATGGGGGGTGGCTGCCCCTGTCCCCCTGCCCCGGCCTGTGTCACCCCACAGTGGAGGAAAGCCCCACCGAGGTGTTGGGGTGTCAGAACCTTGGGGTGTTGGGGTGCAGACATGGGGGTGCCAACGGTCCCATGGTGCCACCGGGGAGGACAAGGGACAGTTTGGGGGCCAGCAGCAGAAGGGAGGGGGGGCAGTCAGCAACCCCACACCCGGGTGACCCCGTCCCCACGGCGATGTCCCCCTAAACCCCCATTCCAAAGCATCCCTGCATCCCCCGGTACCCACCCGACCCCCCCGCCGTTACCCACCCGGTGATGCCCGGCCATGCTGGGGGAGGGGGGGGGGCACCACCTTACACCCCCCCCCTCCCCCCAGCATCCCCCCGGTCCCCAAACCGAGGTGTGGGGGGACAGCATCACCGGGTTGGGGGGATCACCGACCATCATCCTCGGTTGAGCTACCGGGAGAGGGAAGGGGTGGAGGGAGCGCCACCGGACCGGGAGCCCCGGGGCCGGGCCGGCTCCGCCGCCGTTATATAACGCGGCTCCATGATGCGGGATGCGGCGGGGGGTGGTTGCAGCCCCGGTGCCGGTGCCGGTGCCGATGACGGTGCCGGTGCCGGTGCCGGTTTCACCGGCACCGGCACCGGCACCGGCACCGGCACCGGCACCGGCACCGGCACCGGCACCGGCACCGGCTTTGTGTTGTTAAAGGGTTTTCCCGAGCGGCTCTTACCTCCAGCACCGTCTCCCGAAGCTCATGCCATGCCTTGTGCCCGTCCTCGCTCGGTTGCAGGAAAAAAAACCACCGGGAAGAAAACCGGGAACCCCCCCCCCCCCCCAAAAAAAAAAAAATTCCCCCTTGGAAAAGGGGCCGGATCCTGCCCGGCCCCCGCCCCAACCCCGCTAAACAACAGGAAAAATAAGCGGGGAGTGGGGGGGGGGGAAGGGGCCGGATCCGGATCCGGGGGGGGATGGAGAAGGGGGGTCCCTCCTGCCAGCCAGCCCGGGGAGCTGGGAGCTGCTCGCACACGCACACGCGCGTTTGCACACACGCACACGCGTGTCAGCAGCGGAGGCTGTTAAAGAGACACCGTCGCCGGTAACGGTAATGGACGGTGGCGGGATGGCGTCGCCACCGGCAGCGGCACCGGGAGGGAGCGGCGAGGTGAGGGTGCGGGACACGGACACGGAGGGAGAGATGCGGGGGGGGTGCGGGCAGGGCTGGGCTGGCAGCTGGGTGTGCAGGCAGGGAGAGAGGGGTGGGTGGGTGGGTGAATGCAGGGGTGGAAGGATGGGGGGATGGAGGGAGGGAGGGAGGGATGAATGGAGAGATGGAGGGGTGGAAGGAGAAATGGAGAAATGGAGGGGTGGATGGAAGGATGGAAGGGTGGAGGGGATGGAAGAATGGAGGGGTGGATGGAAGGATGGAGGGGTGGATGGAGAAATGGAGGGATGGAGGAGTGGATGGAAGGATGGAGGGGTGGATGGAAGGATGGAGAGGTGGATGGAGAAATGGAGGGACGGATGGAGGGGTGGATGGAGAAATAGAGGGATGGATGGAGGGGTGGATGGGAGGCTGGATGGACAGACGGATGCTTGCTTTGGCTCTCTCCTCACCAGGGCACTGGCAGGCTGGAGATCCCAGCGCAGACCCCTCTCGCACCCGGCAGCCAGCTCAGGCCCTACAGCGGGGACAGTCGCTCCAGCTCCAGCACCCTGGGGTGCTGCGGGTGCCCAGGGAAGGGTGCTGCACCCAGGTGCTAGGGGGGTTTACCTACCCAGGCCGCAGCTGGCAGCGGGACCTGCAGCGGGAGGATGCCCCATTGCTGCCCCCCATTTCCCATCTCCCCCCAGCCCAGCACCCACCCAGTACCCCCAGTTCGGTGCCCAGCTTCACTACTGCTCCCCAAACTGGAGGGAACTGGTTAGGTGCCGTGTTTAACCCCGTCCCCTCTGCCTTCCCCTCGCACAGCCCCATGCGAGCAGCGGGACCGGCTCGGCCGGCTGCCCCGGCCGGGCCCTTGGGAGGCTGAGGGAGCTGCCGGGATCCGGCCGCCTGGCTCCTGCCTCCATTATTTATAAGGCAGGTCGGGTTTCGCACTGGCAGCCGGGAGGGAGCCTGGGGGAGGAGACTGTGCACACACACACACTCACACTCACACTCACACTCACGCCCTCATCCCACCCTGCCCAGCGGGTGACAACCGCAGGAGAAGGGGCTGGTGACCGTGGGGACGTGCGGGTCAGTGGTCTCATCCAGGTGACACGTCTTTTCCCCAGCGCCTGAGGAACTGGGGATCCTTCCCCCTGTGATCCCTTGTCCTCCCAGCCATGCCCTGTCCCCCCGTGATGCCCCGTCCCCATGGGGGTGTCCCAGGGGAATTGCCAGCCAGCAGCAGCCCGGGAGCAGCGGGTGGTGGTCCAGCCTCGGGGGACATGCACCGCTTGTCGTCATCGCAGCCTTGGACACCCCTGGGGTGATGACAGGAGTGAGCCCAGCCCCAGCAGGGCAGTTGGGCCCTGGATGGTCCCTGTTGTCCCCTTGGTCCTGGCATGGCCCCATTGACACTGACCCCTGCCAGCTCCGGGCCCCAGAGGGGACATGTTGGGGTGGCCCCACGTCCTGGGAACACTTTCATGCCAAGAAGGGTCACAACTGCTGGAGGAGTCCCTGGGCAGGGGGAGTCTCCATGCAACATGTCCCCAGTGGAGGGGACTCGGCTGGGGTGGGCCTCCCGTGCTGCCAGCCCAGGGGGGTACCCACATCCTGGGGTGCCCGATGTGGGGTGCCCGGCTGCCCCAGCTCATCCCGCAGCCGTGGGCAACCCCCGCTGTGGCAGGCCAGGCCCCCCGAGCCTCCCTGGTCCACAGGGATGGCCTTCCTGGGTGCCAGGAGGGTGGTGGCCGGTGTCCCCACCCCCGGGCCGGGGCAGCAGCCAAGAGCCAAGCAACACCGCTCCTCCACAGCTCATCTTTATGCAAACTGCCAGCACCCCATTGGCCTCCGCTGCCTTCCCATCCCCGCCGCCCTGGGCATGCTGAAGGGTCTCACCCCACGCACCCAGCGTGTCCCCATGGCGATGGGACCCTGGGCCGAGCATCACCCGTCCAGCCGGACCACCGGTGCCAAAGCTGGACCGCAGTGCGCCGGGTGCTGTCGCCGCGGCAACCGCCGTCGCCTAGCGCCGGCTGTCTCCAGGTAACCCGTCGCCTAGCAATGGGGGATTTTTCACAGCTCGGGATGAAGAGTTGAAAGTTATTTTTAGCCTGGGCTGCGAATCAATAGGCAGCTCCATTCGCCGCCCCGCAGGATGGACGTGCGGGGGCCTTGCTGCGGCGGCAGCGGGGGCTGCCGAGGGGAGCAGGGTGGCCTGGCCGGCATGGGGTCACCACCCCGGCACAGCCCCCAGGGACCCCCAGGGCTCAGCCCCCCCCGGGACCCCCACCCCGGTCTCAGCCCCCGCCCAGGGCTCGGCCTCCTTTGTGCTGACCCCAGGGCTCAGCCGCTCTGTGCCCTCCCCGCCCTCCATAGGGCTCAGACCCACTGCCCTCCCCCCAGGGCTCAGACCCCCCAGGGCTCACCCCCCCTGTGCCCTCCATAGGGCTTGGACCCCCTGGGCCCCCCCCGAGGCTCAGACACTTCCCAGGGCTCCCGCTGCTCCAGGCCACAGGCAGACGAGGGTGGGCGAGGGCAGGGCCCAACCATGGGGACCCTCAGGCTTCTGCGGGGACCCTCACCGGGCCATGGGGACACTCACCCAGCTGCGGGGACCATGAGCTTGCTGTGAGGACCCTCACCCAGCTGCGAGGACCCTCATCCAGCTGCTGGGAGCCTCATCCTGCCATGGGGACCTTCTCCCACTAGTGCAGACCCTCGCCTTGCCGTGGGGACCCCTGCCTTACCATGGGCACCCTTGGCCTGCCACAGAGACCCTCACTTTGCCACGGGGACCCCTCCCTTGCCATGGGGACCCTTGCCCTGCGGTTCCCCTCCTGGCAGCCTCCCTGGGCTCCTCCAGACTCTCCAGGGCCTGTGCCTGCCCTCGGGGGCACCAGCCTGGGGGTCTGGATGCTCGGGGGCACCGGGAGGGGACAGAGCCCTGCTCACGACCCATTCAACACCCGGGGTCCCTGGGGAGGGGCTGGGGGTATCCCCGCACACCCCGGGGCTGGGCTGGGAGTTGAGGTGAGGCTCCTCAGCTATTTTTTAAAGACGAGGTGGGTGCCTGTGGGTGCTCGGCTGGGCGGGAAAGCTCCCCACGCAGCTGCAGTGGGATGGAGAGGGACTGGGGACCCCCAGCCTCTGAGCAGCCCTTTGGGGTCCCAGCCCTCCCTGAGCCACCCCTTTTGCCTTTCCAGGGGGGGTTCTGCCTCCAGGCGTGGCCCAGTCTGGAGCATCCCTGCCCTCACTGTCACCCACCCACGGCGCAGGGTGGAGGGTGTCCAGAGCCACCCCATGGGGACCCTTTTGTGGGCATGGGGGATGCCCTGGCTCAGCGGGGAAGCCCAGGGACCTGCTCACTGGTGGGGACTGCCCAGGAAAGGCGAAAGCTCTGCTGAAGATGGGTGGCCCAGCAGGGAAGTGGAGGATCATCAAAAAGCACAAGGAAGGAACCAGGGTCCCTCCTGCCACGGGGGGACGTGGAGCCCCAAAGCCCCGGGTGCCTCGTAGGTGGCAGATGGGTCTGGGGCCTCCCGGTCCCCACCTGTGACGGCACAGTGTGAGACCCCCCTGGAGCGCACGTCCAGCCCTGGGGACCCAGCGCAAGGCAGACCCGGAGCTGTCGGAGCGGGTCCAGAGGGGACCACGGAAACGGTCCAAGGGCTGGAAGAAGCTCTCCTGTGGAGAAAGGCTGGGAGAGGCGGGGTTGTTCAGCCCGGAGAAGACCTTCCTGCAGCCTGTCAGTAGGTGAGGGGCTTGCAAGAACGACGGAGAGAGGCTTTTCACCAGGACCTGTAGTGACAGGACAAGGGGTGCCGGTTTTAAGCCGGATAGAGGGTGGATTTAGGTGGGATATAGGGAGGAAATGTGCTGCGGGGAGACGCTGGAGCAGGTTGCCCGGAGGAGCTTCCCATCCCTGGCAGTGCTCAAGGCCCGGCCGGCCGGGGCTGGACAGCCTGGCCCAGCGGGAGATGTCCCTGCCCAGGGCAGGGGTCGCACCGGGTGACCTCTGAAAGTCCCGTTCCGCGGGTCGATGCTCTGCCCCGCTGCGGGACGTGGCCTGCCCGCCCCGGAGACCCCCGGGACCCCCCAGCCGGGGGCGGCGGGCGGAGCAGCCGCCGTGCCCGCGGTCACAAGAGGGCACTGCGAGCCCGGGCATCCCGGGGCCGGAGCGGGGCGGGGGTGGGGGGCCGGGGCCGGGGCCAGGCCGGGAGCCCGGAGCGGGCCGGGACCCGCTGCAGCGGCCGGCGGCTTCCCCTGCGCCCCTGCCCGGGCAGCTCCCGGGGGGCTGCCGGCCCCCAGCCCCGCAAGCCCCGTGGGGCCACCCTCCCTGCGGCAGCCGGCGACAAGGGGGCACGGCCAGGGGACGCGGTGGGGCTGCTGGGCACGGCCAGGGGACGCGGCCACCGGCCAGGGCTCCCTGGCACGGCTGGCAGCCCGGGGACGCGGCATTTCGGCCGGTGGCAGCCCCGGTAAAGCCCCGGGATGCTCTGCCCCATGGGAGGAGTGAAGTGGCGGGTGCTGGGGGGGCTTTGCCGGGTCCCAGGTCAGCCCCGGCTCCGGTGGCTGCTCCGAAGGGGCTCCTGGTCCCCTGATGGCCGGGTCCCGAAGGCAGGGGTGCCGCTGGCCCAGTGGCCATGTGGAGGGAAGCCAGGGCTGGCCACGGTGGGTTTGTCCAGCTGGCGCCGAGGTCTGTCCCGCAACACCCGGTTAAGGTGGATCGGGGCGCTGCGCACCCGGGCTGTGGCGGGGGCCGGGGGTGCCGGTTCGCCCCGGGGTGCTGGGGGGGTAGGACAGGCTCACTGCCCCGTGCCCGCGGGGACGGGGGCACCGGGCTCCGTCCTGCAAACAGCCACGTCCCACCTCCCCGCACCCCGGGGTGTCCCAAGGGAAAGTCCCCCCAGGGTGCTGAGCACCTCAAGGGGGAGAGGATCAGCCTCGGTGGGGTGAGGTCCCTGCCTGGGGACACCAGCGCCTGGTGGCACTGGTGCCACCCCACCTCCGGTGCCACCCCGCCTCCGGTGCCACCTCGCCTCCGGTGCCACCCAGCCTCCGGTGCCACCTCGCCTCTGGTGCCACCTCACCTCTGGGGACCTGGCGGAGGCTGTTTGTGGGCTCCCTGGCTGGATCCCACGCCAAGCTCTGAGCCCAGCCGGCCCAGCTTCCCCATGGCAGTGCCGGATCCGGCCCCGGGGCCGCGTCCCCCCACGCGGGGGGTCCCTGCAACCCGGGTTGGCCCGCACAGCCAGGCCTCGAGCCCAGCCACCCTCCGGCAAACCCCGCACGGCGGCTGGCGGTCTCCGCACGAGGGCCGGCGGTCACAGAGCCCCCCGCCCTGACACCCCCGCCCTGACACGCCGACACCCCCACCCTGACCCGCTCCACCTTAACCCGCAGCCCCTCCGGCCCCTCATTTTCCACGGATTCCAGCAGCTTGACTTCTTTCAGCATCATTTCATGGCCGGAGGGCTGCGAATCCCCCTCTCCCCCGCCTGCCCCCCCCGGCCCCCTCCCCTTCCCCCCTTCCCCTCTTTCTTTCCACCATCCAAATTTACAATCCCTCATTTCCATTCCGCTCCACCCTCTCGCCGGGGACTTTGTTCCCGGCCTGTATCATCCCATCCCAATTGTTCGGTGTTTATTTCAAACATTTTGGCGGGCTGTCACTGGATGGAAACTTAATTAATTGCGGGGTTTGTGGTGCTGGCACAATAGCGGCTGCCGGGGGGTGTGTGTGTGTGTGTGTGTGTGTGTGTGATAAAATCCCGAGGGGCAAGTGTGGAGGGGGCAAGTGGGGGTTCGGGTGTGCGTGACCCCCGTGCCAGGCCCACCGCCACGCGCCTCTGCTTCCCCTGGTTGAGAAAGTGCCCCCGCGGGGAGCGGGGTGCCGCCGGGGGCTTGGAGTTTATATGGAGGGTGGGGTGTATGTAACTCTTGGGGTACACAGTTTGGGGGGGGGGTGTAACCCAGAGGG
Organism: Mycteria americana; assembly: GCF_035582795.1. Classification (NCBI taxonomy): domain Eukaryota; kingdom Metazoa; phylum Chordata; class Aves; order Ciconiiformes; family Ciconiidae; genus Mycteria; species Mycteria americana. The sequence goes on from NC_134376.1 coordinate 18,442,738, forward strand.
GCTGTTGCCTGGGGTGTGCACGGCCTGGGGTGTGCACAGCTTGGGGTGTGCACAACCATGGGTGTACATAGTCTGGGGTGCCTGTAGCCTGGGGCGTGCATACCTTGGGGTGCGCATACCTTGGGGTGCCTGTAGCCCGGGGCGTGCGTGGCCTGGCGTCTCCATAACCACGGGCGTGCGTGTCCTTGGGTGTGCACAGCCCGGGGCGTGCATGGTTGGGCTGTACCCCGCCCGCGGCGCCGGTAGCCCGGGGTGTGCGCAGCCCGGGGCGTGGGTAGCCATGGGTGTGCACAGCTCAGGGTGCTCACACGCACCCAGGGGTGCCGGCAGCCCGGAGTGCACCCGCGGTGCCCCAGCCCTGCCCCCCGGCCTCAGCCCCGGCCCCCCCCCCCCCGGCCGCCGCAGCCGGACCCCACCCGCCGCACCCCACCCGGGGAGCCCCGGCGCTGCCGACCCCGAGCCGGGGGGTGGGAACGGCCGCCGGGAGCCCCGGGGGGGCCGGGGATGCCCGGGGCGGGCGCTGCCGGTGCCCCCGGCGGGGAGGGGGGGGGGGGGGGCGGCCCCGCCCCGCCGCCGCCATTGGCGGAAAGTTTGGGGCGCGGCGCGGGGTGGCGGCCCCGCTCCCCCCCGCCCCCCCCCCCGGTGCGGGCAGCGGTGCGGGCAGGGCCGGGCAGGGCAGGGCCGGGCAGGGCCGGGCCGGGCCGCCCCGGGGCCGCCGCGGGCGCGGCCATGTGGGCGCTGCGGGCGCTCTGCCTGGCCGGGCTGGGCGCGGCGCTCGGCGGGGCCTCGGCGGATCAGTGCAGCTGGAGGGGCAGGTAGGCACCGGCACCGGCACCGGCACCGGGGGGCAGCCCGGGGCGGGGGGGCCACGCGCGGGTCCCCGGCTCAGCATCCCCCCCCGCTGCCCGGTTCGCAGCCCCCCCCAGGAGCTCCCGCCGCACGGGCGGGGCAGGCTCGGGCCGGGGCTCGGTTCCCCCCCGGCCCCCGGGCAGGCAGCGGGGAGGGGGTGCCACCACCTCCGGCATCCGTGGGGCAGACACGGGTGGGATGCTGGGTCCTGCGCCTGCCTCAGTTTCCCCGCTCCTCGGTGCGGCTGCCTCCCGAGGGATGCTGGCCCCGGGGTGCTGGGGCCGCAGGGCTCCCCGCCTCCCCGGAAGCCCCTTTCCCCACCCGTGAAACGCAGCTCTGCGGCCGGCGGGGCCCCTCGCCCCTCGCCAGGGCCCGGGACGCCGCTGGCCGCGGCGGGGAAGGCGCCGAGCTCCGGAACAAAGAGCCGGGGCCCGCCAGGAGCGGCTGCCGCAAGCCCCACGCGGGGGGCGTGGGGGGCCACGGGGACCACGCAGCCACGAGCAGCATGGCCGGGACAAAGCATCCCCACGGCCGCCTCCGCTCCCTCCAGCCTGGCTTTACCGCGTGTCTCCCCACGCCAAAAATGCAGCGGGCAAGACGTGGCTCCAGGCACCGTTTACACACGAGCCCGAATCCCGCGAGGGGGTGGGGGGGGCGTGTAACCCCCCAGCACCCACTGGGGATCCCCCAGAGCGGGAGGATGCAGGGGAACAGATGACCCCGGGGCCGTGGGCACCCTGGCTGGGGTGGCTTGGGAGCCGACCCCAGATTCGAGAGGGGCTGTGCTGCCGCAGCCCCCGCCTGAGCATCCCCAGGAGGGTGCCAGGAAACACAAGCACCCCCGGAATGATGCGCTTGCCCCCCAAGTTCGAGGCATCGAGGGTTTGGTGCTAGTCCTCCCCGTCTTCACCCCGCACGCCTCCGCAGAGGTGCTGCTCGGGAGTGCTGGGGTGCTGCCGTGCCGGGGGACACACGGGCTGGGGGGTCCCCGTCACCCAGGGGGTCCCAGTTGACGGGGGGACCCCCGGTTGACGGGGGCTGCTGTGCCTCGCAGCGGGCTGTCGCAGGAGGCGGGCAGCGTGGAGCAGCTCTCCCTGCACTGCGCCGAGGGCTCGCTGGAATGGCTGTACCCCACGGGGGCCCTTCGCCTCCGCCTGGCTCCCCGCCTGCCCCCCGCTGCCGCCGCCACCAAGGGCAGGAGCCCCCGGCACGTCACCGCCTGCGTCAAACCCTCCGGCACCTTCCGGGGGGCTCAGCTCTACCTGGAGAGGGAGGGGGTGCTGGAGCTGCTGCTGCCGGAGGCCCCCCGGCCCCGCGTCCACTGCTTCAGCTGGCTGCCCCGGGAGAAGGTGGCTCTCTTCCTGCAGGCCACCCCGCACCGTGACATCAGCCGCCGCATCGCCGCCTTCCGCTACGAGCTGCGGGGGGACTGGCTGGCCCACCCGGCACTGCCCGCCGCCAGCCTCACCGGAGAAGGTGAGCGCCGAGCGTCCCGGGCCAGCCTGCCTCAGTTTACCTGGGGCGGCCGCCGCCTCCCTTGTCAGGGTGTCCCCGGCCTGCGCGGAGGCGAGAGGATGGAGGGGCCAGATCCGGGGTGGTCCCCCCAAGGCCGGTCACCGGGAGCCACCGCGGTGACGGGTGGTGACGGGCTGTGCTTGGCCGTTGCAGGGGCGTGCCGGCCGTGCAACGACACCGAGATCCTGATGGCCATTTGCACTAGTGACTTTGGTGAGTGCAGCCTCCCCGGCTGCCGGGGGGGTCCTGGGGCTCCGGCGGAAAGAAGAAAACTCAAACTCGGGGGGGCAATGGCCCCCAGGCAGCCCTGGCCTCCCCTTCCCAGGCCGGCCTGGCTTGGCCTGCAGCCATCAGTGCCTCAGAGGCTGCTGCGGGATGGGGATGGGGACAAGGATGGGGTTGGGGATGGGGATGGGGATGAGGATGAGGATGGGGACGGGGATGGACATGGGGACAGGAATGGGGACGGGGACAGGGATGGACATGGGGACAGGAATGGGGATGGAGATGGGGATGAGGATGGGGATGGAGATGGGGATGAGGATGGGGACAGGAATGGGGACGGGGACAGGGATGGACATGGGGACAGGAATGGGGATGGACATGGGGACAGGAATGGGGATGGAGATGGGGATGAGGATGGGGACGGGGATGGGGATAGGGATGGGGAAAGGGACAGGGACAGGGACAGACTGACACCCCTCACTGCCTTCCCCCCACAGTGATCCGTGGCAGCATCCGGAGCGTCTCCAACAATGTGGAGCTGCAGGAATCTGTCATCGGGGTGAGCGCCGCCCGCATCCACCGCCAAAAGTTCCCCCTCTTCCAGGCGGGGGGGCGGCCGGGGCGGCCAGCGGGCAGCATCCGCACCCCGCTGCGCTGCGGGGTCAAGCCAGGCCCCGGCACCTTCCTTTTCACGGGGTGGCTGCATTTCGGCGAAGCCTGGCTGAGCTGCGCGCCCCGCTATAGGGACTTCCAGCGCATCTACGAGGGGGCGCGGCGCACGCGCCAGAACCCCTGCGAGTTCCCCGTGGACTGAGCGGCTCGGGGAGGGCAGCCCGACCCCGCGGGTGCTGGGGGGCTGGGGTCCCGCAGGCAGCGAGAGCATCCCTGGGGGGACGCAGGGCAGGCATGCCAGCAGGGACGGTGCCCGGAGGGAGCATGACGCTTCGGTCCTCGCTGCGTAGCCGGGCTCCGGCAGCACCCACTGCCGGGTTGGGGGGGTCCCGGGAAAATCCTGCCAGAAGGGAAGGGATTTTCCCACGGCGCGCTTGCCCGCGGTCCCCAGGGACCTGCCCGGGCGAGGGGTGCAGCGGCGTGGGGCAGTGGGTTGGGGGCTCCCTGGGGCTGGGCTGCTGTGGGCTCGGGGTGCTGCGTGCTCAGGGGATGCTGCAGGCTCGGGGTCACTGCGGGCTTGGGGACGCTGCATGCTCAGGGGATGCTGCGGGCTTGGGGACGCTGTGGGGCACGGTGAGTCCAGCACGATGGGGCAGCCGTCCCCTGCGCTGGGAGGGCTCGGTGGCGGGTGGCCGTGGCAGTGGTTGGCCGAGGTGGCAGGGCCGGGGACATGGTGAGCACGGTGGGGTGTGGAAGGGCCAGGAGGTGGATTTGCGATGTCGGGAGTGGAAGCGGGAGCACGGCAGTGGTGAGCCTTGCCCTGGCCCTGCCTGCAACGCAGGGCACGGGCAGGAGCTGCGGGGCGGGTGCCGAGGAAGAGGAGCGAGTCCAAAGGGAGCGAGGGGGATGGCGAGGCGGGAGGAAGGCTGGCGCGGGGAGCAGAGGTGTCCCGGCATGGCCGGGGCAGGACCAAAGCACTGATGCAGGAAGGTGCCGCAGGAGCGGGGAGAGGTCGGGCCGTGCCACCCGTCACTGCCAGCCCAGGGCCGTGGCCTCGCGGCGACTGCCGGATCCCGCCATGCCGGGTCGCCGGCGGTGGGGCACGCCGTGCCAGCCGGGGGACATTTTTGACCGTGGGGGTGGGGGGCATCGTATGTGCACTAAAGTTATAACGATACCAAATTTGTGACTTTTTTTTTTATAAACTAAGCTGTATTTGTAGCGTGTGCGTCTCCTGTTTTTAAAAAGCTGAGCGGGATGTTCACCAACAGGTGCCATGGGTGAGTGCCGGTGCCGGTGCCGGTGCCGGTGTGTGCCACGGCATGAAGCTCTGCCTCCCCCTGCACCAGCACCAACTGGGGGGCTGGAAACAGCCCTACTATTTATATATCTGTCTATCTATAGAGAGATATATTGGTCTTTCTAAATGCTGCATCCCTGGTGTTCCCCGGGGTGGGTCAGTTTGGGGTTCCTCTCCCTGCCGGCACCGAGTGAGTGGGGCCGGGGCCGGTGCTGGGGGCCGCGTGGCCCCGTGCCGGGTGGGTGACCCCGCCGGCGGAGCCGCTGTCAGGGCCGATTCTCATCAGAGCCGCCGGCCACAAGGCCTCATTGTGCCGGGCTGCACGGCGCCGGCTTCCCAGCCCTGCCCGCTCCCGCCCCGCCACCGCGCCCTCGACGGGGGCTCCAGCCCTTGGCCTCTGGCTCCCGCTCCTCCGGGCTGCCCAGGCGTCCCTGGCTGGGGATGGGACATGGGACCCCCAGCCGGGGACCTTTCCTCCCCATCAGCAATGCCCACAGAGTCTCAGCGCTGGAAAAACTCATCCCCCTGAGCCCCCCGAGCCCCCCCAACCACCCGAGCCAGGGTCACGGCACACATCAACTTGTGCTTTAATACCTTTTCAATATTATTTCAATAACACCTTTTCAAATACCACTAGCCAGGCTGAACCACCAGGTATTTGGTGCCGCCGCTGACCATAACACACTTTTACTTGCCAAGAAACTGTTTCCAAAGAGTGCTGGGGGCTTCGGAGTTTAATTAAAAATATATATATGTGTGTGTATAAAATGATCTGGTTGTGGTAAGATCCTGCCTGCAAGCTCGCGGCTGCGAGCCTGCCTGGTGGGTTCAATATGCAACACGTTTTCCCTTAGGGAGAGTTCGATGCTTTTTTTATGCTTTACTGCCAAAAGGCTGGTGCTCATTTTGGGGCCAGGCTGGGCCCAAGGGCAGGATCTGGCCCTGGGGGAGGTGGGGTGCTCCACGCCGGGCTCTCGAGGATGCCAGCATCCCCCCGGATTTTGGCAGTGGGCAGGAGCCAAGCAAGGCAGGGGGAAGGGGGAAGGAGTGGGAAACCCAGCGGAGGAGGAAAAATGAGGTTGGAAAAGCAATAAACGAGGTGCAAAGGGAATTGCGCTGCCCACGGCATCCTCCGTACGCCGCGGGGATAGAGCATGGCTGCTCCAACCCCGCCGCAATCCAGCGCATTCCTCTCGGCTAAATTATGCCATTTAATGCGCCGAGCATCCGGCGGCTTTCTGTCCAGCAGCAGAATCTCTTGTTTTTCTTCAAATCTGTTTATTTGGCCAAACCAGCTCATTCTGCTGTGGCGGAAAGGGCTGTTATTCTGCTCGTTCTCTGCTGCAGAGGTTTTTGTGCTGTTTTCGGTGCCCTCTGCCCCGTGTCAGGTTGGGTCAGCCGCCCTCGCTTCCCACGGCTGCCGGCTCCCGCGGCGGCTGGGCTGCAGCCAGGGCACAAACGCTTCCTACGGGAGTGTCCCACGGGGGGGACCAGGCAGCCGGTGCCTCAGTTTCCCCACTGCAGGATGGGGATAACGGCCCTTCCCCACTGCTTGGGGCTGCCGCGGCACCAGGCAGCATCTCATGGCCTCGGCATCTCCATCTCCTGGTCATCCGAGCATCTCCCCAAAAGCGGAGTCTGGCCCCAGCCAAGCCAAATTCCCGCCTGGCCCCTCCTGCCTCTTGGCACGGAGGGTAAAAACACAATGAGCCAAACTCCATCCTGGTTAATATTTCCTCCGCAGGATGGAAAATGTGGTGGGAGGCAGCACGGCACGGGGGGAGAGCGGGCCGGGGGCCATGGCGTGCCGAGGGATGCTTTGGGCCGACCACATAGGAGCCGGGGGTCTCTGGAGGGGCAGCCGGAGCCCATCCGGGCTGGGAGAGAGGGGTTGCGATGGCGAAGGGCCGCAGTGGCACCCTGCGAGCCCAGGGGAGGGTCCCCCCTGCGGGCATGGCGACGCCCACCTGGCACGGCTGTCTGCAGCATCCCCGGGGAGGGCCCAGCTGGACCCGCTCCGAGAGCCCCCCACGCACCCACCCGCCCCCCGCGAGGGTGGGTTTGGGGACGCCACGGAGAGCAGCTGCCTCGGTGGAAATGTGCCCAGGGAGATGCCCGGGGCTCCTCACCCGTGGAGCCAGGCAGCTGGGCAGGGGACACGCGGGGAACCCTCCAGGGACCGCGGAGCCCTTCGGTCACGCTGCCCGTGGGTGCCCGCACCGGGACGCCAAAACGCAGCGCGGTGGCACTGACGGGGCGTCCCCCGGTCCCTGTCCCCATCCCCGTCGCACAAAGGGAGCCGCCGTTTCCCGCCACTCCGCACCCCCCGCACCCCCCGGCCCTTCTCCCCCCTCTCCTGCCCCCTTCGCCCTCCTCCTTCCCGGCTGCCGGATAAAAGCCCGAACGTGTGAACCGCGGGGCACAAAGGGGAGGCACAAAGGCGGCCAGCCCCGCTCAGCCCTCCCTGCGGCCCCCAGCCCCGAGCAGGGACCTGCGGGCCTCCCGTCCGCCCCGGGGATGTCCGGGCAGCCTGCCTGCCCTGCCCGCCCTGCCCGCCCTGCCCGCAGCGCCCCGGGGCCCGGGAGCTGGCATGGAGCAGGGGAATGCCCCTGGGACCAGGGGGCCCCCAGTAGGGTCAGCACGACGCCCCCGGGGCCAGGGGATGCCCCACAGGGTCAGCACGATGTCCCTGGTGTTAGGGGATGCCCCATACGGTCAGCATGACGTCTCTGGGGTTGGGAGATACCCTATAGGGTGAGGATGATGCTCCTGGGGCCGGGGGATGCCCTATAGCGTCAGGATGATGCCCCTGGGGTTAGGGGATACCCCATAGCGTCAGGATGAGGCCCGGGGGTTCAAGGATGCCCCAAAGCGTTGGGTGATGCCCCGGGGCCGGGGGATGCCCGGCGGCAGGTAGGATGGGGCAGCCTGGGTGTCTGCGCGCGGCAGCAGAGGAGGGACGGGGGGCACAGCCCCAGCCCCGGGCAGGACAGAGTGAGCTCTGCCCCGCGGCCCTCGGCGAGAGGAGAGGCGAGAGCCTGGTGACCCTGAGGACACCGACACCACCCCAACCCTGCCACCCCCCGGGGAGCTGTGCCCCAAAGCCTTGGGCTAAGGGCGCTGCTCCAAGCCCCCCTCTTTGGCCAGGCCAAGGCTGGTCTGGCACCATCCCTGTGCCGGGCAGGGATGCTGGGGGCCGGGGCAGGACCCTGGCCCGCAGCGGGGCCCCCGCGGCCCCTCACCCCAGCTCTCCCCAGTCCAACGCGCCTGCGGCCGGCGGGCCGGGCTGCCGACAGCTGGCGGGAAGGAGCTTTCCCAGCGCATAGCGACAAATTCCTGGCGGTCAGGGCTGCTTTGCAGCCGCCGCCGCCCCGGCGGGGGGAAGCTGCCCTGGAAAAAGGCAGATTAAAAGCTCTTTGGCTCCGGCGGCACATCCCAACTGGTCCCCTCGCACGGCCACCTGCTCAGCCCGGCACCCCGGGATGCTGCCGGACACCCCGGGGCTGGGGCGGAAGGGGATGCTGCCACCCCCCGCCGGCCCCGGCCAAGTCCCGGGGGCCCAGCAAGGAGGGCTCAGCCCTGTCTGGGAGTTGCTTCATTAATTAATTTGCTCTGCAGCATCACGGGGGGCCTTGGGCTGCCCCAGGGACCAGCCTGTGCCCATGGACCATCCTCCTCCTCTGCAGCAGCCGCCCCCCAGGCCCCCCTCTTCCCCAGCTCCTATTTCCCCTGATTTTCTGCTCACTCTCAGCCTTAACCGGCTCCACCTGCCAGCGAGCACCAGAAAATCGGAGCGATCCCTGTGGCCCCCGATTTGGCCGCAGCCGCGCTGGGCCCTTTGGCGGGGCGGGGAGGGGAAACAGCCCCGGGCTGTATTTCTGGGCTGTACGCAGTGCGTAGGGACGGCTTTTCCTCCCCGGTGGAGCCCCATCGCTGCTCCGGGGGATGTGTTTAACGGGGTCTGGTTGTCGTTAAGCGCCCCGAGCTGTATGCCTTGGTTTGAGGGTAGAGCACACGTGTGCATGTGCGTGCATGCGTGTGGGTGCGTGTGCATCCCGATTCCAAGGGCGGAATATTTGGTTCCCGCAAACAAGGGTGAGATCGGAGCAGAAACCCGTGCTCGCCTTTGGCAGCTCCTCCCTTGGCTGCTGCCTGCGTCGGCTCGTTGGGAAAGGGGGTCTCCAGGCGGGCTGGTGCCGGGGGCCGCTGGCTGTGCTGCCTCCGGGGCCGGGGAGGTGGGAAGCCCGCTCCCCAATCCTGCTCCCCCACACCCCGAAGCCACCGTTCCCAGGCTGGGGCTGCCCACAGGGTTTCCTCCTCCACCCGCAATCACGCGTGGGCAGTTGGCGATGTCCCCTGGGACGCCAAGGAGCGCGACGAGGCTGGTGGCCCTGTGGCAAGGGCATGGGGTGCCACTGGCCATTGCACGGACCCCCAGAGCCGTCCCCGAGCTCTCAGGGGACACCCTGCGATGGTGCTGGAGGAGGAGCCCCGGGGGGGGAGCCCCGCAAATATTGACCCAAAGAGGGAGCAGGGGAGGAAGGCGACGGCTGTGAAATCCCAGGCGAGATGATGATGTGGCAGCAAGCGCCAGCGCGGGCAGGGAAGCTGCCTGCCCTTTGTGCACCCGCTCCCCTAATTGAGCCGTTATTGTTCCCGGGTTGGGTTTGTTTTGTGGGGTTTTTTATTAATTGCGGGTGGGCAGGGGCTGCGGGGGCCTGGCTGCCCCCCTGCTTCCCACAGGCTGGAATTTTCCCACAGTCGCCGCTCCCTCGCAGCAGGAAACCCACCGCCCGCACGTCCGCAGCACGCACAGCCGCGCACAGCCGTGAACAACTGTGCGCAGCCACGCACAACCGCACACAAGCGTGAACAACTGTGCACGGCCCGGCACAACCGCACACAACCGTGCACAGCTGTGCACAACTGCACACAACCACGCTCAACTGCACGCAGCCACGCACAACCGCGCACAACCGCGTACAGCTGCACACAACCGCACACAACTGCGTACAGCCGTGCACAGCCGCACACAACCATGCACAACCGCACGCAGCTGTGCACAACCGCACACAACCATGCACAACCGTGTACAGCCGCACGCAACCATGCACAACCACACACAGCCGTGCACAGCCGCACACAACCGTGCACAACCACACACAGCCGTGCACAACTGCACACAACCGTGCACAACCACACACAGCCGTGCACAACTGTGCACAGCAGCATGCAACCATACACAGCCATGCACAGCCGTGCACGACCGTGCACAGGCGCACACAACCGGGCACAGGCGTGCACCACTGTTCACAACTGCACACAACCATGCACAACCGTGTACAACCGCACACAACCGCGTACAACCGCACACAGCCGCCCACCACACACACCCCAGTGCACAACCGCATGCAACCGTCCACAGCCCCGCACAGTCGTGCACAACTGTGCGCAACTGCGCGCACTGCACGAAGCAGCGCACAGCCGCGCACAGCCCTGCACGACCACACACAACTGTGCACAACCACGCACAACCGTGCACAACCATGCACAACCGTGCACAGCCGTGCATGGCTGTGCACAAGCGCGGACAGCCCTGCACGACTGCACACGACTGCGCACAGCCCCGCACAGCCCTATGCAGCCCTGTATAGCCCTATACAGCCCCGCACAGCCCTGCACGGCCCTATACAGCCCCGTATAGCCCTATACAGCCCCACACAGCCCCGCACGGCCCTATACAGCCCCGCACAGCCCTGTACAGCCCCACACAGCCCCGCACGGCCCTATACAGCCCCACACAGCCCCGCACGGCCCTATACAGCCCTGTATAGCCCTACACAGCCCCACACGGCCCTATACAGCCCCGCACAGCCCCGCACGGCCCTATACAGCCCTGTACAGCCCCGCACAGCCCTATACAGCCCCGCACGGCCCCGCACAGCCGCAGCAGCCGCTGCCGCTCCCTCCAGCCCCGCACAAAGACCCGCCGGCGGGGGAGGGGGGGTGCGGCCCGAACCCCCCGGTACCGGCAGCCCCGGGGCCGCTCCCCGGCGGGCGGCGGGGCGGGGAGCGGCGGCGGCGGAAGGCGGGCGGCGGGGCCTCCCCTTCCGGCAGCCATGGAGCCGGAGGAGCCGGGGGAGGCGGCGTGGGGGCGGCCGGGGGGGGAGGCGCTGGGCGGGCGCGGGCTGCTGGAGCTGGCGGTGGCCAGCGGGGTGGCCGCCTGGGCCACCTGGGCCGCCCTGCTGATGCCCGGCTTCCGCCGGGTCCCCCTGCGGCTCCAGGTACCGCTGCCCCCCGCCCCCCCCGCACCCCCCCGCCCCGCGGGGACCCCGGCCCTGACCGGCCCCTCTCCCCAGGTGCCCTACCAGCCCTCCGGGCCCCAGCAAGTGGCCAACGCCCTGGCGCTGCTGCGGGAGCGCTCGGGGAAGACGGTGGATCTGGGATCGGGAGATGGACGGCTTGTAAGGGCGGGCAGGGGGGTGCTGGGGGGGCTTGGGGCTGCCCCGGAGGGGCGAAGGGCAGGAGGGGGGCTGCGCTCACCAGGAGGGCGGCGGGGAGCCCCCCCACCCGGCTGCTGCCCCGCTCCGGGCTGTGGTTCTAGCTGGCCCTCCTGGCTATGGTGCTGGATGGTCCTAGGCAGCCCTGGGTGGTCCTGGAAGGCGTCACAGGCAGGAGCAGGGTGGGACCGACCACTCTAGGAGGGAAGAGCAGGACAAGGCTTTGCACCTGCAAGGTGCCGAGGACCCAGGTCACCCTGCCCGTGAGCCAGCAGGAGGGAGCGAGTGGAGCTGGGCAACAGCCCCTGCCCCCCAAATTGTGCCCCAAACTCAACACCGAGGTTCGTTTTAGTTGCAACTCTCTCTCTCTCTCCAGGTGGTAGAGGCTTATAAGCAAGGTCTCAGACCAGCCGTTGGCTATGAGCTCAACCCCTGGCTGCTGTGTCTCGCCAACTACCGGGCCTGGAAGGCTGGGTACCGTGGGAAGGTTTCCTTCCTGAAGAAAGATCTCTGGAAGGTAACAGCATCCCGAGGGGCTGGCTGCGCTGGGCGCTGGCTGTAGCTAGGGCAGGGCCAGGGCTTGGTCTGCATCTCCAGGCAGGCTTCCCTGATGGTTGCTTGCTCCTTCCCTGACCCATGCTGCTCCTGGGAGGTGGAAAAACTATCCTCCTTTCCAGGGAAAGGCCAGCCTGGGCTGCTGGTTGGGCAGGCAGCAGTGCTCCTTCTCAGGGCAGCTTTGAGAAGAGGTCTCAGGTGCTGCTGACACGTGGTGGCCTTGATAGACCTGCTGCTAAAGCTGGCATCAGGTCCCCGCAGCCTGACCGGAGAAAACCCAGCAGGGAACGTGGTTCTGGGACGATGCTGGAGGCAGGTGTTTTGCAAGAGGTGCTGCTTTCACACCCAGCTCCCGGTCACACCAACACATCCCCGTCCCACACGTTGTGGGGCAGCTTTGCTTCCTCCGAGGTTCAGAAGGTCACCCACAAAGCACTTGGCCACTCCAATGGTTCCCCCACCGCTCCCCCTCTGCCTGTTGCTTCTTTCATTCCCCTTTTCCTTCTCTTTTAAGGTCAACCTCTCCGATTGCTACAATGTGATCGTATTCCTGGCCCCCAGCGTGGTAAGTCGGTCTCTGGCACCCCGACTTGTTCTGAGCGAGCTCAAGGGAGGGTTTTCTTAGAAAAGAGCGAGAATCGGGGACGGTAGCAAAGATAATAAGAGACCAGAGGTAAAGAAAATCCCAGAGTTGCTCGTGCTGGAATAAAAAGCCAAACGGGAGCATGTTTTCCAGCAACGCAGCCTGTGCCCATTGCAGCTGATGGATGTGACCCTGTCTGGGACGCTCTTCCACACGTCTTCTGCTGCTCTCGGAGCACCGTCCCCATGTTCCCTGCGGTGCTGGTTACCTGGCACTCTTCCCGGTCACCACAAGTGCCTGTTACAGTCCACGCCCCACTGTCGGTCTCAGTAAGGCAGAGCAGGGAGCCTTGCGGAGTGCTAAGACCTGCAGCAGCAGTGGGCATCGCTGGGAGCGAGCGGTTCGGTGCTCAGCACCACTCAAATTTGGTCCCAGTCCCAACCATACAGAGGGCTAGTACCAGCCCTGCATTTTGGAAGGGTCTTGGGTCCATACTGCCTGCTTGCGATCCACCAGCCGTGCCGAGAAGCTGCCCTGGGATCCTCGGTGGCACTGCCACTACATGACTTTCTTAAGGCCTCCTGGCCTTGGCTGTCTCTCTCTCCCCAGAAACCTCCCCTAGCTGCCAAGCTCCTTGCAGAACTCCCCGACGAAGCCCGGGTGGTGGCTGGACGCTTCCCCTTCCCTTCCTGGACCCCCACCAGCACCCTTGGGCAGGGGCTGGAGCAAGTCTGGGCCTATGACATGAAGGAGGTGCGGCGAGTGGCGCAGAGCCGCGCAGAAGGAAGCCCGGTCTAACAGCAGCCTCGTTAAGCCTGGCATTAAGGGTCAGCAGCGGTAGGGGTCAGAGCCTCTCCAGCCCTTGGGCTCAGCTCAGGACAGCAGCGAGAGGGCTGCTTGGCCAGGCTTTTTCCCGGGGACTTGCAGGGTGGTGGTCCCTCCTTGTCTCCAAAGAGTGGGCAGTTTGGGGGGAAGCAAGGGAGGGGAAAAACAGATCGAGAAATCCTGGAATTATCACAGGATTTAAGGGCTAAATCTCCAGTGCCTCTTTCTGTATGTTTACTACTTTATTTCTAGTTAATTTTTCAAAAATAAACATTTGGAGAGTTCTTCCCTTGAGACTTTTGCTTTGCCTTTGAGCTGCAGGGTGCTCCTGGAGCCAGAGCAGCCGCTGCTCCCGGCCTCAGGCTTTGCTCTGCCATCCCTTTGAAGGCAGCTCAGGAGGGAGTTTGTCCGGCTCACCTCCCGCTGACGGATCGGTTTGGCCCTGCTCACCTTATGTAACATTCCCTTTTCCGCTCAAATAGAGAGGGGCGGGGGGGAAGTTTTCCCCACTATAAAAGAGCAGCTCATCCCCTTTGTCTAACCTCTTAGACCAAAGTCTAGCTGGAACCAGCCCTGGCCTCATCTCTTAGAAGCTGAGAAGGGAGCAAAGGCAGGAGCAGAGTTAGCCCTCGGACTCCGGTCTAGGTCTGACCCAGGAGAAACGTTATGGCAGCATCCTAGGAGGCAGGAACGGGAACCTGTCCCTGCAGTAAAAAGCTGCCTGGGAACCTGACCCCGTGTCCCGAGGCATGATGTGCTCGGGGAACAGCAGAATTCCTACAGCTGAGGGGTCAGAGGATAGACGAGACGCAGTTGTCTCGTCCCATTTTAGTACTGTTAATTTGAGACTGAGAACACCCACGTGGTTTCCCTCGCTGTGCCTCCCAGCTCTCAGCCAGGGAAGGATACTTGCCCTGGCCAGCCCACACAACAGAAAGCTCCTTCCTTTTAAATCCTGCTCTTTCCTATGATCGTGCCACTTCTCGGAGCCATGGGGAAGACCTATGGTTGGTGGCTGACGGTCCTTCTGGCTCTGGGCAGCGAGTGAGTATCGGCTGCGCCAGCACTGAGTGTGCGTGGCACGTCGCTGCCAGCGAGCTTCCTCAACCGCAGGATCTCCTGCTTGTACCTGCAACGGGGAAGCAGCACCATTGTTGCCCGTGTGGTCACAACCCCGCCGATAGCTCACACACAGGAGCGATAAATTTAAATGTACGCTTTGCCTTGTGTTTGCTGCGTGCTAAGTTAATTCAGACCAGCCAGCCACTGAGCCACGCCGGGAGCTGAGCCCCGGCAGATATAAAATCGCAGCCTTTTCCTGAGGAAGAGGTGTTTGTCGGCTCTGCCAGGTAATGGTACCAGCAACAAGCCCACGAGTCTGACCCGAGTTCACAGTCGAGCTGGCTGGGGAGTTAGGGCAGGCGCAGTTGGGCCATTGCTCCGACAGACGCACCCTGCTTGTTCTCGCCCTTCCTTGCCCAAGCAGCTGTTCCCCCTGCTTCGGGGCGTGATGAGCCAGCGAGAGAGGACCATAGATCAGGGGCTGCTGGAAGGCTTTGGATTTTAGGCAACCCCTCTCTTAGCTCTCCAAAGGATGGGTGAACGCTCAGGGAGGGAGACGTGCGGCAGGGCAGGCCAGACGCTGCCCCCCGCCCTGCCGAACAAGGGCTGGTGGCAGCTGCCCGCACAGCTGGATGTGCTGCGGGACGTCAGCCGTGCCGGCAGCGCTGTGGGAAGGCAGCGGCGAGGTCAGGCGCCGACAGCGTGACGGGCATGGCGACGTCGCTGGCAATTAGCCTGGGAGATAAACTTGGAGCACAAAGCAGAGAACACGTGAAGGGGGATCCTACCATCTCACCTCGCAAGATGTTTATCTATGTATTCCTGCAGCTCCGACACCTGCTCTTCTGCCACAATCGCCCGAGTCAGCAGCTGGCTCCTCTCCTGCTCCAAATCCTCCTGGAGGGGCAAAGAAACATGGAGAAAACATGGAGCTCTGTGAGATGGGGGTGAAGCTGCTTGGTCCCTCTGCCAGGCGAGACTGACCACTTCCTCTTCACTCAGCTCCAGCACCACTTGGCGTTAGGCTACAGAAGCAACCGAGAACTGATGCGCTCAGGGAACGGAGCCTGGTGACGATAGCACAGCTTTCTGCAGGCACCACCAGCCAGGGCATCGGCCGGGCAGACCAGGCAGCCTTCCCTGACCAGAGCGCAGGCAAGGGGGCCAGGGCACCCCAGGACAGGCAGTGACCCCTGCCCGCCAAGCCATCATTCACTCCCCCAGAGGCTTCACGGGCAACTGGCAAAGCAGTCGCTAGATTTGGCACTCGGACACAGAGCTTTCACATCTGTCTATCGGTAGTTCATTGCAAAGGGAAATTATCTTCCCTTTTAGATAAAAAACATTTAGTTTTTGCAGTTTCTCTGGGCCTAATCATCTTACCCAAGTTCACTGCAGTCCCTGTATCACCAGGAGAATCTGAGGTGCTTGACCGAGCTCACCCCGAGATGCACAGCACAGGCAGGAGCAGGACCTCTCCCAGTGCAGTGCTCCAGCCTCTCAGCCACAGCATCCCCCTTCTTTTGGCCGCAGAGATACACACAATTTAGGTGTTTAGCTTTACGTGACCAGAGAATGGTGGAGCACTTCCTTGGGTCGCTGTGGACAGAGGAAGGCTCAACATGGAAGCGGGCTGGTAGCACATCTGTAGCCTTGTCTACCACAGAAAACCGAACCTCTGCTTGGTTTCCAAAGCCCTTTTCCCCGCATGTGGCAGTCAGCATGGCAAGGATCCCAGCACCAACCCTTCTTCCCACTGCTGCCATCACTGCTGGATAGCAAAACCCACCTCAGCCAAGCCCGCTCACAGCGAGCATCACCACGGTTTCATGGTTGCTGTAGGGCAGTGTTGCGGATAGAGAGAGCTCTCCTCCACGCTGTGGGCCACCCCATTCTTGAGTGCAGCACAAATATCCTTGCACTCAAGGGGAACCAGACTGGGAAGCTGATTCAGATTCAGACTAGACTTGAACCAGGTCGAATACAGACCCAGTTTGTTATACAGATGCCTAAATGCTTGTGCTGAAACACGGGAGGGAGCAATACAGTCCAGCAATGAGCAGCCATAAGGGCTGCTCTGCTTCTGTCAGTAGCAGGGACAGTACAGCCTCGATACATCACTGGCCGGGGACCTGCTAGTGTCACTTGTTGGGCTGAGGCCAAAGCCACAGCAAGGCTCCGTGGAAAGCTTCCCTGCTCCACCCTGGAGCAGCGTACTGGCCCCAGGGCAGCACCTACCTGAGGCAGCACATCTTTGACATGTGGGTAAGGGATAAGCTTTTATTCAGATGGGCTGTTCCAGACCTTTACCTGGGTGGTGCGTGCGAACTCCCGGAGCTGCTTCCTGACCTCTGCCCAGCCCTCCTCATCCAGCTGCCTAGGAGAGAAAAGCAGATTTTGATCATGCACAGACGTTCCAAGCCAGCCCATCTGCCGGTCGCACAGCTCTGTTCGGGGGCTGGACACAGCTCGTGTCCGTCAGACCATAAACCCCAGCGCTCTGAACCTTTTCTCTCCTGATGCCCCAGACTTCTTCAGGGCAGTCCAGTGCCGTCCCTGTGCCCGGGCACCAGAGTCACAACCCTTCTGCCAACCTGGGATTCCCCGCTGCGACGGCTGGGTTTCTTCCAAGTTCACATCAACACTCATACATCAGAGGACTCCGTGCAGAAAGAGTCCTTAACCTGACACTGCAGGACTGAATTTGATGGAAACAGAGAACGATCAATGCCAAATGCTGGCGCTTTTCATGTTTCTGAGCACAAACCCGCCCGTTCTGGTCACTGAGCGCGATAGGTGAGCTGTCTGTGCCGCCCAGCCGTGGGAAAGTTCTTCCTATTCTGTCCCAGTCTGAATAAGCAAAATACAGGTCACATCTGATGCTCGGGGAATTTGGGTTGTATGAAGGGAGGAATGCATTGTGCTCAAGAGCGGCTCCGCTGCGACTGCCAGAGTTCCCTCTGGTGGCTGCAGCCTCCCGGCCCAGGCACACGGGAAATCATGGATTTCATGGGAGCAGAAGCGAAGGGAACAATAAACAGTGAAGCCACATAGCTGATAAAGACGAGAAGCAGCAGGAGTTATAGCTGAAGTGCTGCGGTCACACCAGGCTTCGTGTCTGTAGCTAGAGGAACAAGGTAACGGCATGGGTAAGACCCATCAGCACACAGAAAACAAGAGCCTCTTGGCAGCTATAAAAACCTTAACAAGATGCATCACTAAAATGCAGGTTCTGGGACTTCTCTGTCTTGTTCCTGTGGCAAGTCTGCCAAAATTAATGCATCTCTTCAAGCACTACTACTATTTTTCAGCATGGCAGAGCCTGGTTAAGGCTCAAGCTCTTCTCCAAGACACTACTCTGGAGCTTGGTGGCTCAGGCACTGACCGACTCCTCCACGCTGGCATCCAGTCACTGAAATACCCGACATGTTTTCTAGGCTACCACATTTTAAAAGGCTGAAAAATCCCAGCTCAGATTTCTCCTACACTTTGTTCCACCTCTCCACAGCTCTAGTTGGTAGAGTTCCAACAGACAAACGGAGCAGGGGAAGAGACCCATCAAAAATGAGCAAATAAAGGGCATGTCAGGAAGCCGGGGAGGTATCAGTACAGGGTCACCTAAGGGTTCCAGCCCTGCTTCTGCGTTGGGAGGGAGGAGAAACAAGACCATCCCGAAGTGGTGTTTCACTTGCCTTTCTCAGGTTATGATCCACCAAAGCACTTGGGCGTATGCTTAACTTCGGCTTCTAAAGAGATCAGTGGGACTAAAAACATGATTAAATCAAACATGTGCTTAAGAGCTTTCTTGGATCAAGGCCCAAATGACCAACTCATTTCACCGCAGGAAATGCTGCACTGAGACGACAGCTGGCTTTTCTTCTCGGATGAGTCCCTATCAGCTTGCTTTCTCCCTATTTATTCTCATCTCCAATTAAAGCAGAAAAGACTCCTCAATCCACACAGCAAGGAGAATTCAGAGTTACAAATATCCCGAGAAACAAACAGCACTTACTGCTCAGGAGACAGCGGAAAGCCAGAGGTTTCTTTCAGTCTTTTCTGAAGGCAAAGGAAGAACAGTATTCCCGTAAGCATTACATCATTGCAATCTCACCACAGTCCCTGCCACTTTGAAGTGGCACAACGTATCCTCGCACTCTAAGAGCCACCAGTGCCCTGGCAAGGAAGTGATGTGCAGCACAATCTTAAGGTTTAGGTCTCCCATCCTCTGAATGTTTAAATAAATGTATCTCACGCAAATCAAGAGACATGTCTCTGCCCAGGCAGAACCAGTGGGAGGATGTGGAGCTGACTGGCATGTTTCTGAGCGTGGTCTCCTGCTCAGTTAGCTATTCACGCTGAGGCAAAGGCTTTCAAGAACAGAAAGCCCCATCCTATCCTCCCTTACTCGCCTCTTCTTTTAGCAGTGAGTGAGTCTGCTGGCCTGGCAGCTCTCCCATAACATCTGCTACTCCTCAGCCCTCCCAGAGCTCACCGACCCCAATCTATGGGGCTGCCCAGCCTCCTGGATCTAACTGTAACTCACCCCTACGCAGCAGGGTTGAAGCAATGAGGGGACTGCTTGGACATCCTGTCTCTTCCCAAAATGAGCAAGCGAGCAAGCACTACCCCTGCCTGTGCCACAGGGATACAGCAAACCCCCGGGGAATGCCTAAGGAAAGGGCTGAATCTATCGCCTGTGAGACTCCCCCCCACTGCCCCCCCAGTTTCACCCCCACAGAAAGCCAGCAGCCCAGCCACCACCTTCTGCAAGTCATGTAGCTGCATCTCCAGTTTTGCTTTATCCTCCCGCAGCTGGTTTAGCTCCCGGGTTGTGTTTGTCAGCAGCTCTGGGTCTGTGATGGAAAAGTGGAGCTCGGCAGGGCCACAATCCATAGCGCTGCTGCCCAAGGACCGGATCTGCTCTCGCTGGAGCCTGTAACATGCCAGAGGGGTTAGTCCCCGGTAGCTTTGGTTAGGTAACAACACCGAGCATTTCTGCTGCTGATGGAGGTACCATTCGCTTAGGTTCTGCTGGTTTCTGGCCACCAAGAGCCAGTCCACCTGCAAAGGATAAGTGGGAGAGCCCAGCAGCATGCACAATATTCCTGGAAGTGTTTCTGAAGGGAGCTTGTCCTAGAGCTATTTGTGGCTTTTATGCCACAAGAATTTCTGCTGCTTCCCACAGCCCAAGCTGCTGAGAGAGCTGTGGAGCAGAGCTGAGAACACTGCAGGGACGGGCTGGGAGGCACGAGTTATTTGTGGTACCTCTGCGTTTCCACACCATCCAACGTGGAATCAATCTCTCACCCTAAATTTTACACAGAAGAAACGTATGTGCCAAGCAGCTCCAGGGTGTCCAGAGCACCCTGATGTGTAGCTGGCGACACCTTGCTCCTGGCTTGTCAAGAGCAAGGAGATAAACATGCACTCCAGATCCTCTGCTCCACCTGGGAGCCCTGTTTGCCTCCCTCTCAGCAAGGGGGCTGGGTGCGACGGGGCATTTCCACTTGGTCCTTAGCAATAAGCTGAAGAGACAGAGGTAGCCCAGACCCTGGCTTAGTCCTACCTGTAAGCAATCAGCAGGTTCTCATGCTTCTTGACCAAGTTCTTCATGCGTTTCTTGTAGCCACGTGCCGCTCCAGCTAGCTGCTCTTCCCGAGACTTGTAGGAAGCCCTGATATCCTTCAGCATGCTGTCCACAAAACGCTTCATGGGAGCATGATCAGCTGGGGCTTTGCTAGGCCCCGTTACGTGGCTGGATTTGCCGTCCATGTAGTCCTTTAAACATACAGAGAAAGAAATCAAGGTGATCAAGTCGTTCCCTAAGCATATAACCTATTTCCCACAGAGAAGGTCCAGGAATATTTATGCTAACAGCACAGAGATTAGGGCATATCTTACATTTTCCAAGAGCAGGAAAGACTAATTAGCTTCCATCATGGCCCTTCAAGACAGAGAAGGCATCTATACTGTATCAGTGACCCGCCTAGGGAAACACCAGTCGGCGTTGGGAGTTACCATCTCTAGTTCCATATTCTTTCTACCATGCCCCACTCTCTTCGCTAGCTAGGAGATGCTTCAACTTCGCTCCTGTTAGAAATTAAACTATTCTTAATAGTAAAAATTGCTTTGCTTAGTCTCCTGATCCATCACCACACCATGTTCTTTGGTACCAGCCTTCTCCCGGCACAGAAGCTCTTGCCAAAACCTGCTTACTGCTACCTAGGGCGGTAGAATGAGATTTCTTCCCAGTCTCACTGCTCAATGTACTCAAGTGTCCACGCCTGAACCTGCCTGAAACGCCTGCCTTGTGCCGAGTCCTCACCATGCTCTGGGGGCCCTACTCTTCGTCACAGGTGCTTGTTCCCAGAGCAGGTCCCAGGCACTGGCGTTACACGGCTCCGTAGCCGACCACAGAGGCTGGCAGAGCTCCCTGCGGGGACAGCAGCAGAGTCACCACGGAGGCAGTGACAAAGCCAGAAGTGGCATTGCCTGGCCTGCCAAGGGAAGTCGTCAGGGCAATGGAGATTAGAAGCCAACTGGAAGGCAGCCATTGTAAATAAGAGGATCTTTCAATCCAAGTAGTCTGACCAAGAAAGAAAGTCCCAGCAGAAACTCACAGACCCTTTAGTGTGGCCATACAGGAAATCTGGGTGAGGAGGGGGGCTGGCATCTCCTCCCCCAGGCCAAGCTGAGGGGGCAGAGCCCCCTTCCAGCTGCAAGCATGGCTCCCCAAGCCCCTCTGCCTGCTCTGCTCAGCAGCCCAGCAAGAGGGGGAAACAGCATCAGCCTGCAAGAAGCAGGCAGCCAGCACGGAGAGACCTCTCCCGGCCAGGAGAGCCCCTGGGGCTGGGGGTACCCACCGCCACGTCCTTGATGTACTGTGCGAGCCGGAAGCGATATTCCTCGTTCAGCTCCTTCAGCCGGAGCTGCAGCCGGGAGTTCTCCGCCTCCACCTCTTGGAGCTGGCTCTGGGAGGTGAGCAGCACCTAGGCACAGCAAAGGTGCTCGCTGCTGCCCTTGTCCTCGGCCAAGCAAGGGGCACTAAGAAGCTCCATAAGAGACGGGGGACTTCATTTCCAGATATTGAGCTTCACTAGAGCTGGGAAGGTCCTGGGTTTTCACAGGAGCCCACTGGAAACGTTTATAGTCTATTCCCCTGCTACCTTCTGTCATTTGCAATCTCCCCCCCGCCGGTGATTTCACCAACCCTTTCTAAATAGTGAATAAAATTCCTCCCACCACCTGTGGCAAGCAGCACCTTCCACCACGTGCATCGCACCCCTGGAGAAGGAAACCGCACAGGGAGGAGCACCTTGGTATGACAAATTTCCTGGAGAGAGACACGTGTCGGAGTACCTCAGTACAAGACATCCAGCCCCTGCTAGCTCCAGAATCGCATGGCACCCAGGAGGAGCAGATGGCACCAGTCCTGGGTGCCAGGGGCTGGAAGGGAGCCTGCCCTTACCGCTGACTGCTCTGCCAGCTTGTGCTGGGTGTCCCCGATCGCTGCCTTCGCCTCCTGCAGCTCCTTCCCCATCGTGATCCTGGGCACACAGGAAGGAAGAAGATGTGTTTATTTTAACCCCCCAAACTTCTCTGTAGGTCCAATACAGCCAGCTTTGAGAAGGAAATCACTACAGGACGACCGAAGTCTCTCAGCAGCAGCTGCCAGCACCCACCAGATGTGTGCCAACCAGCGGCCACAGAGCTCTCGCAAACAAAAGCGAACGTCCTCCCCAGTCCGAGGGTCTCGTTCTCCAGCATCCCTGCTGTGGCAGCCTTCGCCGGGACACCGACCCCATCCCAGCCTGTCGATGGAAGAACCGCTGTGGGGGTAAGGGCTAGGGCTGGATTCAGCTCTGGGCTGCCACACATTTACCGTGTGTGTCACAGAAGGTGGATTTTCAGAGGTGCATAGGCCCGTCGGGTACCTAAACACCACCGACTTGTAAGCAGACAGCTGACCCTCTTAAGAGCCTTAAAAACATCAGGTTTTGCTTCCAGGCCTCACTTGTTCCAAGGGCGAATCGTCGTTTCCCACCCTGTACCCCACCAAAGGCAGGCTGCCTCCTCTCCCATGCCCAAGGATCAGATTCAGCTGCAACGAGCTCCACAAATGCCCAGCCAAACAGAAGGATGTGCCCTCAAACACTCACACTCTCTCTTCCAGCTTCTGCTGCTGCGAATCATAGGTTTTCTTCAGTTTTTCAAGCTCCACTTTTATGTGATCCTGGTTTCCAAGCAACTGAGGCACAAACGAAGCAGAAGATGAGACAGAGGGCTGAGTTAAGCAGAGGCATTCATGAATGGGGAAGAAGTGAGAAGAGCCTCCTGCTGAGCACAAGTCCAGCTGACCAGTGACATACTGGGGAAAGTGCAGGTTAAACTGGGAGTGACCAGTGCCCTGTAGCACGCCAGAAGTGGTGTGTGCTCTGGAGACGGGGCACATGGAGGTGCACACGTGTTGTTCCCCCAGGGGAGAGTTTCGCTCTGAGAGTCAGATTCCCAGCAGGAGCTGGTGGCAGAGCCCAAGCTGCTATGGCACGGGCTGCAGATGGGAAGGAGGCAGGGAGCATCTCGGTGCTCTCAGTTTCAGGTGCTTTATCACCCCCATCTTCCTCAAGTAACAGCAAGGAGAAAGTAAGCAAGCGTCCTCTGCGCTTGTTGACTTGTAAACTCATGCCTCTGTTCACCCAGGGGCACTGTCGGAGGGAACCACGGCTGCCCTCTCTCAGCTTTTGCCTCCACAAGAGCTGGAGTTATTCTAGTCTCATTTTTCAACTGCACGGCTTAAAAAAAATTAAAATAAATCAAGGCATCAGCTCACCCACAAAATTCAGGTTAGCACTAGGAGGTGCCAGCCAGTCAGAATAAATTCCCCCTCTGCTTCCCCAAGGATCCAGCAGCAGACCCCCACACACTCACGTTTCTCTCCAGCTTTTGCCGCTCGTGTTCAGAGGCAACTACATCTTCTGGCTGGTTTTAGTAAGAGACAGAAGAAGGTGCCTGTTAGATCCCTGTTCTCCAAGGAGCTGCCGACAGGGCAGAGAGGTCCTTACCTTCACCTTCCGAGCTGAGAGACGGCGCACCATCGCTCGCACTCTTTCCAGCTCAGCAGAGGATTCATCGGCCACGGCGGGGGAGCGGTGGTGGTCGCTCTCTGTGCGGGGAAGGGTGCTCCTGGCACTGGCCAGGTTGAGCAGCTCTAGGCTGAGCTCTTCGTTCTTCATGACCTGCCAGGTCAAACAAGAAGGAGAGAGCTTCTGAAATTCTGCCTCTCCGGCTCCGCACGCTGTCTGTTCAGCACGTACCCGCTGCTCTTGGTGTGTACACAAGGCAGGCACTCACATCCCCTCCTGAAAGCAAGTTTTATTTTTAGTTCTCTCTCATATGTCCAAAGATATCAGTGATTTTCTAATTCTCATGGAAATGCAGGGTATCATCGCCAGGCGTCGGGATTATTCACATGTAACCTTACTCCCTCTGCCCATCTCGCTCTCGCACTCAGACGCAGGTCCGGGTGCCAGCCCAGCCCTGGGCACAGCTCTGCCACCGCCCCTCCGTCCTGACCTCCAGCCTCCCTCCTCGCTCTCACCCTGCGCCCTCCGCACGGCTTCCCAACACTTCGGGCATGTCTTTCCCCATACAATGGCTTTGAACAGTGCCGGACTCCATAATGCAAGAGAAGGGCCAAATCTCCATCCATCTAGGCTGACGCCACCCAGCTAATTCCAGTTTTGTTTGAATGCATCCCTCCAGCAGCAGCCAGCCCACAGCACCGCGTAGGCAGCGCGATTCAAAGCGGTGCTGGTGTGAAGTGACACATTTCCAAAAGATAAAGAGGATCTGAATGAGAAAGGTTCTGTTACAGGTGATCTGGAAGGAACACTGGGGGAATTCATGTCTCACGGGAGGGTTTCTATGTAGATAACAAAGCTTTGATGGGGTTTATGACTGGGGACAAGCTTGAGTAATTGTTACCATGGCAGTGAATCGGGAGGATGGGAGGCAGAGGTCATCTGAGTCATCCGTGGAGAGAATAGCTTATCAAAAGATAGCACAGGGTGGGCTGAGGGAGAGAGGAGAGGAGAAAAGAGGCTGACAAAGAGGTGAGATATACAGCTGTGAAAACTGACAGCTACGCAGAGACAGGCTGCTTGTTCTCCAACCGAAAACGATCCATCTGCAGCTGTCAGCCCTGACAGTTTGATCAGAGGGGGTCACAGAAGCGCAGAAGTACCAGCTTGGCAAAAGAAAGAGGCAGGCCCAGGTTCGCGGTGGGCTTCGCTGCCTCCCCTTGCCCGGCTCCAGGGAAAACCCCGGCGTGGAACCGGTCCGCAGCCATTTGGGTTCCCTCTGACGGCCTCACTTTGTACCGCTGATGCAGACGGCGTAAGCCCGCTGAACAAAAGAGGAGGAGGAAACGGAGAGTCGAGAAAAGGTCAGAGTCTTGAAAAGGAAGAATTTACAGCGAGTTAGAAAACAGGCACGAAGTGACTGACTGGCATCTTCTGGAAGGCACTTCCCCAGGGACAGGCGAGGCCAGCTCCTTCGCCTGGGACAGACACAGGGCGATGTGTGAATCGAGCCGTACAATGGGGGCCGTGACAATTCAGGGGCTCTAACTGTTCCCGTACAAGGGACCGTGAATGAGCTCGCCGAGCTGCTTCTGCGCCAAGCAGCCATGACAACATATTGGCAAGGTCACAAGTAGCACTTGTAATTGGGAATGTG